>NC_072391.2:43822954-44125681 GCF_028885625.2 Pongo pygmaeus
AGATGAAAACAAAGAGCAGATAAACCTGACTGGGAGGCAGAAGAGACCAGTGAACCTAGAAATCAGACATCTGAATGGGACAGATACTTCTCTCTGGAAGATTGTTGTTTTCATCATAGCCTGAAAATTCACTGGAGGGATCTCATCGGGAGATATTCCTCCTCTTCCAGGCAGTATCAATGATGGCATGAATTTCTTCAGCACATTATAATGGAGACTTTAGCCAGGCTGTAAGTCACGATGTCAATATTCATGAGGCCATGTTGCTGTGTCCCAACAATACATTTAGAAGAGATCCAGTAGGAAGCACTTCACGGGCACAAGAACCATTTCTACAGTTACATTCACCAATCCTGGGCAAACCCTTCCTAGAACTAATTTGACAGGATCTCTTCCACATGTTGACAATCAGATGAGGAATCTAAAAAGCCAAGACCTACTATATGACCTTCCCGTAAATATATTTGATAAACTTAATGTCACTAGCCACAGACAATGACTTTGATCCAGTGGATGTTTCTCGGCTTTTTGACGAACCAGATTCTGATTCTGGCCTTTCTTTAGACTCGTCACAATAGCACCTCTATCACCAAGTCTAATTCTTCTCACTCTGTGAAGGTGCTATAGGGTTTTAGTATAGTCTCGTTCCCATCATGACTTAGAAGGTTCTGTAGGAGGCTGCTACCCAGAACCCAGTATGTTTTGTCACATGGATCATAGTAGTGATTATGGTTTCCATGGGGATCTTGCATTTCAAGACATATTTTATAACCACACTTACCACTTACAGCCAAGTGCACCAGAATCTACTTCGGAATCTTTTTCAGGCCTGGAAAGTCACAGAAAATAAGGAGTAGGTACCTCAGTGACTGATAGAAACTTGAGCTGTGATGAATGACATGCTAAAGCTTTGCATATCCCTTTTTCTGTAGATGAAATTGTCCACGTGCCTGTTTTTTGTTTTTTTGAGACCGAGTCTTGCTCTGTTGCCCAAGCTGGAGTGCAGTGGTGTGATGTCATCTCACTGCAACCTTCACCTCTTGGGTTCAAGCAATTCTTCTGCCTGAGCCTCCCAAGTAGCTGAGATTCCAGGCACCCGCCACCACGCCTGGCTAATTTTTGTATTTTTAGTAGAGACGGGTTTTCACCATGTTGGCCAGGCTGGTCTCGAACTCCTGACCTCAGGTGATCTGCTCAGCTCGGCCTCCCAAAGTGCTGGGATTATAGGCATGAGCCACTGTGCCCAGCCCACCTGTTGATTCTTTCAGTAGCACATTAAATAGGTACTATCTGACAGACCTACAAGTCTTGCTCATCTGTGATATCAGATGAAGAGGGAAAAATAAAGTTGCTGCTCAGAACTGTTACAAATGCAAATTAGACATAATTTTGAATCTAGAGGATGATGTATGTAAATTGCAAGCAAAGAAGGAAACTCTTGAGAGTGAGCCCAATGTAATAAAGCTATTAACATAATGAAACAGAAACTGCATGACATTTGTGATGTTTTTAGATTAATAAGAGATGACCAAGGTAGGCCAGTCAATCCAAACCAGTATACTCTTCAATATAGCTGTGATGGAAGAAGAGCAAACCCTCAGGTAAGAAAGAAGCTGTAGCAGGAAATATAAGTTGAAAGAAAATAAAATTAAAAAAAGAGCAAACACTGGGGATCTAATTATTTTAAGATATATTTCAGTTTTTTATGATTTAAAATGCAAAATAGCCTTATTTTCATTTAGTTTGTCAGCACTGAAGTAGTGGGCTTTTCAAACACTATTTTAGTTTAATCTTTATATTTAGCTTATAAATTTTTCTATATGGAAATAAATTTTATATGCGAATTTTAAAAAAAGAAAATTTAAAAATATCTCAAGCTGGGAATGGTGGTACACACCTGTAGTCTCAGCCACTTGGAAGGCTGAGATGGGAGGATTGTTAGTTTGAGCTCCGCCTGGGCAAAACAGCAAGACCCTGTGTATATAAATACATACATATACATACATACATACATACATACATATACATACATACATACATACATACACACAAATGAAGACAAAAATACTACATATCAAAACTTAAGGGATGTAGCAAAAGCACTACTAAAAGGGAATTTTATAGTGATAAATGCCTGCATTATAAAAGAAGAAAGATCCCAAATAACCTCAGTTTACCCCTCAAGGTACTAGAAAAAGAACAAACTAAACCCAAAGTTAACAGAAGGAAGGAAATAATAAAGATCAGGACAGAAATAAATCAAAGAGAGAATAGAAAAACTGCAGAAAATCAACAAAATCAAGTTGGTTTTTCAAAAAATATAAAAGTTGAGAAACCTTTAGCTACACTAAGAAAAAAAAGAAGACTCAAAATCAGAAATGAAAGCGGAGACATTACAACTGATGTCACAGAAATAAAAAGGACCATAAGGGACTATTATGAACAATTATATGCCAACAAATTGGATAACCTAGAGAAAATGGGTGTTTCTAGAAACATAGAACCTACAAAGATTGAATCAAGACTAGAAAACCTGAACATACCAATCACAAATAAAAATATTAAAGTTGTAATAAAACACTTTTCATCAAAGAAAAGCCCAGGACCAGATGGCTTCATGGTTGAATTCTGCCAAATATTAAAATAATTAATACTAACCAGGTGCAGTGGCTCATGCCTGTAATCTTAGCACTTCGGGAGGCTGAGGCAGGCAGATCACCTGAGGTCAGCAGTTTAAGACCAGCCTGCCCAACATGGTGAAACTCCATCTCTTCTAAAAATACAAAAATTAGCCAGGCGTGGTGGCAGACGCCTGTAATTACAACTACTCAGGAGGCCAAGGCAGGAGAATCACTTGAACCCAGGAGGCGGAGGTTGCATGAGCCAAGATCATGCCACTGCATTCCAGCCTGGGCAACAAGAGCAAAACTCTTGTCTCAAAAAACAAAAAAAGAATTTATACCAATCCTTCTTAAACTCTGCCAAAAAGTAGAAGTTCTGAACTCACTTTGAGGGCAGCATCACCCTAATACTAAAGTCAGACATCGCAATGACATAACATCCTTTTATGATAAAAGAACTCTCAACAAAATAAATATAAAAGACAAATTCCTCAACGTAATAAAGGCAATTTATGAACAGCCTACATTCTCAGCTAATATCATTAATGGGGAAAAAACTGAAAGCTTTTCCTTTAAGATCTGTGTAAGGCAAGGATGCCCACTCAATACTTCCACTGAACATAGCACTAAAGATACTAGCAAGAGCAATCAGGCAAGAAAAATAAATAAAAGGCATCATATCAGAAAGAAAGAAGTACAATTATCCATTTGTAGATGACATGATCCTCAATATAGATAACCCTAACAACTTCATAGAAAAATTATTAGAATAAATGAATTAATAAGTTGTAAGATACAAAATCAAAATACAAATATCAGTTGCATTTCTTTACACCAATAACAATCTATCCAAGAAAAAAATCACATTTACAATAGCATGAAAATAATAAAATACTTAGACTTTTTTTTTTTTTTTGAGATGGAGTTTCGCTCTGTTGCCCAGGCTGGAGTGCAGTGGCGCAATCTCGGCTCACTGCAACCTCCACCTGCCAGGTTCAAGCAATTCTCTGCCTCAGCCTCCCAAGTAGCTGGGATTACAGGCACCCACCACCATACCCGGATAATTTTTGTATTTTTAGTAGAGATGGGGTTTCACCATCTTGGCCAGGCTGGTCTTGAATTCCTGACCTCGCGATCCACCTGCTTCGGACTCCCAGAGTGCTGGGATTACAGGCGTGAGCCATCACGCCCAGCCCAGAAATAATTTTAACTAATAAAGATCTGTACCCTGAAAACTACAAAACATTGATGAAAGAAACCGAAGACACAAAAAAGGAAAGATATCCCATGTTCATAGATTTGAAGAATACTATTTAAACTACCCATACTACCCAAAATGATACAGATTCAACCCAACCCCTATCAAAATTCCAATGACATTCTTCACAGAAAAAAAAAAAAACTCTTAAAAAAACACAAAAGACCCCAAATAGCAAAAACAATCTTGAGAAAGGAAAACAAAGTTGGAGGTATCACAATTCATGATTTCAAATTATATTACAAAGCTAATCAAAACAGTATGGTACTAGCATAAAAACAGACACATACACCAATGGAAAAGAATAGCAAGTCCAGAAACAAACCCAATCATATATGTTCAACTAATTTTCGACAAGGCCACCAAGAAGACACAATGGAAAAAGGATAGTATCATCAACAAATGGTGTTGGGAAAACAGGCTATCCATATGCAAAAGAACTAGACTGGACCCTTACCTTACACCATATACAAAAAATCAACTCAAAATGGATTAAAAAACCTAAACCTAAGACCAGAAATCATAAAATTACTAGAAGAAAACAGGTAACAAGCTAGAAAAACTCCTTGATATTGGCATTGGCTATGATTTTTGACTATTACACCAAAAGCACAGGCAACAAAAGCAGAAACAAACAAGTGAGACTACATCAAACTAAAAAGCTTCTACACAGCAAAGGAAACAATCAAGAGTGAAGAGATAATCTGTTGAATGGGAGGAAATATTTGCAAAACATACATCTAAGGAGTTGATATCCAAAATACATAAGTAATTCAAACAACTCAATAGCAAGAAAATAACCCAATTTAAAAATGGGCAAGGGATGTGAATAGACATTTCTTAAAAAGAAGACATACAAATGGTGTACACATATATGAAAAAGTGCTCAGCATCACTAATCATCAGGGAAATGTAAATCAAAACCATAATATCAGCTCACACCTGTCAGAATGGCTATTATTAAAAAGACAAAAAATAACAAGTGTTGGTCAGGATGTGGAGAAACAGAAAATCCTGTACACTGATGGTGGGAATGTAAACTGGTACAGCCATTACAGAAAATGGTATGGAGGTTCATCAAAAAACTAAAAATAGAACTACCTTATGATCCAGCAATCCCATTTTTGGGTATATATCCAAGGAAATGAAGTCAGTACGTTGTACGTTGAAGAGATATCTGCACTCCCATTTTCATTGTAGCATTATTCACAATAGTCAAGATATAAAATCAATGTAAGTGTTCAACAGATGAATGGATAAAGAAAATGTAGCATAGACCGGGCACAGTGGCTCATGCCTGTAATCCCAGCACTTTGGAAGGCCAAGGTGGGCAGATCACAAGGTCAGGAGATCAAGACTATACTGGCTAACACGGTGAAACCCCGTCTCAATTAAAAAATACAAAAAAATTAGCCGGGCATGGTGGCGGGCGCCTGTAGTCCCAGCTACTCGGGAGGCTGAGGCAGGAGAATGGTGTGAACCTGGGAGGCAGAGCTTGCAGTGAGCCAAGATCACGCCACTGCATTCTAGCCTGGGTGACACAGCGAGACTCCATCTCAAAAAAAAAAAAAAAGAAAATGTAGTATATACACACAGTAGAATACTCTTCAGCCATTAAAAAGGAAATCCTACCATTTATGACAATATGGATGAACCTGGTGAATATTAAGTGAAATAAGCCAGGCACAAAAAAACAAGTATTGTATAACCTCACTTACATGTGGAATCTAAAAAAGTCAAACTCATAGAAACAGAGAGTAGAATGGTGGTTACCAGTGGTGAGGGAGGGGAGCTAGGGAGATGCTGGTCAAATGAAACAAACTTTCAGTTAGGAGGCATAAGTTCAAGAGATCAATTATACAGCATAACGACTATAGTTAATAATATATTGTATACTTGAAAATTGCCAAGAGAATTGTTCCAGCCACAAAAAAATGGTAAGTATACATGATAATGCATATGTTCATTATCTTTACTTTAGACATCCTACAATGTGAACATACATATTGAAACATCATGCTGTATACAATATACGATTTTGTTAACTGAAATAATTTATTAAAATAAAATAAATGAACAGAGGTTCTGAGATCTGTGAGATAATACCAAAGAGTCTAACATTTGCATCACTGGAGCCTAAGAGGGAGGAGAAAGTAGAGCAGAAAATATCTGAATGGTTTAAAACTTTACATAATTTGATGAAAGGCATAATCTTACAAATTTAAGCTCAACAAATCCCAAAGAGAATAAATTCAAACACCCAGGCACATCATAATCAAACCAATAAAAACCAAAGACAAAGATTCCTGAAAATACTCAGAGAAAAATAACATGTTTCATATAGGGGAAATATTACTTTAATGGCTGCACATTTCTCATCAGAAACCATGGAGGCTGAAAGAACAGAACTGTCAACACAGTATTTTATATCCAGCAAAAATATCTTTCATGAATTAAGGCAAAATAGACATTCTCAGATGAAGAAAAAATAAGAGAATTAAATGTCAATAGACCTGCACTAAAAGAAATTTTCCAGATGAAAAGGACTGATACCGATGTAAACTTGGAACATCAGGAATTAAGGAAGATTAATACAAATGATAAATATTGTGGTAAATGTGATAGACTGTTTTCCTCTTGGGTTCTTAAAAATATCTATGATAGTTGTAAGGAAAAAATACATTGTCTGATGAGTCTTATTTTTTATTTTTTGAGACACAGTGTCTAGCTCTGTCACCCAGGCTGGAGTGGAGTGAAGTGATCTTGGCTCATTGCAACCTCTGCCTCCTGGGCTCAAGTAATCCTCCCACTTCAGCCTCCTGAGTAGCTGGGACTACAGGAACATGCTACCACGCCTAGCTAATTTTGTGTATTTTTTGTAGAGTCGGGGATTCACCATGTTGTCCAGGCTGGTCTCGAACTCCTGGACTTAAGCAATCTGCTCGCCTCGGCCTCCCAGTCCTAGGATTACAGGGGTGAGCCACTGTGCCCAGACAAGTCTTATGATTTATAAGAAAATTATAACACAAAGGGGAGAGGGTAAAGGAATGTAAACAATGGTAAGATTTTTCTACATTCCACTTGAACTGGTAAAACATTGACTTCTAAATGAACTGTAAAAAGTGAAGTATGTTTATAGTAATCCCTAGAGCAAATACTGCAAAACTATTCAAAGAACTATAGTTTAAAAAAACAATAAATTACAATCAGTATCAGAAAGATAACTGAAAAAAACTATATTTGAAAATTATAATATCAAGAAAAATCAGAAATATTCTAAATTGAACACAAAATTACAACACAATAAAATTTGTGAGATGAAGCAAATGGGAAATTTATAGCATTAAATGCTTTTGTTAGAAAAGCACAAAAAGCCTTCTGATCAGTCTTGAATTAAATAAATAAATCATAAAATCAATGATCTGAGCTTCCGCCACAATAAGCTAGAAAAGGGAGCAAATAAGCCCAAAGCAAAGAAAGGAGAAAATAGTAAAGATCAGAAATTAATGAAACTTAAAACAGAAAAACAGCAAAATATCAATAAACCAGAGCAGGTTCTTACAAAAGAGAAATGCAGCCGGGCGCGGTGGCTCATGCCTGTAATCCCAGCACTTTGGGAAGCCAAGGCGGGTGGATCACCTGAGCTCAGGAGTTCAAGACCAGCCTGGCCAACATGGTGAAACTCCATCTCTACTAAAAATACAAAAATAAGCTGGGCGTAGCGGCGTGTGCCTATAATTCCCGCTACTCGGGAGGCTAAGGCAGGAGAATCGCTTGAACTTGGGAGGCAGAGGTTGCAAGGTTGCATTGAGTCAAGATCGCACCACTGCCCCTCCAGCCTGGGCGACAGAGCGAGACTGTAATCCCAACACTTTGGGAGGCTGAGTCAGGAGTTGAAGACCAGCCTGGCCAACATGGGAAACACCTATCTCTACTAAAAATTCAAAAATTAGCCAGGCATAGTGATGCACACCTGTATACCCAGGTACTTGGGAGGCTGGTGAGGGAAGCTTGAACCCAAGAGGCAGAGGGTGCAGTGAGCCAAGATCGCACCATTGCACTCCAGCCTGGGTGACAGAGTGAGACTCCGTGTCAAAAAAAAAAAAAGAAAATCTATCAGTATGTTTCAACATATGAACATTCTAAAGGGGAGAAAAAAGGTCCTATCAATTATGCAGAAAAAGCATCTGACAAAATTCAACATCTGTTCCTGACAAAAAACTTCCAACAAGCAGAAATAAAAGAGACTACCCTCAATCTACTAAAGGGTATTTTTTTAAGCCAACAACAACAACAAAGTTATTTAATGCTTAATGACTGAATGTTCCCCCCTACAATTGGATCAAGGCAAAAAGTCCCAACCAGTGCAATAAGGCAAAGAAAAAAAGAAAGGAATTATCAATAAAAGAACAAAACAGATTCCTTAATAAGGCAAAAGGCAAATACTTGACTGGGGTAAAAAGAATTATTCTATTCCAGACTCTGTTATATGTCTCATAGTTTTAATCCTGGAGAGTCTGCTTTGTATGTTAGGATACTTATTAGTATAGTTGTAATCTTTGAGCAGTAAGTACTACTAATATTCAAACTATAATAAATGGGTTAAGGCAGCACAAAAGAATAATTTAAAAAAATAGTTCCCTAGAAAATAGATCCTGAGAATAAAAATATATAAACATATATACATGTACTTCCAAATGTAAAAATAAAGCTTGTCATGTAGTAAAAGAACCCAGCTGTACAGAAAAAACTTTAATTAACTTAAATAAGAGATTTGTTAACAACAATATGCCTTAAAGGCTAGAAAGACAGAAAATACTAGGAAAAAAATGCTTTTAACTAGCAAGAATATAAGGCATCAAACCAAACTAGAAGGTAAAGTGGAAATAATTAAGAATGAGTTTCAAAGAATGACGGACAAAATGTTTTAGAGAAGAACACAATTTGGCAGAATGACTACCTGTATCTAGAGCATATTTTGAAAGTGGAATCAAACAAATTCAATACTTTTTTCAGACAGTATTTTCTTGCTCTGCCTCCCAGGCTGGAGTGCAGTGGCAAGATCATCACTCACTGCAGCCTCGAACTCCTGGGCTCAAGTGATCCTTTAGCCTCAGCTGCCTAGTAGCTGGAACCACCACACCCAGCTAATTTTACTTTTTGTAGAGACACTGTCTCATCATGTTGCCCAGGCTGGTCTCAAAGTCCTGGCTTCAAACAACTCTCCTGCCTTGGCCTCCCAAAGTGTTGGGATTACAGGTGTAAGCCACCATGCCCAGCCAATTAATACTTTATATAAAAGTAAGTAAAGAGCTTAATTTTTCTAAATTTAAGACAAACATGCAGATTGAAAGGCAAGCCAAAATTAAATATTGCCAAGTCATTTTAATCGTCAGAATTAGAGAATCAAGTGCAATTACTAGAGTTAAAGAAGTCAAATACTCTTCAATTTGAAATCTTATCTGAGGGAGAACACTATCTGTTGAATCTCAGAAATCATACTGACCTTTTTTTTTTTCCTTAAGTATTTCTGAAATTTAAAGAAATAAGAATAGACTCCGGCTAAATTTTCAGGTCATTTGCAATTTTAAATTTTTATCATAAACTGCTTCAAGCTGTTTGATCACTTCCACTGATTACTACACAAGAAATAATTTGCAGAATTTCCCTTACTTTTATATCATTTACATTTAAATACAGCCAAAAAATGCCCACAAAAATCTAAGAAATGTTCATTTCAAAAACTAACAAACAAAATCAAACTACAAGTATTAAAGTGCCCACAAAAACATTTTGGAATACCATGGAGTTGAGGCAGGGAGTAACAACTCTCAAACTACTTTTATTTAATCTTACTCATATTTAAGAATAAGTTATCTTCAACAGACCTAATCTAATTGTGGAATCATTTCAAGGTATTTTGAATAATCATATCATTTATAGATATCAGAGTGGAACAAATTTTGGATTAAGAACTATAATTATACTCTTAGGACATCTGCTGATGACAGAGGTTTCTCTGACACCAGTGACAAAGTAATATTTTCTGGGACCATTACAACATGCCTAGACAAATTAAATTTTTTAGCTTTATAACAAGAAAGCTCATAGAATACAATTTTTTGAAAAATTGGTTAATAGGTTATGTCACACAGGAAACCTAATTTGCCTCTCTGCCAAGGAAATTTTTAAACAAGCCAATAATTTAACATTATGAGATCTGAAGTAATTACTTTTCTACACGGCAAGCTCCAGCCCAGCCACCAGTACCTCCTTTACCATATCCAATGAATATTTTAACATGACTTTCCTGTAATGGTCTTCAGCTTTAAATGGATAGACTCTGACATCAATAATTCCTTAAAGAGGTGCTTATTCCACAAGCTGTTCTTGCTTTTTCTGAGGACATATATATGTATACAAGCATTTTTAGATATTAACCATTTTTAAGCTTTTTTGCTTAAAATCAAAAGTTTCCTTACAGTATGTTTCAAAGATAAAATCACGTTACATTCTTGGGGAAACTACTAGTTAAGACTCTAAAACGCATACAAGGCTGGGTGCAGTGTCTCATGCCTGTAATCCCAGCACTTTGGGAGGCCAAGGCGGGCAGATCACCTAAGGCCAGGAATTTGAGATCAGCCTGGCCAACATGGTGAGACCCCATCTGTACTAAAAAATACAAAAAATAAATAAATAAATAGCCAGGCATGGCGGCACACGCCTCTAGTCACAGCTACTCGGGAGGCTGAGGCATGAGAATCACTTGAACCCAGGAGGCAGAGGTTGCAGTGAGCTGAGATAGTGCCACTGCACTCCAGCCTGGGCGACAGAGCAAGACTCTGTCTCCTAAATAAACAAATAAAATGCATACAAAATAGTTATAGTAGTACCTGCAGATAGATACAGGGATTAAAGGAAAAGGTATCCTTAGGAAAATTCTATATCCTATCTAGAGAACCTCTTAAGCTCCCTCTGCTGGTTACCATTTAAATAAAGTAGGAAAAAATGTTGACCTTTTTTCTTTGAGGAGGTTGATGGGAGATGCAGGATGAAGTCTGAAGTTGATAATGTTACTGCTAAAATTGAAAGGGAGATTCTCTTAAAAGGGGGCTAAATCTAACTGATGACTATCTTCTGTAAGAAGGCTTTAAAAGGATTTCCAAACAGATTGGGGGAAGAGGGACTGAAAATAAGGGGAGTGATTGCCAAGTTTGAATATGTTAATCATTAAATTGATATGCCAAAATGCAAAAGGATTTAATATAAATCAACTATAAATGATTATGACTTAACACTAGAAAAATTAAGAATTTAAATATATTTCACAAACTTCACCAGAACAAAAAACTTTTATCACACTATTTAATCTACTTAGTTTCAATATTAAGGTTTATTTTTTCTTCCAGAGTGAAAGTAACAATTTAAATAATTATCAGGATGTATAAACGAATATCCATTCAGATAAAACATTACTGCTTAAAAGTGGCTAAGAAATATTTTGCATGTAATAAATATATTTCATGTTTAGGTTAACAGGCACCATCTTGAGAGCAGAAGTTTGTTTTTTTTTTTTAACTAATAAATAAATTACATTCAAGAAAACAAGGTGTTTATATCTGAGTATATTATTAAATGTTTTTCTTCATATAGCACCCAAACTTCAAACTGTCTAGAAAGTATCTCCTAAAATATAACTCATACCTTAAGTAATAAAAATAAAGGCCAAGAAAAAAAATCAATTTAAGACAAAATTTACAGTTTATATTCTTAATTCCCCATTCAATAAAATATCAATTGCCAATTTAATAAAAGTAAATGAACTGTATATATGCAATCTGTTAGCACTGAAAATCTGAAATATATATTTTTAAAAATCACTCTTTCTGACAGTATTTAAAATATTGCATCTCTGGTGGCAAACCTGAAAACAATCAAGCATCTTATTACCCTAGTTTTCATACCTACCCCACACCCCATCACTTTTTATCCTTTAACATCCATCCAGCATTTTTTTTTTTTTGGCAAATACACTTACTTATATCCCAAACACAAAACACTGACAATACTCCTTGGTAAACAAGGAAATCCCAGAATAGTCCAAGCCTACACAGCTTTGCTCCCAAAGTGTGGCACAGGCTAAACAACAGGAGAGAAAGAAACAATCAATGGCCCTTATTGATGCAGTCAGAATGCTCCTGAGAGTCCATAACTGTTTGAGAATTTGCTGATGTTATCCTTACAGAAGTTTCAGCAGATTTTGCAAACAAGTATCAGAGAATAAGTCTTTGATTGATAATTTTTCTATTTATTTCTGCCAAGGCGACTGAAAACACGAAAGCCTTTTCATCAGACAGGTTAGCATAGATGTCAATTTCCTTTTCCTGTTTCTCTGTTAAAAGAAAAAGGGAAAGTTTAATATAAAGGCAGTAGATGCAGTAAATTTAAATTTTTTAAAGCTTTCAAGTATTTCTTTAAATGACAGTATTATATATAATACTACAATATACATTAAATGTTACTATGCTACTGAACTAAAAAGTTTTTAAAATTATACAAAGGAGTTACTGAAATGAAGATTAAATGAAGACAATATATATTTCTATCCACAGGCACTCCAACAGCTACATCATTTCTCTAAGAATCTCATACATTTCTGTCTCCTCACTGTCTCAATCAAAATGAATTTTCTCTGCTAGACGAAATTCACTCTGAGAGATGGTCCCCTTCTGAACATCAATGGTGACTTTATGAATACATTAACATATTCATCTTCATCTTCTTATACAGGAAATGACATTTATTTCTATTTTTCCCCTCTCGATTACAAATGTAATCCAAGTTCACAGAAAATTTGAAAAAGAAAATAAAAATCACTCGTAATCTCATGAGTCAGCAAAAATCACAATTAACATCTTGGTATATATTCTTCCAAGTTACTTTTTCAGGATCCCCTGATTCTATTTTTGTTTATTTTGTTTTGACATTCTAATCAAAGTTAAATGCATATAATTTACAATCAAATCATTTTTATAAAACTTGTTAAAAAAAAACAGAAGTCCTTTGCCCCATGCACATTTCCCATTCTCCAAATGCAACTACTTTTTTTGTGACTACTTTTTTTTTTTTCAGTTGTTCCTTTTTGCTTTTACAAAAACAAGTCTCTAAGTAACATTTGTACAAGATGCTACTTCAGGGTTTTAGGCATTACTGATTCACTTTCCACCACGGAAAATAAGGGTTACACTGTTTTGCATCTCTTGCCCCAATAAACACTCTGCCCATCCCTCATCTTCTCACTATAATTAAATCACAACTTCAGTAACATCAATTTTCAGTGATTACATTATTATGCCTATGGTAAGTGATTTTTCACTTTTCCTTTACATTGTTTTCCCTGAAATGATTCTCTTTTTACTTGCTTAGTTTTCATTTCTAACTCAACCCAAAGTCTTTCCTAGATGTATAAACTATTTTTCAGGATGTTTACACATATCAGGTATTTTATCATTTTTATCTTCTTGAAGAAATCTCTCCAAGTCTTCCAACGTGCTCCAGTATGAAATGGTTGCTCTCTAGGCTTACTGCAAAATTATCATCTTGTGCTCTTTCATCAGCATCATGCTGGAGACTCTCATCTCTAGAGTCAGGTGGACCCACCTTTGTCTTGAATCCAAAGATCCTTTCTTGGTTTATTTCTTCATTTTGGTAGCAGGTAACTTGTAGGGGCTTCCTGAGAAAGGGAGTATTGGTAGCAAATTTTTTGAGACCCTGAATGTCAGAAAATATCTTTAGTCTACCTTCACATTAATTCATAGTTTGATTGAGTATAGACTTGTAGGTTTCCGCTTAGAACTGTGAAGGCAGTAAACTGTCTTCTGACTACTGGTGCCATTGTTGAGAAAACCCAATACCTTTTTTATAGTTATTTTTAAAATCAATGATAAATTTACATATAGTGAAATACACAGATCTTTTATGTGTTCAACTGGAGGAGTTCTGACAAACATATACAAACATGTAAACCATGTCACAATCAACATATAACAAATTTCCTCCAGAAATTCCTCATGCTTCTTTCCAGCCAATCCCTCTCTACACCTACAAGCAACCACTGTTCTGATTTCTATTACCACAGAATCATTGTCTGTTCCTAAACTTCATATAAACGGCATCATATATAGTATGTACTCTTTTGTGTCTAGCTTATTTTGCTCAACATGTTTTTGAAATTCATTGATGCTATTCATATATCAGTAGTTTGTTCTTTGCTGGGTAATATTCCATTGTATTAGTTCCAATATCATTTTGCTTTTCTTTTTTCT
The DNA here is from genome assembly GCF_028885625.2 of Pongo pygmaeus. Taxonomy (NCBI): domain Eukaryota; kingdom Metazoa; phylum Chordata; class Mammalia; order Primates; family Hominidae; genus Pongo; species Pongo pygmaeus. The sequence goes on from NC_072391.2 coordinate 43,837,159, forward strand.
GAAAACCTGAAAAATTTTCTTTAACAAAAGATATGAGATATGATGACAAACTCTGGTATAATTTCTCTTTTTAACCATCCATTAGACTGGGAATTTGTAGGCCCTTTTAACAAAGAAACTCAATGTCCCTTCTGGTTGGAAAAATTTTCTTGAATAAATAACTGCCATTGTTAAAGTCGTTGATGACTTCCTTCTCCTCCATCTTCCATGTTCCTTATCTGAACCTTTAAATTATTTACAGATGTCAGACCTCACACTGGTCCTCTAAATTTCTTACGGTTTCCATTTTGTTTTTTCCATCTCTTTTCAATTGCTATACTTTCTGGAACCTTTCTTCAATTTTATCTTTAAGCCTTTTATTAAAGTTGTTCATTTCTGTGTATCATCTATGTTTTGGGGTTTTTTGGAATATTTTAAAGTTCATTTTCCAACTGGCTTTTTGACCTCTGCAATTTCCTTTTAAATATCATCTTGTTCGTTTTACAATTACAATTACTTCTTTTGCTAAAGATATTAATAATAGTTTATATTTATAGTTTTTCTTTTCCCTGCAAAAACTTGCTTTTTTCCAAGTTATTTTTTCTCTCCTGTTGATTTGGTCTTAGATTTTCATACTATAATAGATGCTTTCTTCCAGATATCTGAGTAATTCTTGGCAATATGCTCATATTTAGGAGAGTGACCAAAGAAGCTGATTAGAAACGTACACATATGTGGAGCTTGACTGTAGTCATCAGATTAGGATGATCCAATTAGGCCACTTCTCTGTGAATCTCTAATGAGAGTATCTTTATTTAGGGCCTTTTCTCTTCAGTCCTTCGGATTCTCTAGAGAAGATATGTTCAATCTTTTTTTACCTGGACGCTAATAAGCCAAACTCAAGAACTCAGTATTTACTATGTCCAATTTTCACCTAGGCTTCCTGATCTTAACATGGTATCCTGGCTGTCAACAGACACCTGGTGTTCCTGAGACCAAAGACTGTATTATTTACCTTTTTCAAAGGATAAACTTGGGGGATAAGAGGGTAAACAGTCCTAGCGGGCTATTCATAAAAAGACTTGCAAACAATCTTCTCATTTTTAGCCTCAATTTCACTTCTACTTCCAGACATAACTGATACACAAATTCCTGACTTTTAGGTAACTGTGTAATAAAAATCAGTTTCTTTGTTAGATTTCCCCAAAGGAGTTTAGAGCTAGATGTGTTTCTTCAATCCACAATCTTCAGCTTGAAGTCTACATTCATTCTTTTTTTTTTTTTTTTTGAGACAGAGTCTCACTCTGTCGCCAGGCTGGAGTGCAGTGACGCGATCTCAGCTCACTGCAACCACCGCCTCCTGGGCTCAACTGATTCTCCTGCCTCAGCCTCCCAAGTAGCTGGGACTACAAGCATGCACCACCACACCCGGCTAATTTTTTTTTGTATTTTTAGTAGAGACGGGGTTTCACCATGTTGGCCAGGATGGTCTTGATCTCTTGACCTCGTGATCCACCAGCCTCAGCCTCCCACAGTGCTGGGATTACAGGCGTGAGCCACCACGCCTGACCCATTCATTCTTAAGTTCATTAATATGATGTTCAGAATTGCCTAACATATTTTAATCAGTCAAAATGTCACTTCTATATTATAATATTCAGAATACCCTTATATATAAAACGAAGACTTACATTAGACTAACCAAAAATTGTTGTTTAATGATTTGTTTTTATGACTTTATAAAGATATATTATTATGATGATGTCTAACAAGCTTTCCTTTTCCATTCTTCCTTCTTATTCTGTTTCAAAATAGAAAAGTCATTTTTCCCCCTTTGGATCTCTCATCTGACTAGATAGAAAAGTCCATTTTTAAGTTAGGTTTTTTAGACATATTGTCAGGTTTTCCTTAATTCATGGTTAAAATAAAGTTAAAACTTGCTTCAAAATTTTCAAATGCTCTAAGAGCAAGGAATCAATAAAAACCAACTAAATAGCTATTTAGCACTAAGAAGCATATCCAAGAAATCTATTCTAAAACACAGACATTTCAAAAGTTCATGTTAGACTGGTACAAAAGTAAAACCGCAATTACTTCTGCACCAACCTAATAGTTCTTGTCCATATTATATTTAAGAGTACAATGGTTTACAACAAAGACTGGCTAACTAGGCCGAGTGCAGTGGCTCATGCATGCCTGCAATCCCAGCACTTTGGAAGGCCAAGCTGAAAGGATCCCTTGAGCCCAGGAGTTTGAGACCAGCCTGAGCAACATAGTGAGACCTCATTTATACTAAAAGTAAAAAAAGTAGCCTGGCATGGTGGCGTGCACCTCTAGTCCCAGCTACTTGGAAGGCTGAGGCAGGAGGATCACTTGAGCCCAGGAGTTTGAGGCTGAAGTAAGCCATGATCACTTCACTGCACTCCAGCCTGGGTAACAGAGTGAGACCCTATCTCAGAAGGAAAAAAAAAAAAAAAAAGCAAGGAAAGAAAAAGAAAGAAAGAGATTGGCAAACTACAGTACAAGTACCAAATGTGGCCCACCACCTGCTTTATAAAGTATTACTGGAACACAGGCATGCCCATTCATTTATGCATAGTTTATGGCTGCTTTCCAGCTACAATGGCAGAGCTGAGTAGTTGTGACAGAGATAGTATGGCCCACAAAGCCTAAAACATTTACTATCTGGCTCTTTACAGAAAAAGTGTAATGACTTCACAGTCTACATAAGATTTCAGTTTGTGCTACAAAAATTAATTTAAGCAATTTCCTGCAATTTGTATCAAAAACAAAAAAATTAAAAGCATATCTTACTCTAGAAATAGCTTCCTTAAAATTTTTCTGTAATAAACAGAAAATGCCTAAAAAATATTTACAGCCAAATAAATGCTTCTTTTTTCAAGTAATCATGAAATAAAAGCTGAAATCCTGCATATATACAGTTCTACCACAAGTATATAGACTTCATTTCCCCAGCTAAAGACTGTCATTATCTGCTTTCTCATCTTCTCTCACCCACCACCAGAAGCATTCTCTTCTTTCAGCTGCATTCCCTCTCCTTCAACTGAAAAGAATGTTGTTTTCTGAGCCACGCAGTATTTCTTTTCCTTTTTCTCTGCTGACTTTTCTTTACCTAGTTTCCCTTCTAAAATAGTCCTCGGCATAGGTTTCCTGCACCCTATTGTTAAAGAAACATACAAATTGAACAAATAACTCAAACCCTCTGGAAGAGCATAATAGAAAGAGAAAAGCAGTAAAATTGCCCAAGGAATATGGAGTACCTTAGTACAGCCTCCCTAGAATACAGTCAAAAATGATATAAACCTTACTCCTTTAGCCATACAATACTAAGACACCTTTAACTTTGATAAAAACTAGGAATGGCTATACTGGTGAAGCTGTTTTCTAGCAATAGTAAATTTATTCAAATAAAAGCACATAAAGCAGAGAGAAATAGCGAACTGGTAGAATGTTCTTATTGTCTAAAATAAGTGAAATTTAGATTTATACAAAAAGCACTTGAGTTATCTAAGACAGAATGTCTGAAAAGCAAAGCACAACTCACAAATAGTGTAAGAAATTAAAAATGCATTTCAGTGAAGATGAAATCATTTTGACAGAGGTTTTTAAAGAACAATAAAGAGCAACTATCCCTTTAAATTAACTACTGGCTTGAAAGTCTCAATTTTAAAAAGGTATTTGTGGACATATAGAGGTTCATTATACTATTTTCTCTACTTTTGCATATGTTGAAATTTTCTGTAAGTTTTTAAAAAGATGCATAAATCAAAGAAAAAGAGAAACTGAAGTTTTAATGTCTAAAAACAAGTTATTGGTAGATATTCGTCAGAAGAAAGAAGACCTGTAAGGAGAAAAAGAAATATACTCTGGACCAAGAAGAATTCACCTACGCAAAAGCTGCCTCAGAGTAGGAAGCACACAAATCTCCCAATGAGCAATTAAAAACTCCACCAACACTTTCAACAGTAAAATTTTAAAACTCACAGTATAATAGTTTGAAGTAGTCTTAACAGAACTCAGACATGTCTTTAAAAGACAACAACAACAACAAAAAAAGAGGTCCCAACACTTTGGGAGACCAAGGAGGGCAGACTGCTTGAGCCCAGAAGTTCAAGACTAGCCTAGGCAACATGGTGAAACCCCCCTCTACAAAAAATCAGCTAGGCATGATGGTGCACACCTGTAGTCCCAGCTACTCAGGAGGCTGAGGGAAGAATCACCGGAGCCCTGGAGGTTGAGGCTGCAGTGAGCCATGAACCGCGCCACTGCACTCCAGCCTGGGTGACAGAGCAAGATGCTGTCTCAAAAAAAAAAAAAAAAAGTACAATCATTTAAACAGGCTTCTTCAGGATGTCATATACAAATTATCTTTGAACTCTATTATCATCAGTTTATAGCAAGGTAAATTTTACCTAACTAAGCCTTTAGGTTTCCAATAAGAATTAAATTCCTGTGATTAAAAAATAATAAGCATCTACCACAGAGGAAATGCTTTCAAACTAAAATATGAGTTGTGATTTTAAGTCCAGGAGCTCAATGCCTCCACTTTCTTCACTACTACCTAATTAAGATCCCAGATCAATTTAATACTTGAAAAAAAAACTGCTTGATTTGTTCATACCTCTTTCTTCCTCATGTTTTTTGGCAGATGCACTTTTAGGTCTTCCTCTTCCTCGTCTGATATGATCTGAATGGCTGTTACTTCGAGACCTCTTTCTGTTTTCTAAATCTTTATTTACTGTAGAATTTATCTTCTCTCTCCTAACTCTCTCTGTTCGCCTCCTCTTGGCCTCATGCTTGTTTTCTGTATGGATGAACAAAAGTGATATATTTTAGGGCTTAGCAAGAACTGTTTGCCCAAGTTCTCATTGTCTTCCTTTTCCTTTCTAAATAGCACTAGAGTATGCTTCCTGGCATATTTCATAGAACTACAACCATAACATATATGTCTCCCCCACACCCACATAAGAAAAAAAGAAATTCAACAGAATTCAGATCACAGTAACACATGAAGTAGGAGGAATCTTGGAAGAGAAAACAAGTTTCTTCATTTGGCAGCTTAAATTTCAGCCTCTACAAGTTCACACAATTCCATAGCAACCTTTCTGCCTTTTTCTTCCTGTTTCCAAGCTAAAAATAGTGAAATATTAAGAAAGGAAAAAAAATTGCATGCCTTTTTGCCCTCTACCTGAATTAAAGATTAAAATATGTTAAATATGCAAAAGCAAAAGTGATCTTAGAGATAATGTATTAAGGTTACAATAAAAATCAAACAGAAAGCATCCATAACAAATATAAAAACCCTAGGCAAGTGAGTAGTTTTTACTTTAGCCACAGATAAGGTAATTTCTGATATAAGAGCATGTTGTTCCATAAATGGAATAGCAATAGGGAAACTTTACTAAATATGGTGATTTAATTAGTGCAAGAAGCCACCCCTCCCACTCTAAACAAATCAAAATGTTGGATAAGACAAACAATAAACTTAAAGAAAAAAAAAAAACAAAAACAAAAAATATGATACCTTGCTTTAACACATACCTGCACTCAAAAGCAAGAAAGAGAATTCCCCAAATGCCAAAAATCACAGTGGTAAAGGGGCAAAACAAACAGAAAAATTCATATTCAAAGAACTAAAGGGAACAATGTGAAAGACTATAAAATAAGTATGTTTAATAGACTGCTGTAAAAAAATTAAAAGTAAAATAGTAATATTATCCCCAAATACCATATCCTTGGAGAATTAATCTGAAGTTTCAAATTAGACATATACCAGATAATACAAGAACATTTAATTATCCCAGATTGCAAGAAAGTTATCAAAGACAAGCAGGGTGTTGTTAAAGACTTGGGCTAACATGAAGAGGCTCCCACTATTACAGGACAATTTGAGCATCAATAAAAATAATAACTGTAATAGATTGAAATATATCAAGCATATGAGTACATTAACATTAAAAACAAAAACTACTTGGCCACCATACGAAGATACTAAAGAACCAACTCATTACTTTGAAAACTTAAATAAAGGGCAAGAACAAAGCATTTCTTCTGCTTTTTCTATTTAAACTGTGCTACTCACAGGGTAACCAAAGGGCAAATGAAGAGGTTTCTCATATTAAAGCTAATAAATGAAGAAGGAATGACAGAATCAGAGTATCAACACTTTTCAACCTGCAATGAACTAAAGGTTCTAAGCACTAAACATCAGCAGGTACTAACATCACTAAAAGAGAGAAGCAGGCCAGGCACGGTGGCTCACACCCGTAATCCTAGCACTTTGGGTAGCCAAGGCAGGTGGATCACCTGAGGTCAGGAGTTCGAGACCAGCCTGACCAACATGGCAAAACCCCATCTCTACTAAAAATACAAAATTAGCTGGGTGTGGTGGCACGTGTCTGTAATCCCAGCTACTTGGGAGGCTGAGACAGGAGAATCGTTAGAACCTAGGAGGCAGAGGTTGCGGTGAGCTGAGATAGCACCATTGTACTCCAGCATGAGCAACAAAAATGAACTCCATCTCAAAAAAAAAAAAGAAAGAGTGAGAAGCAGACTTTAAGCACCTCTGGATAGAGGTACACATCACTACCTATTAAGTAGTCTTGTAAAAAAAAAAAAAAAAAAATTCCAATCTCTCCAGCCCTTAGATCTAACTTACAACTAATAGGAAAAAGAGAAGTTATTCAAGGAATATGTTAAGTGACACCATGGGGATACAAACAGCACATACAAATGGACAGGTGATGCCATTTCTTCAACATCTAACTTGCAAGGAGGAAAAGAGAAAATAATAGATAATAAGAGGGTTAAAAAAGATATAATCTAGCCAGGCTCAGTAGCTCATGCCTGTAATCCAAAAGCACCTTAGGCATTTGGGAGGCCGAGGCAAGAGTATTGCTTGAGGTCAGAAGTTTAAGACCAGCCTGGGCCACATAGCAAGACCCAGTCTCAGCCTGGGTGACAAAGCTACACCCTGTTCTTAACAAATGATGGGGTGTGGTGGCTCACGCCTGTAATCCCAGCACCTTGGGAGGCCAAAGGGGGCGGATCACCTGAGGTCAGGAGTTCGAGGCCAGCCTAGCCAACATGATGAAACCCCGTCTCTACTAAAAATACACAAATTAGCCAGACATGGTGGTGTGTGCCTGTAGTCCCAGCTACTCAGGAGGCCAAGACATGAGAATTGCTTGAACCTAGGAGGAGGAGGCTGCAGTGAGCTGAGATCGTGCCACTGCACTCCAGCCTAGGTGACAGAGTGAGACTCTGTCTCAAAAAATAAATAAATAAATAAATAAGATAGCACCCATAAGCAATTTGTGGACCTTATTTAAAATCTCTTTTTAAAATTCTAAGACAATTTTTGAGAAAAGTGAAAATGTGAACACAAGTTGGATATTTAATAATAAGGAATTATCATTAATTTTTTATGTTATAATGGCATTGTGCTTACATTTTTTAATGTTCATCTTTTGGAAACATAATGAAATATTTATAACTGAAATTATATGGGATTTGCTTCAAAATGATGCAAGGGAAGAGGTATACAGAATTGTGGATGGGGCAGGGTTGGTCATTTTCTACTTTTGCATATGCTTAGAATTTCTCAAAAAAATAAAGGTTAAGAGAACTAGTGATAGATGAAGCTTTAAATAGTATGCCTATTAAAGTCTAACACTGAATTTAGGTTTGTTCCCCCAGCTACCCAGTCATCTCTGCAAACTTCTTCACAGCCAAACTTCTCAAAAGAGGTGCCTGTACTTTCTGCCTTCAGTTTCTCATCTCCCATTCACTCATCAAATCTACTCCAGTATAGTTCCTATCCCAATGAAACTGACTGTCAAAAACAACAAAAACCTGTTATCAAATCTTAATAGACACCTCACTTATCATCTTACACCATCTCTCAAAAATTCAACAAAGATGACTACTACTTTCCTTGAAATTATTTTGCTTGATTCTCAGGCTCCCCCAGTTTCTTCATCTCATCAGTCACTCCTCCTAATCACCTTTGCTGTGTGCCCTTCCCCCAGATGCTTTCCCAATCTAATGTCAAGGCCCCAGGATTCTGTCTGGAGCCCTCTTCTCTTACTTAGACTTTGCCTAGATCATCTCGTAAACCCACAGCATTAAACACTATTGTTATGACGGCTCCAAAGTTTTCACCTTCTGCTCTGATTTCTTCCCTAAACTCTAGACTGCCTACCTGACAACTTCACTTGAATGTCTCAAAGGCATTTCAAATTGTATCAAAAAAAACTCTTGATTCTCCCTCTCCCAAATCTGTTACTCCTCCTACTTTCATCATATTAGTAAATAGCATCACCTGGTTGTACAAGTCAAATAACTTGTAATCGTTTGTGACTCATCTTGCTTCCTGTACCATCGCAAAGGTCCACAGATACTCCTTGCAAAATATACCCATAATCTCTTCATTTCTCTCCACCTCCACGGGCAACATCCCAGCCAAACCTATTCTCTATGTACCAGCCAATATTATCTTAAAAAAACACAAAAATCAAACTGCATAGCTTCCCTTCTAAAGCCTTTCATAAGCTTTTTTCCATATTTAAACTAAAAATTCCTTACCAAAGACAAGTCCCCAACAGATCTGGCATTTGCCTCTTTCTCCAGTCTCATGATGCTCATGCTCACCACTTTGTTCACTACAGTCCAGACGTGCCTTTCTTTTAATAAAACGAGCTCCTTCCTCCGCTGAGTCTATGTATACGCTAATCCTTCTGCCTAGAGCTCTCTTCCCAAGGCTCTTCATAAGATAAGCCTTTTTTTCCTTCGGATATCCATATACAGGTCACTTGCTCTGATTCTCCCAGCCCAAGTTACTTCCTGTAATCTACTACAGCTATAATCTGTTATTTATTTACTTATATGCTCAATGTGTCTCCTCCAACAAAATACAGGCTTTATGAAAGTTGGGAATCCTTTGCCTACCTTATTTGCAGAACCCAGAACATTACTTACACAGACTGTTGAATAAATAAAATCGGATAGGACACACATTTATCTCACCACCTTCTCAAAATCCCATTGAATGAGAAGAAACATGGGAAAAGGGGAAGGAGAAAAAGGAAAATATATCTGTGGTGCTGGAAACAAGAAAAAGGTACTATTAATGACCCAAAATTACAGAATTTCAGCAAACTGGCAACCTGATGGTTCTGATAAGAAACAAGAATAAAATAAACTACAATCCAAAAATAGGAGTAAGTGATAGCTGCTATAGAACGGAGAGCTGTTCCTCCCAAAGGAGGATTCTCAAGGATAATCCCAGGGCAGGACAAAAAGTACAGCAAGGGAGAGCAGGCCACCAAGGTGATCATCAAAATAACTAGAGACTATTGCAGTACAGTTGGGCCTATGTATACAGAGCAACTAACACAAGGAAGCTCTCAGGAACAGAGCAATGTGCAAGAGAACTTCAAACCTCCATAATATAGGAAAAAGCCAGCTCCTCACAGGAATGAAATACTGTAAGAGATTTCACATTCCACCCCAGAATGAAGCCTGCCTTATTTTGGCAATAAGGGAATTCACCAGTGTACTGCCTGCTCACCTCCTGCCACTAAACTCCCAATTATACACTGAAGAGACCTTTTGTCAAAACAGACGTTTAAAACAGTGTAGGATATTCATTAAACTTATCTACACTGATAAACCAAGTCCTTCATTTGTATCACACCAACAGTCAATTTAACATTACTAGCTATAAGAAGAAAATAATAGTCGAGAGAAGAGCCAAAATAAAACAGGAAGAACAAAGATAGTTCAACAAACAAGCAAACAAAAAATTAAAACATTCTAATGCATACCTTGAGAGATCTGAAAGGAGATTATCATTAAGAATAAGATTATTTTTGCAGAAACAGAAACACCCATCCTAAAATTCACATGGAATCCCAAGGATTTCCAAGTAGCCAAAACAATCTTGAAAAAATTCAAAGTTAGAGGTCCCACACTTATTGATTTCAAAACTTACTACAAAGCTATAATAATCAAAACAGTGTGGTATTGACATAAAGACAAATATACAGACCAAAGGAATAAAAATAAACCTCAGACATAAACACACACATACAGTCAAAGGATTTTCAATAAGAGTCTGAGACAATTCAAGGTAAAGTACAGTATCTTCCACAAGTTGTAACAGGAAAACTGGGTATCTACACAATGTAGCATAATTCACACTAGCCAAAAAATGAAGTTAGACCCTTATCTTACTCCATACACAAAAATTAACTCAAAATGGATCAAATATCTAAATATAACCACTAAAACCATAAAACTGTTTTAAAAATCATGAAGAAGCTTCATGACATTGGATTTTGGCAATAATTTCTTGGATATGATACCAAAAGTGAAAGCGAAAGCAATGAAAGAAAAAAAAAAACCAGACAAAATGGACTTCATCAAAATTAAACTTCTGTGTATCAAAGGACACTATCAACAGAATGAAAAGGCAATACATGGAATGGGAGAAAATACATGCAAATTATTATGAGATTAATATTCAGAATAATATAAAGAATTTAAAAGTCAACAACAACAACAAAAAAATCCCCAATTCAAGAATGGGCAAAGAACTTGAATAGGTATTTCTCCAAAGAAGATATATAAATGGCCACTAAGCACATGCAAAGATGTTCAATATCACATCAATAAGAAAATGCAAATCAAAACCACAGCAAGACACCACTTCATACTCTTCAGATTATTATAAAAAGCAAAGCAAAACAAAACCAAAAAATAAGTGTTGGTGAGGATGTAGAGAAACTGGAACATTTGTACACTGCTGGTAGAAATGTAAAATGGAGCTGCTATGGAAAACAGTAAATTCAGTCCTCAAAAAATTAAAATAGAATCAACACATGATCCAGCAATTCCGCTGGGCATATACCCAAAAGAAATGAAAGCAGAGATCAGGACAGATATTTGTATACCATGCAGCATTATTCATAGCAAAAAGGTTAAAGCAACCCAAGTGTCCACTGATGAATACATAAACAAAATATGGCATATACATACAATGGAATATTATTTAACCTTAAAAAGGAAATTGTCATGCATGTTACAACATGAATGAAACCTTGAGGACACTGTGTTAAGTAAAATAAGCCAGACCCAAAAGAACAAATATTGTATGATTCCATTTATATGAGATGCCTAGAGCAGTGAAATTCACAGACAGAGAAAGCAGAATGGTGGTTGCCTGGGGCACGGGGGAGAAGGAAGTGGCAGTCATTGTTTAATGGGTACAGGGTTTCAGTTTGAAAAAACAAGTTCTGGAATTGGATAGTAGCAATGGTTAAGAATACAATATGAATGCACTTAATGCCACTAAACTATACACTTATACATGGTTAAAATAGTATATTTTGTTATATTTTACCACAACAAAAGTATTTTCAAAATTCTATGAAAAAGAATAAATTAGAAAACAAGATACCCCGCTAAAGTTTAGGTGCTAATAAGCTAAATTTGACATGCTTGATGACAAAATTATAGATGTAGAAAGGAAAATCAACAAAATTTCCTGGAATAAAGCAAAAAGACAAAAAGAGAATGTGACAGAAAGTAAAGAAAAATAAAGGAAAGATCCAAGAAACCTAATAGATATCCCTATGGCAGAACTGCTAATTATCTACCCATTATTCTTTCTCCGCATCTTCTTTAAGAACAGAATCTTGTTCTGTTAAAGAGGACAATATGCCTAAAATAGGTATACATTCTCAAGACTCTCCCTGCAGGTGAGGTGGCATCTAGCTCTAGCCAATGACAGGTAAGTGAAACTGGGTAAGGTTTCCAGAAAGATTTTTTTCAAGGGAAGAAGCATAGCTGGCATGCCCCTTTGTCTCTCTGCTCTTCCCTCTTCTTCCTTCTTGAAATGTGTATAGGATGCTTAGGTGTGCAATAAGAACTACCTCAGAACAATGAGGATAACCCACATCTTCTTAAGGTGGAAGAAAGAGACTAAGTCTTTGATGACATCATTGAGCCAATATCCTTGTACTGCCTATCTTTATCCTTCTTCCAATACAGTGTCAGTTTCCAAGACAGTGTACAAGGCAATCCTAACATGATCCTATAGGCATGCCAGAATGAAAAGAAAAGGAAATGGAGGGAAAAGCAATAATGGATAAAAACCGCCTTGAGTTGAAGACCTGAGCTTTCAGATGGAAAGGACCCACTGAATGCCAAGGAAGAATGAGAACAAAATTAAAGTGTGAATGCAAAACAAAGGCACTCTCCACAATAGAAGATAGGAAATGTACATTATGGCTTTTCCGGAAAAGTTTTTCCAGAAATAAAACAATTTCTGGGAAATTTGTTCCAAAAGTAAAAACACATGGGTAAAAAAGAACAAAGACATAGCATGTAAGAAAGAGTGGTACCAGGTGCGGTGGCTCACCACTGTAATTCCAGCACTTTGGGAGGCTGAGGCGGGCAGATCCACCTGAGGTCAGAAGTTCAAGACCAGCCTCGCCAACATAGAGAAACCCTGTCTCTACTAAAAATAAAAAAGTTAGCCAGGCATGGTGGCACACACCTGTAATCCCAACTACTAGGGAGGCTGAGGCAGAAGAATCATTTGAACCCGGGAGGTGGAGGTTGCAGTGAGCCGATATCAGGCCACTGCACTCCAGCCTGGGTGACAGAGCAAGACTCCGTCTCAAAAAAAAAAGAAAGAAAGAAAGAGTGGGATTATCCTGGGAGTACAATGGAAAGAAATCCTAGTACAACAGCTGTACGGCAGACCTAAAAACAATCAGTCTTAATTAGAAGTCAAAGAACTCCATGAAAAGTGTTTTAAAGATGAATATAGATATCATAGACTATATGATTAAGAACCTAAAAGTACAAGCTCAGAGGTAAAGGTATGCATTTTTTTCATCAAAAGGCAAAAAAAAAAAACCCACAGTAATCAACTATATAAAAGCCATGTTCCATATAGGAATGTACAGCACTTTTATGCAATTAGCATGTAAGGGACGACGCTTCCTTTTCTTTTTTTCTAATTTTTGTATTTTTAGTAGAGATGGGTTTTTACCATGTTGGCCAGGTTGGTCTTGAACTCCTGACCTCAAGTGATCCATCTGCCTCAGCCTCTCAAAGTGCTGGGATTATAGGCATGAGTCACCAAGCCTGGCCAGCAAGTAAAGAACAATACTTTCTCAATAACAGAACCAAACCTCCACAGTCAAGTAATTCAGAGTTGAGGACCACTTATACTACTGAATTAATACTCAATCACTTTGGATTTATAAAAGGTACAGGTGATAATCATTTCTCCATTTTTTTCCCTTAACTAAAAGTGAACTTGTCACTTATAAACTTCTTCGCTTATCAGCCTTAGCCTATTAAATTATATTAAAGAATAATTTGAAAACTAAGTTTAGGTTTTTTTTCCCTTTTTTCTTTCTCCCAATAAAAAAATGAGGAGGTTATTTGACTATTCTTACTCTAAACCTTTTACTCACTGAAAATTACATAGTTAAAATACTAATAAGCAATTATAATTTCCTATTATCTCAACTATTTTTCCTTTCCTTTACAGGAAACTCTAAATTTTAAATTTTATTAAATTTTAAATTCTAAATTTTATGAACCAGTGTCCATTTAGAAATTTACTTTTTCTTCTATAGTTTTTATAATTAAAATTTTCTTCTTCTTAAATTTGAGATAGAGTCTCACTCTGTCACTCAGGCTGGAGTGCAGTGGTGAGATCACTGCTCACTGCAACCTCTGCTTCCCAGGCTCAAGCAATCCTCCCACCTCAGCCTCCCAAGTAGCTGAGACAACAGGCACACACCACTGAGGCAGAAAAATAGGGTCTGGAGGCAGGGAACTAAGGCAATCTCACACTTCAGCTATAACAGGAAATATCCTCTTTATAGGGCATAGGCCAAGAAAATGACTTTGTAACTTTACTTCATCCTCTCCATAGGACATAGGCCAAGTAAATGACTTTGTAACCTTACTTCATCCTCTCCTTTTACATAGGGTGTGCCCCAAATACAGGGTATTTAAACTCACAAAAACTCTGTAACTAACAGGGCCTTTGAGCCCCTATGCTCCAAGCCCACTCCCACGCTGTACTTTCATTTTCAATAAATCTCTTCATTCCTTCCTTGCTTTGTGTGTTTCGTCCAATTCTTTGTTCAAGACACCAAGAACCTGGACACCCTCCACAGTTAACATCACCATGCCTGGCTAATTTTTTGTATTTTTCTTTTTTACAGACAGGGTTTCGCCATGTTGCCCAGCCTGGTCTCGAACTCTTGAGCTCAAAGTGAACTGCTAGCCTTGGCCTCCCAAAGCACTGGGATTACAGGTGTGAGACATTGTGCCCAGCCTGAGCATTTCTTTCTTTCTGTCTTTTTTTTTTTGAGATGGAGTTTCACTCTTGTTGCTCAGGCTGGAGTGCAATGGTACGATCTTGGCTCACTGTAACCTCCGCCTCACTGGTTCAAGCAATTCTCCTGCCTCAGCCTCCCGAGTATTTGAGATTACAGGTGCACACCACCACGCCCGGCTAATTTTTGTATTTTTAGCAGAGACGGGGTTTCACCATGTTGGCCAGGCTGGTCTCAAACTCCTGACCTCAGGTAATCCGCCCGCCTCGGCCTCCTAAAGTGCTGGGATTACAGGCGTGAGTCACCGTGCCAGCTGAGCATTTCTTAACACAGTGTTACTGCTAACACACATCTCTTTCTCTCACCAAAATTAATTTTAAACTTTAAAAAACTCATTAATTCCACCAGGCGCAGTGGCTCATGCCTGTAATCCCAGCACTTTGGGAGGCCGAGGCGGGCGGATCACCCAAGGTCGGGAGTTTGAGACCAGCCTGACCAACATGGAGAAACCCCATCTCTACTAAAAATACAAAATTAGCCGGGTGTGGTGACACATTCTTGTAATCCTAGCTACTTGGGAGGCTGAGACAGGAGAATGGCTTGAATCCAGGAGGCAGAAGTTGCAGAGGTTGTGGTGAGCCAATATCGTGCCATTGCACTCCAGCCTGTGAAACAAGAGCGAGACTCTGTCTCAAAAAAAAAAAAAATTTTCATTAATTCCTGCAATAGATTTTATGTATACATATTTTCAGCTACACTAAGTTCTATATAGTTTTACTCTACCACCTCCCTATTTCTCTGAATATTATGAAGGTATAAATAATTAATTAGTATATATGAAAAACGTGAGTTTTAAACAATTCATATCTAGCTAAATCTATTCAGCCTAACAGATTCTTTTCTTCCTGCACATCACAAATTGTGTACAATAATTAAATAAGAGCTTTCAAACTAGTGAAATTTTAAAAATATCTTTTATAGCTTTATTTTTAAAATCAATGAGCTTTAATTATACTTCTTTTTTAAAAAAGATGTTTACTTATGCAAACAAGTCTTCCTTGACTCTGTACTTGTTATATAGTTACCTATCTATCCATTTATGTATTTACTTATTAATACTATATGTAGAAATCATTTTGTGGGGTTTTAAAAACAAACAAGCTCATATCCAAGTATTGTTTTACAGTTTTTCCTTAAATTAACAATGTTTTAGAGATCTTTCCATTTCAGTACATAAAATCTGTATCATTCTTTCAAACTAGCATATACTATTAACTAAAAGATAATTTAGCTACTTAATTTAACCATTCCCCTACTGATTACATCTGGCTTACTAACAACCTTCTGCTATTATAAAGTGTTGCCTTGAAAACCCTAGTAAATGCTTCATTGTGTATATAAACAATTAGGCTCTCTAGGCTACCTACCTACTGATTAAGAGCTCTGCATTCTAGGCTATGTGTATTTAAACCTTTTAACAACTACTGGTAAAACTGGTCTCCAAAACGGCTGTACCAACTTATGCTCCCACCAACAGTATGAGACTATCCATTTTGCCATACTCATGAAAGTACTTAGAAATTCTTTACATTTATGTGAACTGTGGGCAAAAAGAATGGCATTTCGTTTCAACTGTATTTCCCTGATAATTAGTGAAGTTGGTTATCTTTCAGATATATAATGTACATTTTCATTTCTTCTATTAATTCTCTACTACTTTCCTTAAAACTGAAATGTTCTATATCTCACTGACAACATTAAGCACTTGATAAATTGTAGTGACCTTAAACTCTTCTCAATTCTCTACATACTATGGGATTATCCAAGGCAAATCTTACTTCTAAGAAATTTAATTGTAAAAACGAGTATTATTGAGTACCTAAAACTTACCATGCTTTGCAAATGTTGGACATTTTCATATGTACTTCAATCCTCTAACACTGGTACTATAAATCTATCTTATAAACAAACAACAGTTGCTCATGGAGTTTAACTAGGCTGCTTAGAAAGGGACAGAATTTGAATCTGAAGCCAGGTTGTCTGACCCCCGTGTCTGTACTCTACCAAACCGTTTTTGAGGCTTTGAATACTCTTAATCCTCTCCCTAAAATCTTTTCCTCCTGTGGTTTCTATGGCACAGCCTATCCTTGATGTTTCTCCTTCCTTTCTGGTTTGGTTTTGTTGCTGGTTCTTCCTCCTCCTGCAGGGATTTCTGGGCTTCAATGTTTCATCTTCACTTCAAAGTCAAAAGACCACTCTTACTAAACAAGGAAATCTCAGGAAACTCCAAATACAAAATAATAATGAATTGCTTCTTAAAACTCATCGCCATGACTTACATAACATTGTGCTGTTGGTTTTTCTCCTACAGCTCACGTTTCTTCTTAGTTGATCTGACCTGTCTGTAAAATTGGTGCTTGTCACAGTTTAGTCCCTGAACGCCTTCCTCTTCCTAACTTACAAACTCTGCACCGCGAGCTCATCCACTTTCCATGATGACAACTACCATCTAGTCACTGATGGCTCAAAAGTTTTACCTGCAGCTGAGGCTGCAGACTATATGTCCAACTGAAAAAAAAAAATCTGCATGGATGATGTTTCTATACCCAAAATTAAATTCTTCATCTTTCCCCCACAGCTTGTTTTCCCTCTTATATTCTCTTTTAACTAGCAATCCAAGTCAGAGATCTGGCAATCTTCTAAATTCTTCCCTCTGGTTTAACTGGTTAAACTTAACAACTCATTAACACTTGTATCATCTGTTCCTTCTTTTTTTCATTTTGTTTTAGACAAGGTCTCACTCTGTCACCCAGGCTAGAATACAGTGGTAGAATCACAGCTCACTGCAGCCTCAACTTCCCAGGCTGACGTGATCCTCCTGCCCCGGCCTCCCAAAATGCTGGAATTATGGGCATAAGCCATCATGCCTGGCCCTGTTCCTTCTTTTATCTTTGTTGACTTTCTTAACTCATTTCTCATCTGAATCACTGGTACATAAAAGGAGCTCAAAAATACTTGAATTAAAAAAAATAAGCACTTTGTCTCCCTAAGAACAAGGACCATGTCTTATTCATTTTTAGAAACTCAGCACTGAGCTGACACGCCACCCCAAAATAGCTACCGAGTGAATCATCATTTCAGGGTTCCTTTATCTAAACCAAACTCTCAAAGAGTAAGATCCAGAAATGCATTTTTAACAAGTTCTCTGGATGAATCCTATATAGCCAACCCAGCAACCACCCTTAAGAACCAATGAATTATGTTCATTCTCATGATGAGAAGAGAACTGAAACAGTGACAGAAATGGAACTAAACAAGTTTCCTGCCACTTCTATATAGACTTAAGATAAATAAACCTCTCAGACATAAATAAAAATTATTATTGAATCATCTGCTACTATAACCACTCTTTGTCTAACTCAGTATCCTTAGTTAACCTACTGCAATAATCCACTTCTATATTTGTACCCCTACAAACTATTCTCTACACAGCAGCTAGAATGCTGCTGTAGTCTTTCTAAAACTCAAATCAGAGGATGCCATCTTCTCCTCACTTCATCCCACCCCATCTCAGGGACAGTTTCTCCTCACAGTTTACAAACAAAATCCGAACTTCTTACTCTGGTTTACAAAGCCCTATATAATCTAGCCTCTGCCTAGCCCTGTGAACTCATCTTCCACTCTTCTAATCATACTGTCTACACTGCAATCACAATGGTCTTTTTTGTTCCTAAAATATAAAAAATTTTTTCCAACCTTAGAACTTTTGCACTTGCTATTTCCATCTGTCAAGAATGTTCTTCTCCCAGATCTCATCATGGCTAGCCCCTTCTATCCACTGAGACTCCATTTAAATGTCACCTCCTCATAGGGGCCTTCTCTAACCACCCAATCAAAAGTAGCCTTCCAGTCACTTGATAGGACTATAAAGCATTTATCACAAGGTTACATTTTCTCTGTATATTTGTTCACTGTCTATCTCCCACCCACAAGAATATAAGCTCCATGACAGCAGTAAATCTGCCTTAACAGTAGAATTCAGTGCTTTGTGCCCAAAGCTTGGAATAGTGTCTAGCATATAGCAGGTGCTCAGTATATATTTGTAATCAACCTACTCTTATTTCGAGGTCACCACCATATGAAGGTCTGCTTTTAGCCAAGAATAAGTAACAAAATTGTATCTTTTAATATTAATAAATATGTCTATTGAATAAATCCAATTTGTCTACGTTAATGGAAAAGCAACAAGTTCAAACAAAATCATTTTTTGGATATCCTCAGTCAGGGAACTGTAAAATATAGCCAACATGTCTAAAAACGTTTTTCATACCAAAACCAAGTTATATTTTTCAACAGCCACTAGTTTAAAAAAAAAACAAAACTTAAAAGTTGCTGCAAATTTTACCACCATCGTGAGAGAAAAAACTCAAATGTCCATCAACAGGAGAATAGATAAACAAATCTCCATACAAAGACTCCCACTAAGCAATAAAAATGAATGAACTCTTATTGGTACATACAACATGGCTGAATCCTAAATAATTACACTCAGTGAAAGAAGCCAGGCAAAAAAGAGTACACACTATATGATTCCATAAATATGAACAGTAACAGAAAGCAGATCTGTGGTTACCTGGGGTGGAGGTAGCAGGAAGGAGGGATTACAAGGGGAACTAGGACACTTTTGAATTGATGAATGTTCATAATATTGATTGTGGTGATTGATTGGTATATACATACGTCAAAACTTATCAAACTGTGCAATTCAAATACATCCAATTTACTCAATGTCAATTATTACTAAAGCTATTTTTTTAAAAAGTTTTTATATCAGATCAGGTCACTCCCTTGATAAAACCCTTCAATGGTTCTCCACCTTCAAAAATAAAAAATTTGTTACAAGCATTATCAGCATTGTAAGGGACTTAACATTTAAATGGAATGCACATGAAACCAACGTCATAAACTAATTCCAATAGTTAATAAAAGCCAAAAACACTTTAATAGATTTAAACTTTTAACTTCAACAAAAAACGTAAATAGTAAATTACAAAAATTAACTTTACATTTCTACATCAAAAAGCTAAAAATGTATTAAACTCACAGTTACCTGTAGAAGGCGGTGATTTCTCTGAGTGTTTTGCATTTAAAAGTTTTCTGCTAATAAATATGTAACCACAAGGACATGATTTACATGCAACAGGAACCTGTAGGAAAAAAAGAAAAATATATATTATTACTATTTTTCTATTGTTAAATTTCTCAGTGTCTATGTGGTCTCCTCAAATGAATGATAAATTACTTGAAGGAGGAATCATGTATTTATTTAAACCTCAACTCCTTACAACAAATGATCTGAGATGAGTATCATATCACATAGATATTCACATTCTTTTTTTTTTTTTTTTTTTTTTGAGACGGAGTCTCACTCTGTCACCCAGGCTGGAGTGCAGTAGCATGATCTAGGCTCACTGCAACCTCCGCCTCCTGAGTTCAAGTGATTCTTCTGCCTCAGCCTCCCAAGTAGCTGGGACTACAGGCACGCACTACCATGCCCAGCTAATTTTTGTATTTTTAGTAGAGATGGGGTTTTACCGTATTGGCCAGGTTGGTCTCAAACTCCTCACCTCGTGATCCGCCCATCTCAGCCTCTCAAAGTGCTAGGATAACAGAAGTGAGCCACCACACTCGGCCTGATACTCATATTCTTCTACTGCTTAACTGCTTCTACTGCTTAACAAAACCAGGAGGACTATACCATACCAATATATAAAATATACCAATATATAAAAAATAAATGCATATTAAATATGCACTGATGTGAGTGACCAATAGAAAACTGTAATAGGGTCACAGCAAGGGGAAGTATGTGGGGGAAAAAGGTAGCATTTCCTAAAATGTTAGTTTGACAGCATTTTACGGTATAGAACAAATTTGAAAAGGGTGAGTGGGTAGGAAGTCATTAAAGTAATCCCGGTAAAAGATTATGAAGGACCAAGTGGAACAGTGAGAATGGAAATGGAAAAAGGTAGATCTGCCAGAGTTTCAAAGGCAAGAAAAACAGACAAAGGCCCAAACAGATGACTGGTGATAAAGTGGGAAGAAGTGAAAATAACTCAGGATTCTAACATGAGAGAAGATATCAACTACCACTGACAAAGAATAAAGAATAGTTTACAGCAACCAGATTTTTTTTAAATTGTTGTGGGTAGATAGTAGGTGTACATGTTTATGGGGTACACTAATACAGACATGCAATGCGTAACAATCACATCATGGAAAATTGGGTATTCAACCCCTCAAGCATTCATCCTTTGTGTTATAAACAATCTATACTCTTTTAGTTATTTTTAAATGTACAATTAACTTATTATTGACTATAGGACTGGGCGCGGTGGCTCACACCTGTAAACCCAGCACTTTGGGAGGCCAAGACAGGTGGATCACTTGAGGTCAGGAGTTTGAGATCAGCCTGACCAACATGGTGAAACCCTGTCCCTACTAAAAAAAAATACAAAATTAGCCAGGCGTCATGGCACATGCCTGTAATCCCAGCTACTTGGGAGGCTGAGGCAGGAGAATCGCTTGAACCCGGAAGGCAGAGGTTGCAGTGAGCCAAGAGCGCACGCACCATTGCACTCCAGCCTGGGCAACATGAGCAAGACTCCGTCTCAAAAAAAAAAAAAAAAAAATTATTATTGACTATAGTCCCCCGTTGTGCTATCAAATATTAGGTCTTATTCTTTCTAACAACAACCAGTTTGAGGGGCAAAAGTATGCTGACATAAAAAAAAGAGAATGTAGGAGAAAGCAGGAATTTAGATCCAGAATCTTATATCTTAGTTCCAGGAATGACTCTGGACAAGATATTTAAGCTCTTCAAGCTTCTGTTTCCAAATCTGCAAAATACGTAAATTTCCTTTCTCTACTCCAAACTTATAACTGTTTTTTAAGCCAAGTGCTACTGAAAATCACTGAAAAAATTTTTTAGTTTTCCCCATAATCATTTCACCCATATCAAAGTTAATGATCCTTGGAATCAAGACATGTTCACCAAAAGTCTGAAACTAATCTCAATGAAAAAGTATTTACAGAATAATTACAGTAAGAAAACTGCAATTCCCTTTGTAAGATAAATTCCCCCATTTGGCAGTTGTTCTGCTATGTAAAAACTGAGTTAAAATTATGAAGCTTTTTATCTATGTATGTACAGAATGCCTCATGTTATAGAATCTAAATACTTGATCTAATTGAGCTAAATTGAAATTTTGGCAGAATAATTCCTTTTCTTTGTATAAAAACATTGAACAAAGGATCTCCAATTTGTATTTAAGAAAAATAACAAAGAAATCAATAAAAATAATCAAACTCCAGATTTGTCTAACAGCTTGCTTTGTTAAGAATGTAATGAGATCCCTTCAAATCACGACAAAAAAATGCTACATTTTTTAAATAGTGTAAAATCTTTCTAAAATAGATGTCTGACATTTTTTCAAATTTCGTATCTTCATAGAAACCAAGCTCAAAGGCACTGACTCATTTCCTTTACACCTAAACATATCATTAAGGGCATCCACAGTAATGTAAATTGTTTTAAATTAATGCTATCCAAAATACGCAAATGCATGTTCTTACTCAACAGCTCCTTTCCTAATCAGCAAGCATTTTCTTCTAGCTACTGAAACTCAATAAATTTGAATTTGGGTTTCAGTCTTATACAAAAGAACATCATATCAATCCATCTCCAGAATTAACAGTGTTGCAGTTAGATGAGAAATGTACATTTGGCTTTGGGACCCAGAATGCACAAACACTGACTAACTGAATTGATAGGTTGATTTTCATCCACAAATGAAAGTGTTTTATGCTCAATAAACCCTCATGTGCCTGAGTTAATTCATTCTATAGTCCTGTTTAAAATAAAAAGTTCCTTCCCCACAACCTCTGCCCTGGAAAAAAAAAAAAAAAAAAAACACACCACCACCACCATCACCACCCTAGATCCTGTAAAAAGAATTATGAAATAGGTTGGACAACTTCAGTAATATTAACCTCATTTCATTAATTATAGTATAATTTAGATTTTAAACAAACACACTAAAGTTTCTTTAAATTTCAGTTGATAATACTAAACCTAACAGTAATGAAATTCTAATGTTACACTTTCAGGATTTTAAAAGAAAAGAAAATATTCAAAGTATTGTTTACTGATAGTTTACTGGGCATTAATTCACTTTTTGAAAAAAAGATTTAGGTTGTTTGTATGTTTTACAAGTAAAACAGATTTTTTATTTATTTATCTTTTTTTTTGAGACGAAGTCTCATTCTTGTCCCCCAGGCTGGAGTGCAATGGTGCGATCTCGGCTCACTGCAACCTCCGCCTCCCAGATTCAAGTGATTTTCCTGCCTTAGCCTCCTGAGTAGCTGGGATTACAGGTGCCTGCCACCACGTCCGGCTAATTTTTGTATTTTTAGTAGAGACGGGGTTTCACCATGTTGGCCAGGCTGGTCTCGAACTCCTGACCTCAGGTGATCCACCCACCTCGGCCTTCCAAAGTGCTGGGATTACAGGTGTGAGCCACCGTGCCCGGCCTGGATTTTTTAAATCTGAAAAAAAAATAAAAAAAATTCTGGTCCTATAGTGTTTCACTGATTTTTTTTTTTTTTTTTTTGAGACAGAGTCTCTGTCGTCCCGGCTGGAGTACAGTGGTGCAATCTCGGCTCACTGCAACCTCTGCCTCCGAGGTTCAATCGATTCTCCTGCCTCAGCCTCCCGAGTAGCTGGAACTACAGGTGCATGCCACCACACCCAGCTAATTTTTTAGTAGAGACAGGGTTTCACAGTGTTAGCCAGGATGGTCTGGAACTTCTGACCTCGTGATCCACTCGCCTCGGCCTCCCAAAGTACTGGGATTACAGGCGTGAGCCACCATGCACAGCCGTTTAACTGATTTTTTAAAAGCTCCAAAATAATTATATTACAGATAACTCATTTATATTCTCTACTACTGAAAGAACCAAAGGAACTTATACCAGACATATTTTCTATACATCACATAAAATGTCCTTTAAATTAAAAAAAAAAGCTGCTCTACTTTTTTAAAAAATGAAGGCAAAAACAGAAGCATACACAAAAGATACCAGAAAACTGACAAGAATCTTGAGCACTGATGCACACAAAACGGCTCAGTAATTTTGAGTGATTGATGGATATGAAACCCCTTGAAAATGAAAAGCACTGTGGTTTAAGATGTTTTAGAATATGTTCAATAGAAGCCTGCAAAGGAGATGTTATAAAGCAGTTGAAAATCTAGCTTTTTCTTGTTTGCTGATCTCTGTACCCGTTTTTCAAACTTACACACACACACATACCATTAAGTAAATCTAATCAACTGGGAAATCTCAAAGATTTTACATTTATGTTTATAAACTATACCTAAATTCGAATTTAATTTTTTTAGGCAACTTAGAATCATAGCAGTACTCTAATGTTTAGAAAATGGCTTTCTGGATTATAATCATATTCTGGCTTGTAACTTAAGAAGCCAGTACTTTTAAATAATTAGAAAGCTAAAATTAATCCATTATTTCTTCACATAAGGTTCATATCACCAAAAGTTTTAATTAGTCCTTATGTATGTTATATTCACTTAAGTATTTGCAAAAAAGGACAAAACAAACCAACTCATTAAATTATGTACTAGTTTGCTATGGGCGGAATTATGCACCCCCCGACATTCAAATTCATATATTGAAGCCTTAACCGCAATGTGATGGTGTTTGGAGATGGGCCATTTGCGAGATAATTAGGTTTAAATTAAGTCATGAGGGTGGGGCCCTCATGATGTAATTAGGGACCTTTTAAGAAAAGGGAGAGAGCTTGACCCTCTCTCTGCCATGTGAGGACATCAAGAAGACAGCCATCTGCAAGCCAAGAAGAGAGCCCTCACCAGAACATAATCATGCTTGCACCGTTTATCTTGGACTTGCAGCCTCCAGAACTGTGAGAAAATAAATTTCTGTTGTTTAAGCCACCCAGTCTATGGTATTTTGTTATGGCAGCGAAAGCTGGGTAAGCTGATTTTATATGAAAGAATAAATATGGGAGAGGGGGTGTATAACAAAATGAATGTGATCTGTCCAAATAAAACGCTGATCTTGTTTTGTTGAACAGTTTTTCTGAAACTCCTATGTTTATTATCCTTTGCTGTTTTATACAAAAATAGCCATAAAAAACTGGCTATTTTTCCTAAAAGGTTGCTTTATGCCAATTAGAACAAAGTCAGGATTTGCAAATACTTGTGCCTTACAGAAATTGGAATGCATAACGCATACCATGTAAACCTTATACTTCTACACAATTAATTGGAATAATTGGAAATGATTTAAACACTGAAATAATCTCCCACAAACAGTCATATCGCAAAGTCCAGTTTTGTCAAAATTTAACAAATTTAGTTCAGTAGTAAGAATGAAAGTAACTCTTTGGAAAACATGACTAAACTGTTTTTACACTGCATACTGGTATAGCTCCTCCAACTGTATTTCTTGCACAACCTTTTTCTGATGAGCATTTTTACTACAGCCCATAAAGGATACTTAATAAAACATGTAACATGTTTTCCGTTAAAAGATTTGAAAAACCTACAAGAATTCTCCTTGAAAAATGCACTAAAATCAGCTTATTAAAGTCTCCAGCCATTTCAAATTACTCTTGATTTTTTAAAAAAAGGCGGTGGGGGGAGGGGAGGAGAGAAAGGTAGTCATTTTGAAAAAATCCACTCAGTGGAAAAGGAAAAAACACACCCAGATCTACATGTTGGTAACAAACGAGGGCCTTACGAATGGTTTTAACTGAAGTAGTTTTAACTCATTAGATGTTAAGGCTTAAAGGAATGTCTATTATTCCAGTAAAGAATTGAGACACGCTTAAACACAGCGATCACCGAAATGAGATGTTTTGAATTACAACTATTACACCATGAACTCAATGTAAAAAGGAATCGTTTCAAATTCAAGAAACGAGATAGAGAGAGAGAGAGAGAGACAGACAGAGACATTCAGACAGACTGAGATATAGATCTGGAAGCAGACAGGCCAAATTTCTAACAGTGGATACTGCGAGGGGTGGGGAAGTAAGGAGCGCCCAAAAAGGAGGAAGGGCTTAAATGGGGGCCTTATTCAATCATGACCCATTAAAAACAATGTAAAGGCAGGATTCGCGATTGCACAGCAAAAATATAATAAATACATGAGGAAGGGAAAAAAATCTCCAAATTCGCCGAAACTCAAAATCATTACACGCGGCCCCCTTTGTCCCACTCAGGCGCCCGCCCCGGTCGCGGAGGGGCCGTTTTGGGGGAGCCCCGCACCCGTCGGAACCGGGAACAAAGCCGCCCCGGCCGCAGGAGGGGCTCTCGGAGCCAGGGCCTGGCCTCGGAGGCGGGCGTGCGGCGCACTCTCGCCGGGGCTGCGGCCCGCAGGCTCCCACCGCTGTCACCGCCGCCGGCGAGGAGAGTCTGGGGCTCCAGACAGCCGCCCGGTGAGCCCACCACAGGCGCGCTCCTCCAGTGGCCGGGACACAGCAAGAAGGGGCTTGGCCGTCTGGCCGCCGCCAGGTGGACTGGCGGGCCACGGCCCCGGGCTTTTCCCGGGAAACCCCTCGGTGCAGCCCGACCGGCCCCGGACCCCCGCCGCAGCCGGCGGGCCCCAGGATCTGCCCACCGCTCGGCCGCCGGGAGCCCGGCAAGGCCCCCCCTCCACAGACAACGGCCGCCAAGCCACTGCCGCCCGGCCGCGCGCCCGGCCCCCGGCACCCACCTGTTGGTCGCACTCGGGGCATGATTTGGTGGCCATCTTCACTTTCTTGGCTCGAGTTGCAGACATGCTCCTCTCCCTCAGCGGCGGCAGCAGCGACGGCTCGGGCTCCTCCCCTCGCCCTTCAGCAGCCCGGCCTCCGCCCGCCCCGTCCCCGCGGGCCTCAAACAAGCCTCTGGCGGGTGCGCGCGTGCGCGCGTGCACGAGCTAGCGCGGGACCTGCGCGCCAAGGGGGCGGGGCGGAGCGTCGGCCGCCGGCTCCTGGGGACCGCGACACGCGCTCCCACGGCGGCTCGCGACCCACACCCCGCCCGCGAACTCGCCCAGAGTATCACGAGAGGAGAGGAGACCCGCCCCCCCTGCACCGGACCGCCCCGGCGCGGCAGTGGCCACGCCTCCTCTCGGCCTGGCCGACTACGAGGGGGCAAGGCCTGGGCGGGACTCGGCAGCAACGGGCGTCGAGTTCGACCAACAAATGCATACGTAGGGCGGGCCGTAGTGCTGGGCACGCCCCCTCCCCACAGAGAACGTGGGAGCGAAGGCTAGGGAATGAATGGTGAAGGGCATAGCGTGGATCCTGGCATTTAATAAACTTAAGTAGATGTTACCAAGGCTAATCATTGAGGAATTATGATAGACATTTTATGAGAGCACTGGACCCAGCAGCAGAGTGAAAATTCATTTATTTATTCAATATATAATTGCCTAAGTCCCACTGTCAGGAAAATTTGAATAAAATGCAGTGTCAGCCTTCAAGGAGCAGCCTAGCTGTGTATACCAGTGCTACTCACTATCAAGATGAGGGATCAGTTGTTTTTCTTTTTCCAATCTGTCCGTGACTGATACTTACTAAATTAACATTAAAATTAAATTATTCGAGGCTGGGCGCAATGGCTTACGCCTGTAATCTCAGCACTTTGGGAAGCCGAGGAGGGCGGATCTCTTAGCCCAGGAGTTCCAGACCATCCTGGGCAACATAGCGAGACCCCCACCTCTACAAAAAGTAAAAGATTTTTAAAAATTAGCTGAGCGTGGTGGCCCATGCCTGGAGTCCTAGCTAGTAGAGAGGCTGAGGTGGGAGGATCGCTTGAGCCTATGAGATTGAGGCTTCAGTGAGCCGAGATTGCGGCCACTGCACTCCAGCCTGGGCGACAGAGCGAGACTCCGTCTCAAAAAAAAGAAAAAGAAAGAAAAAATGAAATTTAAAAACAACTATGCAAAATATAAGCTTACTTTTAAATATTTAATTTGACAGACCCAAAGTTATACTTAATAAACAATCAGAACAAACATAACAGAAAGAAAATTTACAAACTGTACACTTGGCTCAGAGAAAATTTACCAATATGTATTTATTACAGAGACTGGCTATTCCACTGATAACTTTTTATTCTACAATTGTTAACTAAAGCAAAGTTATGAGTTACAATTTTACATAGTAAATGCCTGTAAGCACACTTTGTATAAATAACAGATATATAAATGTTTAAAGCTTTTAATATGAAACCCACGAGATTGCTTCCTGTTTGGTCATTTACAGGCATACCTTGGAGAGACTGGGGGTTCAGTGCCAGGCCATTGCAAAAAAGAGAGCCACACTCAATTTTTTGTTGTTTCCCAGTATATATAATAAACATGTTTCCACTATACTGTAATATATTAAAAGTACAACAGCATTATGTCTAAAAAACAGTGTCCACAACTTGATGTTAAAATTGGACTAAAAATCCTGGGCAAAATGGTGAAACCCATCTCCACAAAAAATTAAAAAATAGCCAGGTGATGACAGCATATGCCTGTAGTCCCAGCTACTCAAGAGGTTGAGGCGGAGGATCCACTGAGCCCAGGGGGTCAAGGCTGCGGTGAACCATGATTGCGCCATTGCACTTCAGCCTGGGTGACAGAGAAAATCTCTGTCTCAAAAAAAAAAAAAAGGAGTTAATCCTCTCAAACCCTGCCACTGCTTTATCAACTAATATTTATGTAATATTCTAAATCCTTTGTTGCCATTCCCCTATGTTCACAGAATCTTCCCCAGGAGATTCCACCTCAAAAAACCACTTTCTTTGCTCCTTCGTAAGAAGTAACTCCTCATCTGTTCAAGTTTTATCATGAGATTGCAACATTAATCCCAGCACTTTGGGAGGCTGAGGCAGGAGGATTGCTTGAGCTCAAGAGTTCGAGACCAACCTGGGCAACATGATGAAACCCCATCTTCACAAAAAAATACAAATCTTAGCTGGTCGTGATGTGCACCTGTAGTCCCAGCTACTTGGGAGGCTGAGGTGGGAGGAATGCTTGAGCCCAGGAGGTCGAGGCTGTAGTGAACCACAATCGTGCCACTGCACTCCAGCCTGGACAACAGAGTGAGACTCTGCTGTGTGTCCCGCATTTGCAATTACATCCTGCACTGAAGTCTTGAACCCCTCAAAGTCATCCATGAGGATTGTAATCAACTCCTCCCAAGCTCCTGTTAATGTTTATATTTTGACTTGCTTCCATGAGTCATGAATGTTCTTAATGCCATCTAAAATGGTGAATCATTTCCGGAAGGTTTTCAATTGACTTTGCCCAGATCCATCAGAGGAATTGCTATCTATGGCAGCAATAGCCTTACAAAATGTATTTCTGAAATAATAAGACTTGAAAGTCAAAATTACTCCTTAATCCATAGGTTACAGAATGGATTAGCAGGCATGAAAATAACATTAATTTCTTAAACCTCCATCAGAGCCCTTAGGTGACCAGGTGCATTGTCAGTGAGTAATAACATTTTGAAAAGAATCTTTTTTTCCAAGCAGTAGGTCTCAACAGAGGGCTTGAAATATTTAGTAGACCATGACAGATTTGCTGTCATCCAGACTTTGTTATTCCATTTATAGAGTATAGGCAGAGTAGATTTAATATGTTTCTTAAGGGCCCTAGGATTTGGGGAATGGTATATGAGCACTGACTTCAACTTAAAGTCATCAGCTGCACTTGCCCCTAACAAGACAGTGAGCCTCTCCACTGAAGCTTTGAAGCCAGGCCTTGATTGCCTTCTTCTCTCTAGCTATGAAAGTCTTAGGTAGCATATTCTTCCAGTAAAAGGCTGTTTTGCCTACAATGAAAATTTGTTCTTCAATGTAGCCACCTTTATTAATAAAATTAGCTAGATCTTTTGGATAACTTGCTGCAGCTTCTACATCAGCACTTGTTTCCCCACCTTGTACTTTTACATTATGGAAACGGCTTCTTTTTTTTTTCTTTATGACGGAGTCTCGCTCTTTCATCCAGGCTGGAGTGAAGTGGCATGATCTCGGCTCACTGCAATCTCCACCCACCTCGACGAGCTCAAGCAATTCTCCTGCCTCAGCCTCCCCAGTAGCTGGGATTACAGGCACCCACCACCATGCCTGGCTAATTTTTGTGTTTTTAGTAGAGATGGGGTTTCACCATGTTAGCCAGGCTGGTCTCAAACTCCTGACCTCAGGTGATCTGCCCTCCTTGGCATCCCAAAGTGCTAGGATTACAGGTGTGAGCCACTGCACCTGGCCAAGTTGCCTTCTTTATTTAAACCTCAAGAACCAACCTCTGCTAGCTTCAAACTTTTCTTCTGTAGTCTTCTGTAGAACTGAAGAGAGTTAGAGACTTGATCTGGATTAGGCTTTGACTTAAGGGATTGTTGTAGCTATTATGATCTTTTATCCAGACTACTAAAACTTTCTTCATATCAGTAGTACTGCTGTTTTTCATTCTCATCATTTGCATGTTCACTGGAGTGACACATTTAATTTCCTTCAAGACTTTTTCTTTGCATTCATAACTTGGTTAACTATTTATCCCATAGTGTAACAGTTAAAATTTAAATTATCTTCAGTGGAAAAGTGGATTTCAGATCTATGATTTTTCTATGCAGGAATTTTCTTTTGAGGGAAAATAAACTTCCAACTGTTCTATCACATTTGTAAAATGTTTAATTATACCATTCACAGAGGTCCAATGTCAGGTTCATTGCCTCTTTAATAATTACTATAAAAACATGGAACATATTATAATAATATGTAAAATCTCTGTTCTTTCAAGTTTCTAACTTAAATTTGCATCCCTCAATCATAATTACCAGGGAAAAATATGCTGCCTTCCTTACTTGCGCTAAAATTTTAAGATCCAAAAATCCTGCACAGAATACTAGCAAACCATCTTCAGCACAGTTTAAAGGGATTATACATCATGATCAAGGAGGATTTATTTCTGTAATTCAGGAATGATTAAACATACAAAAATCGATCAATGTAATATACCACATTAATAGAATGAAAGGGAAAACGACATGACCTTTTTGAGACAGAGTCTCACTCTGTCACCCAAGCTGGAGTGCAGTGGCTCGATCACGGTTCACTGCAACCTCTGCCTCTTGGACTCAAGTGATCCTCCTTCCTCAGACTCCCAAGTAGCTGGGATTACAGGTGTGCACCACCATGACCAGCTAATGACATGACTATTTTGATTGATGCAGAAAAGACATTTGACAAAATTCAACACCCTTTCATGATAAAAACACTCAATAACAGAAAACAAGCGTTGATATGGATATGGATATGGAGAAAATGCAACCCTTGTGGGAATGTAAAATGGTGCAGTTGTTGTGGAAATGCAGCCTGGAGGTTCCTAAAAAAATTAAACATAGAATTACTATTTGAGGCCTGGTGTGGTGGCTCATGCGTGTAATCGCAACACTTTGGGAGGCAGAGGCAGGCAGATCACTTGAGTTCAGGAGTTCAAGAAGCCTGGCCAACATGGTGAAACCCCGTCTCTACTAAAAATACAAAAATTAGCCAGGCATGTTGGTATGTGCCTGTAATCCCAGCTACTTGGGAGGCTGAGGCATGAGAATCACTTTAACCTGGGAGGCAGAGGTTGCGGTGAGCCAAGATCGTGCCACTGCACTCCAGCTTGGGTGACACAGCAAGACTCCATCTCAAAAAAAAAAAAAAAAAAAAAGAATTACCATTCAATCTAGCAATTCCACTTCTAGGTATACACAAAAGAATTGAAAGCCAATACTCAAGCAAATATTTGTATGGCAATGTTCGCAGCAGCATTATTCACAATAGCCAAAAGGTAGAAACAACCCAAATGCCCATTCACAGATGAATGAATAAACAAAATATGTTACGTACAGTCATGCACCATATAACATCATTCCAGACTACACATTCGACTGTGGTCCCATGAGATTATAATACCATATTTTTACTGTGTTTAGATAAACAAATACCATTGTGTTACAATCACCTACAATATTTAATATAGTAACATGCTATGCAGGTTTGTAGCCTAGGAGCAATAGGCTACACCACATAGCCTAGGTGTATAGTAGGCCATACCATCCAGGCTTGTGTAAGTACACTCTACGATGCTCACACAATGATGAACTCACCTAATGACACCTTTCTCAGAACATTTCCCCATCGTTAAGTGACTCATGACTGTGCATACAACAAAATATGATTTAGCCATAAAAAGAAAGGAAATTCTGACACCACAACACGGATGAACCTCGAAGACAGGATGCTAAGTGAAATAATTCAGACACAAAATAACAAATATTGTATGATTCTACTTAGATGAGAGACCTAGCGTCATGAAATTCATAGAAACTGAAAGTAGAACAGTGGTTGTCAGGGCCTAGAGGAAGGAGGGAAGGGGGCATTATTGTTTAAAATGGGTATGGAGTTTCAGTATGGGATGATGAAAATGTTCTGGCAATGGATGCTGGTGATGGTTGCACAACAATGCCAATGTACTTAATGACACTAAACTGTACATTTTTAAATGGCTAAAATAGTAAATTTCATGTTATGTATATTTTATCACAACTAAAAAGAAAAAATATTCAATAAACTAGGAATACGAGGAAACTTCCTCAACATATTAAAGGCCATATATGAAAGACCCACAGCCAACATCATATTCAATAGTGAAAGGCTGAAAGCTTTTCCCTTAAGATCAGGAACAAGACAAGGTTGCCTGGTTTCACTTCTATTCCACATAGTATTAGAAGTTCTAGCCAGAGGAAATTAGGCAAGAAAAAGAAACCAGAGGCATCCAAATTAGAAAAGAAGTAGGCCGGATGCAGTGGCTCACGCCTGTAATCCCAACACTTTGGGAGGCCAAGGTGGGCAGATCACCTGAGGTCGGGAGTTCAAGAACAGCCTAGCCAACATGGTGAAACTCCGTCTCTACTAAAAATACAAAAATTAGCCAGGTGTGGTGGCACACGCCTGTAATCCCAGCTACTCAGGAGGCTGAGGCAGGATAATCACTTGAACCTGGGAAACAGAGGCTGCAGTGAGCCAAGATCACACCACTGCACTCTAGCCTGGGTGACAGAGCAATACTCAGTCTCAGGGGAAAAAAAAAAAGAAGTAAAATATTAGGATCATTAAAATACTGAAGATATTAGAAAAATTAGCACATCTGATTGACCAATCCTTGTCTTTAAAAATTGGCACTTGGCCAGGCACAGTGGCTCACGCCTGCAATCCCAACACCTTAGGAGGCTGAGGCAGGCGGATCATGAGGTCAAGAGATGGAGACCAGCCTGGCCAACATGGTGAAACCCTGTCTCTACTAAAAATACAAAAATTAGCTAGGAATGGTGGCACGTGCCTGTAGTCCCAGCTACTTGGGAGACTGAGGCAGGAGAACTGCTTAAACCTGGGAGACGGAGGTTGCAGTGAGCCAAGATCACGCCCCTGCACCCCAGCCTGGTGACAGGGCAAGACTCCACCTAAAAAAAAAAAAAGTTGGCACTAAGCTGAGCACATGCTCATAATTCCAGCTACTCAGGAGGCTGAGGCAGGAGGATCGCTTGAGCCCAGGAGTTTCAGACCAGCCTGCACAATGCAGCGAGACCCCATTTCAGAAAAAAAAAAAAGTTGATATCTCAAAATTGTACTGGAAGTTCTGGCCAGGGCAGTTAGACAAGAAAATGAAATAAGGCATCTAGATTGAAAAGGAAGAAGCAAAACTATCTCTATTTGCAGATGACATTGTCTTATATGTAGAAAATCCTAAGAAGTCAACCTATTATTAGAATGAATAAATGAGTTCAGCAAAGTTGTAGGACACAATATATAAATATCAAATCTATTTCTATACGCTTGGACTCAACAATATGATAATGAAATTAATTCCATTTATAATATCATCAAAAAGAATAAAATACTTAGGAGTAAAACAAAAACGTGTAAAACTTATACTCTGAAAACTACAAGAAACTGTTGAAAGGAATTAAAGATCTAAATACATGAAAAGATATCCTGGCTGGGTGTGGTGGCTCATGCCTGTAATCCCAGCACTTTGGGAGGCTGAGGTGGGCGGATCCCTTGAGCCCAGAAGGTTGAGACCAGCCTGGGCAACATAGCGAGACTCTGTCTCTAGTTTCATTTTGTTTTGCTTTTTTTAATGTATTAAAAAAATAAGATATCCCATGTTCCTGGATTGGAGGTCTTAATATTAAAATGGCAATATTCCCCAAATTGATCTGCTGATGAACACAATCCCTATAAGAAACCAGCTGGTTTCTCTGCAGAAATTGACAAAATGATCCTAAAATTCATATAGAAATTACAGGGACTCTGAATTTTTTCCCCAAACAACCTTGAAAAAGAATAATGAAACAATCTTGAAAAAGAAGAGCAAACCTGGAAGACTCACACTTCCAGATTTTAAACCTACAAACCTACATAACAAGCCAGTGCAGTACTAGCAGAAGGATAGACATACAGATCAGTGGAATAGAGTTGAGTGTCCAGAAACAAACCACATGCGTGGAGGAAGGCAGCCTCTGATCTCTTGGCCAGACTGACTTCACTCACATACCCAATATCTTGGCAGACTGGAATCAACTGGGCTCCTCTCCTTCTCCACATAGACTTAGGGCCTTGCCATATGGTCTCTCCTTTTACACAGTCAAACCTCTTATGTGGCAGTTCAGGGCTCTAATAACAAGTATTCCAGAGACCAAGGTGGAAGCTGCAAGGCTTTTATGGGCTCAGAAGTCATGGAGAATCGGCCAGGTGTGGTGGCTCACACCTGTAATCCCAGCACTTTGGGAGGCCAGGAGCCTGAGACCAGCCTGGCCAACATGGCAAAACGCTGTCTTTACTAAAAATACAAAAAATTAGCCAGGTGTGGTGGTGCGTGCCTGTAATCCCAGCTACTTGGGAGGCTGAGGCAGGAGAATTGCTTGAACCCAAGAGGTGGAGGTTGCAGTGAGCCAAGATCACACCACTGCACTTCAGCCTGGGCAACAAGAGCAAAACTCCCATCTCAAAAAAAAAAAAGTCATGGAGAATTGCTCCCACTGAGTTCTATTAGTAACACAGGGTTAGGCCATATTCACTGGCCTGGTGGAAGAGAGCTACACAAAGACATGCAGTTGATTCTTGTTATTTGCAGTAGTTATGTTCTAGAAAGTCACTGTGAACACCTAATTAGCAAATTCTGACCATTGCTCCCAGGGAATATGCAGGATTCGTTTCCTGCAAGCCTCTGGTCACGTTTTTCTCAAGAGATTAATCCAGAACCTTAGTCTATGTGTACTTCTGTTTAAAAACACGTTAGTTAATATATATTGTTCATTCATTAACATTGAACTCATGGCCAGCAGCACAACAATTTGTGCCTGAAGCTTCTCCAACACGCGTATTTTTTCTGTAAAGCACATGAGACTTCTCGCACTTCGGAACACGAGGCAGCACTTCGGCATTGTGCTTGGAGGCATTTTTTGTTTGTTTTTTTGTTTTTTTTTTTGAAATGGAGTCTTGCTCTTGTTCCCCAGGCTGGAGTGCAATGGTGCCATCTCTGCTCACTGCAACCTCCGCCTCTGGGGTTCTCGCGATTCCTTGGAGGCCATTTTAAACAGCAAAATCACTAACAACATCCCCCCACCCAAAGTGTCACTAAATAGACCACAAAACGGGACGTTTGTTTACAGTATAAGAGCCAAAACAAGAGGCAAAGCATCGACTTTGACCACTGCTGGGAATGGGAGTGTCAGTCAACTCAACTTTTTTACCACTCTGAACATGTCCACAAAT
Organism: Pongo pygmaeus; assembly: GCF_028885625.2. Taxonomy (NCBI): domain Eukaryota; kingdom Metazoa; phylum Chordata; class Mammalia; order Primates; family Hominidae; genus Pongo; species Pongo pygmaeus. Next base: position 43,872,434 of record NC_072391.2, read on the forward strand.
GACCGCAAAAGCACTTCAAGTATTGATTTTGGGATTACAAATAAATTTTAGTGAGTAGGCTAATTTGCAAATACAGCATCCATGAATAACGATTCATAAATAATAAAGATATCAGGACTTGCTACAAGCTACTATGGCATACAGTAACAATTGTTTATGATCACCTTCCATATTATCACCTAACAAAAAGAATAATCTCAAATTTAATGCATTCACTTTTACATAATTCACAATTTTTACTATATGCCTAACTGCACTGTTTATTTCAGCTGACTTTTTTTTCATAGCATGACTTTCTTAAGGAAAGAATCATTGTTTTCACTGACATTTTGATCTTTGCTCCTTAAACTGCTCCAGGGTATTTTTTTGTTGCAGCTGTGCCATCCAAACATACTTCTCCACAGTTCTAAAGCTCCACACCACATTTGTTGACAATATCAGACCTAGTTGTGTTTGTGACCAAAGAAGCAGGAAAACAATTTTTTTCTTTGTATCACCTTCATGTTCAAAATGCACATCTTAGCAATATCTCAGCATGTATTATATTGCAATGAAAAATACTTTGCTAGCTTCCTTTTTTCTTTTTTTTTTTTTTTTTTTTTTTTTGAGACGAAGTCTTGCTCTGTCACCCAGGCTGGAGTGCAGCGGCACAGTCTCGGCTCACTGCAACCTCTGCCTTCTGGGTTCAAGCGATTCTCTTGCCTCAGCCTCCAGAGTAGCTGGGACTACAGGCGTGCACCACCACGCCCGGCTAATTTTTTTGATTTTTTAGTAGAGATGGGATTTCACCATGTTGGCCAGGCTGGTTTCGAACTCCTGACCTTATGTGATCCTCCCGCCTCGGCCTCCCAAAGTTCTAGGATTACAGGCTTGAGCCACCATGCCCAGCCCTTGTTCTATTATTCTTGCCATAGATTCACACAATATTGTGTGACCGGAGGATCACTTGAACCCAGGAGGTTGAGGCTGCAGTGAGCTGTGATTGTGCCACTGCACTCCAGCCTGGGTGACAGAGCAAGAGCCTGTCCCCCTCCCCCAGCCCCGCTCCCCACAAAAAAAGAGAGACTGAGGTTGTAATTACTTTCATGACCAAGTCTCAAAAGTCACAAACCATCATATGTGCTATATTCTATTTATTAGAAGTAACTCAAGTCCGGCCCACATTCCAAGTAAATATCTTTGTCATCTTATGGTTTTATTTATTTATTTTATTTATTTATTTTCTTATTTTTATTTTGAGATTAAGTTTCACTCTTATTGCCCAGGCTAGAGTGCAGCCGTGCAATCTCGGCTCACTGCAACCTCCTTCTCCGGGTTCAAGCGATTCTCCTGTCTCAACCTCCTGAGTAGCTGGGATTATAGGTGCCTGCCACCACGCCTGGCTAATTGTTGTATTTTTAGTAGAGATGGGGTTTCACCATGTTGGCCAGGCTGGTCTCGAACTTCTGACCTCAGATGATCCACCCGCCTCGGCCTCCCAAAGTGTTGGGATTACAGGTGTGAGCCACCTCGCCCAGCCTATCTTATGGTTTTAGTGCACCTTTATAAGAAGCCAAAAAGCAGTAATGTTTATGTGGGAAATATTGAATGTCTGCTTCTGCTGGCTTTAACAGTAGCTTTATAGAGACATAATTCACATACCACCTAAAGTGTGCAATTCAGTTTTTAGTATATTCACAGATGTTATGTAACTATCAGCACTATTTAATTCCCAGATATTGTCATCCCTGCAAAATGAAACTTTATACCCAATAGCAGCCACTTCCCATTCTCTATTCTCAGCTCCTGGCAACCACTAATCTATTAATACTTTCTGTCTCTTTGGATCTGCCTATTTTGGTCATTTCCTATAAATGGAATTCTACAGTATATTCCTTTTGTGTTTGGTTTCTTTCATTTAGCATAGTGTTATCAAGGTTTACTATGTTATAGCATCTATCAGTACTTGATTCCTTTTTATGGCTGAATAATATTCCATTGTATGGATATACCACATTTTATTATCCATTCATCAGTTGATGTACATTTGGATTGTTTCTACGTTTTTTTTAGGCCAAAACTCTAGTTTATTTCAGCATCAGCAATATCTTACCATTAAAAAAAAAATGCTAGCAAGGTGACAGAAGTCTCTACAGCAAGGCTAAGGGCTCACCAGGTGGCCAACATCAGGGGTGCATGGCAGGCACTGGCCGGGCGATAAGTTAGGAAGCAGCAAGGGCTGGTGGCGGGTGCGGGCTGGGCAAGCATTAGGCCATAGGTGGCCTGGCCCTGGTGATGCCACTGCTCCATCTCAATGAGCAGCTTTATGACGCCCACCCGCATCTGCACCGGCTCCACCTCCGAGAAGCCCCGGAGGTCAGCGTTGCAGACGTCAAAGACCCCACCCACCGTGGCCACGTCCACACCGTCTGTCCCTCGCTTCTGAAGTCACAGCCTCTTTTTTTTTTTTTTTTCCTTTTTTTGAGACGGAGTCTCGCTCTGTTGCCAGGCTGGATTGCAGTGGCGCTATCTCGGCTCACTGCAATCTCCGCCTCCTGGGTTCAAGCTATTCTTCTGCCTCAGCCTCTGGTGTAGCTGGGAGTACAGGCGCGCGCCACCACGCCCAGCTAATTTTTGTGTTTTTAGTAGAGATGGAGTTTCACCATGTTGGCCAGGATCATCTTGATCTCTTAACCTCGTGATCTGCCCGTCTCGGCCTCCCAAAGTTTTGAGATTACAGGCGTGAGCCACCACGCCTGACCGTTTTTTGTTTTTTGTTTTTGAGACGGAGTTACGCTCTTGTCGCCCAGGCTGGAGTACAATGGCGCGATCTCCGGTCACTGCAACATCCACCTCCCAGGTTCAAGCCGTTCTTCTGCCTCAGCCTCCTGAGGAGCCGGGATTACAGGCATGCGCCTGTAATTTTTTGTATCTTTAGTAGATACAGCTAATTTTTTGTATCTTTAGTAGAGATAGGGGTTTCTCCACGTTGGTCAGGCTGGTCTCGAACTCCCGACCTCAGGTGATCCGCCTGCCTCGGCCTCCCAAAGTGCTGGGATTACAGGCGTAAACCACCGCGCCCAGCCACAGCCTCTTTTTTTTTTTTTTTTTTTTTTTTTTTGAGACTGAGTCTCGCATTATCTCCCGGCCTGGAGTGTAGTGGCGTGATCTTGGCTCACTGCAACCTCTGCCTCCCAGGTTCAAGCGATTCTCGTGTCTCACCCTCCCGAGTAGCTGGGATTACAGGCATCCTCCACCACGCCCGGCTAATTTTTGTATTTTTAGTACAGACGGTGGTTTCACCATGTTGGCCAGGCTGGTCTCGAACTCCTTGACCTCAAGTGATCCGCCCCCCTCGGCCTCCAAAGTGCTGGGATTACAGGCATGAGTCACCGCGCCCAGCCTGAAGTCACAGCCTCTTAAGCACCTCCGAGAACTCGTGCTTGCCCAGGTGGGGCAGCCTGATGTGCACACTTGCCCCCGCAGCCCTGTGCCCAGGTTGGGAGGGCAGGTGAGGATGGAGCCCAGGTGAGGATTCCACATGAACTTGTCGTTCCTAGACTTGAAGAGTTTCAAACCGGGAGAGGCCGAGGCAGAAGCAGTAAACGCCTCCTTCGTGTTGCCCCACTGTTGCACGGAGATGGCCCGCAGGTGGTCCTCGTCGCCGCCCCACACCAGGAAGGTCTTACTGTCCTTGTGCCAGATGCCCCGGGCGTTGGGCCATGCCCGAGGCCAGGAGCAGGGGCGGCACAGGCTCGTGGAAGAGGAAGTGGCTGTCGAGGAGCTGCTGTTGCTGCTCCGCGTCGGTCCTGCTCTTGCGCGCGTCGTCCGGGCCAGCCAGGTCGCTGACCAGTCTCTAGGGCGTCCACCGCGGGACCCACAGGAGGCAGAAGTCGAGGCCGTGCGCACCGCGAGCTCAGCACTGTTGGGGGCCAGGTGGCCGCCGCCCGGCAGGTTGTCGGGGTTGAGCTGGGTCTTGTGCTCATCGCTGGGCTTGTAGTGCCGTGCGGGTCCTCAAGGATGGGGCCAAAGAGATCCTTGAACACGTCGTAGGACTCCTCGTCGGCCGCCACGTGGCTCACGGCCCTGAGTACGGGTGGCCCGGGCTGTCCACGTGGGTCTGGATGGCGCCTCCAGCGCGAAGCCACCCCTGGCGCGCAGCTCCGCGTTCAGCTGAGGCAGCGCTTCGGCCACTGGGTCTTGGTGGCCGCTCAGGTCGGGAAACTCGTCCTGCGCCAGGAAGCGAGCTTCAGTGCCCCGCGGCTGTCGGAGAAGGGCATGTGCGGGCGCTCGGTCGGTCCGCAGCTCTGAGCGTGGCCACTTTTTAACCGTTATAAATAATTCTGCTATCAATATTCATATGTACACTTTTCTTATGAGCATATTCTTAGTATTGAAATTGTGGGATCATATGGTAACACTATGTTTATTTTTCTTTTTTCCAGACTGGAGTGCAGTGGCCCTATCTCGGCTCACTGCAACCTACCCCTCCTGGGTTCAAGCGATTCTCCTGCCTCAGCCTCTCGAGTAGCTGGGATTACAGGAGCCCGCCACAACACCCGGCTAATGTTTGTGTTATTTTAGCAGAGACGAAGTTTCACCATGTTGGTCAGGCTAGTCACTGACCTCAAGTGATCCACCCGCCTCGGCCTAACAAAGTGCTGGGATTACAGGCGTGAGCCATCCAGGTTCTATGTTTAAATTTGTAAAGAACTGCCTGTTTTCCAAAGGAGCTGCCCTATGTTTCTGTTTTCTCTTTAGCAATCTTTGTTTTAAAATATTATTTTGGTTTTGAATTTATTTCTTTGGTTTTTTTTTTTTTTTTCTTTTTGAGACGGAGTCTGGCTCTGTCGCCCAGACTGGAGTGCAGTGGCGCAATCCCGGCTCACTGCAAGCTCTGCCTCCCGGGTTCACGCCATTTTCCTGCCTCAGCCTCCCGAGTAGCTGGGACTACAGGCGCCCGCCACTACGCCCGGCTAATTTTTGTATTTTTAGTAGAGACAGGGTTTCGCCATGTTAGCCAGGCTGGTCTCGAACTCCTGACTTTAGGTGATCCACCCGCCTTGGCCTCCCAGAGTGCTGGGATTACAGACATGAGCCACCGCGCCCGGCCCTGAGCTCCTGGCTGTACCTTTTGGCTTTCTCGAAAAAACAAAAATATGGCCAGGCACGGTGGCTCACGCCTGTAATCCCAGCACTTTGGGAGACCGAGGTGGGCAGATTGAGCTCAGGAGCTCAAGACCAGCCTGAGCAACATGAGGAAACCTAGTCTCAACAAAAATTAGCCAGGCATGATGGCACACACCTGTAGTCCCAGCTACTCAGGAGGCTGAGGTGGGAGAATCGCCTGAGCCAGGGAGGTCAAGGCTACAGTGAGCTGTGACTGTGCCATTGCACTCCAGCCTTGATGACAGAGTGAGACCATGTCTCAATCAAAACAACACAACAACAAAATACTGAAAAAAAACAAAAATGATAAAGTTTGTTTTGCCACACTTGGGTGAAAAATAAATGAAACAAATTTTAATTCCTTAATTTAGCTAATAAGATTAAACCATATACACATATTTTAAAGGCCTAATTTAAAAAATTAAATGATTATTAGGAGCAGCTTAATTCGGTGGTTCTGGCCCAGAGTCTCCCAGAAGGGAGTTGTAATCGTGCTGTTGGCCAGGGCTGAGCATCTGAAGGCTTGACAGGAACTAGGGGATGTGCTTCCAAGATGGTGCCGGCCCCTGGCTATTGGCAAGTGGCCTCATCCCTTGCCACATGGACCTATCTATAGGGATGCCATAATGTCCTTGTGACATGTCAGCTGACTTCCCTCCCAAATGAAGTGATTCAAGAGAGAGGCCCACTTTGGGAGGCCCAGGAAGGTGGATCATTTCAGCCCAGGAGTTGAAGACCACCCTGGGCAACACAGTGAAACCCTTTCTCTGCAAAAGAAAAGAAAAGAAAAGACAAGAAAAATTAGCTGGGTGTGGTAGTGCATGCCTGTAGCCCCAGCTACTTGGAAGGCTGAGACAGGAGGATCACTTGAACCTGGGAGGTTGAGGCTGCAGTGAGATGTGATCGTGCCACTGCACTCCAGCCTGGGTGACAGAGCAAGAGCCTGTCCCAGTCCGCAGGCCCCCCCCCAACCAAACAAACAAACAAAAAGACTGAGAATAAGGTTGCAATTACTTTCATAACCAAGTCCCAAAAGTCACAAACCATCATGTCTGCTATATTCTATTTATTAGAAGTGAGTCAACAAGTTCGGTCCACATTCAAGGAAAGGAGAAAATTAAACTCCACTTTTTTTTTTTTGAGACGGAGTCTCGCTCTTTCGCCCAGGCTGGAGTGCAATGGCACAGTCTCAGCTCACTGCAACCTCTGCCTCCCAGGTTCAAGCGATTCTCCTGTCTCAACCTCCTGAGTAACTGGGATTACAGGTGCCTGCCACCACACCTGGATAATTATTGTATTTTTAGTAGAAACGGGGTTTCACCATTTTGGCCAGGCTGGTCTCGAACTCCTGACCTCAGGTGATCCACTCCCCCCAACCCCCCACAGCCTCTGGGATTACAGGCGTGAGCCGCCATGCCCGGCTTTTTTTTTTTTTTTTTTTTTTTTTTGAGACGGGATCTCACTCTGTTGCCATGGCTGGAGTGCAGTGACATGATCTCAGCTCACTGCAGCCTTAGTCTCCCAGGCTCAAGTGATCCTCCCACCTCAGCCCCCACCTCAACCCCATCCCTCCAGCTGAGACTACAGGCCCGAGACACCATGCCCAGCTGATTTTTGTTTTTTGTTTGGTTGGTTGGGTTTTGGTAGAGATGGGGTCTCGCCATGTTGCCCAGGCTGGTCTGCAACTCAAGCTCAAGCAATCCACGTGCCTCAGCCTTCCAAAGTGCTGGGATTACAGGCGCGTGGTTTAAACTACACTTCTTAAAGGGAGACATGTCAAAGAATGTGTGGACATCTTTTAAAACTACTACACTGGCTGAGGTCAGGTGGCCTCAGTTACTTAGAGTGTGGGCTTCCCCAAGGACTGCTTAAGTATCCTTTTAACATAGCAACTGTTCTTCTACAGGGCACATTTTCCATCAGAGAACGGGAGGGAATCCACAACGTCTTTTATAACTGAACTTCAAAACTCACACTCTGCCATTTTTGCAATATCCTATTAGTTACACAGGTCACCCCAGCCAGTGTGGGAGGGGACTAAATAAGGGCATGTATCCCAGGAAGTAGGGATCATCTCGGATGCCGGCTTTCATAGGTACTCAAATGAAACAATAATTCCATCAGGGCATGCTGGGGAGAGGTCCACAGAGGAAGTGACAGAGAGATGGGCCTTTGGGGTCCCACTGACCTGGAGAAAAATGAGAAGGATCTGTGTAGGTCATCTATCCTTGACCTGAAGACAGAAAGAAAGAACCAGAATGGGTGCCAGAAGAGTCCACTTTTCACTGGTTTTTGATCCTGTTTCTAACTTTGCTCAAGATTTTTCATGCTTGCTATTAAAGTGACTGCAGGTGCTTCTAATCTCACAATATGCAATTAGACCTAGCAAGAGGTTCTTTAATAATAAGTACTTGATGAATGAACCAAAATGGCTATTCAAAGCCACTTTTTGTTCTCTCTTGTAATTAGGACCTGAGCTTACCCCGGAGATTGGGAGAAATGAGATGTAGCCTCCACCTCTACACCTGTCACTGTTAACATTCAGGACACAAAGCCCCTATCAATGAGCCTTTTAAGGCTTTTACATTTTTAGTGGGAGAAGAGGAACAGTAGGAGCCTTAGCAATCTTTAAAATATAAACATAACCACTTATCTTAGAAAATAGATCCTAGGCTGGGTGTGGTGGCTCGCACCTGTAATCCCAGCACTTTGGGAGGTCGAGGCGGGTGGATCACCTGAGGTCAGGAGTTTGAGACCAGCCTGGCCAACATGGTGAAACCCCGTCTCTACTAAAAATACAAAAATTAGCCAGGCATGGTGGTGCATGCCTGTAATCCCAGCTACTCGGGAGGCTGAGGCAGGAGAATCACTTGAACCTGGGAGGTGGAGGTTACAGTGAGCTGAGATTGCACCACTGCATGCCAGCCTGGGCGACAGAGCAAGACTCCGTCTCAAAAAAAAAAAAAAAAAAAAAAAAAAAAAAGAGAAAAAGAAAATAGATCCTGAGTTATAAATTAGAGGGGTTTGTGTTCTTTCTTGTTTGTTTTTTCACCAGCAGCTTTGGGAATCATCACAATGCTACAAATATGGTCATCGTTTGTTTATTCTTTTAATTTTTTTTTTTACAAATTTTATATATTTGCACAAAGGAATCATCTTTAAATAACAACAGTAACAAAAATGAATAAAAATAATTGTCCAGCTGGGAGCAGTGGGCTCACATCTGTAATCCTAACAGTTTGTGAGGCCAAGGCAGGAGAATTGCTTGAGCCCAGGAATTTGAGACCAGCCTGGGAAACATAATGAGACTTTGTCTCTACAAAATATAATAAAATTAGCTGGGCATGCACATCGAGGCTGCAGTGAGCTATGATCATGCCACTGCACTCCATCTTGGGCAACAGAGCAAGACTTCATCTCGAAAAAAAATAAATAAATAAATAAAAAACAACAACAACAACAACAACAAAACCCCCAAAACTGTCCAGATGAAGAGAAAGGGTATGAGAAGCCTCATTTTTGGCTAGAAAGAGTGCTTTTCTTCTCCTCCTACAGAGCTAATAACACACTGGGTGGGCACATTAATTGTTGAAAAGCCACAGGCTCAAAGCAGCTCAAGAGGCAGCTTCCTTTGTAGCTGGGTAACTCTGGACAGCCCAAACCAGGCACCACCCTCGCTGAGCACTGAACTCAGCCCGCTGCCTGCCCTGGGCACAGAGGAGTCTCCAGGAGTCCCACACCTTGCTTTGCCTCCTTTGCTTTTCCCTTTCATGCTATTTGCTATTTATTGGGCATATACTTTGCAGCTTGTCCTTTACATTACTTGTCGTTCTTTCTCTCAAACCCTGCAAAGTGGAATCATGAGCCCCATCTTACAGTTAAGGAACATGAAACTCAAAGAGTATATGAATCAGGAATCAGAAATTTTGTGAAATAAAAACTCAACTCAAAATGGCTTAAGCAAAAAGAGTATTTCCTGGCTCACATAACCAAAAGAGCCAAGAATCTGATGGGCTTCAGGCACAGCTGGATCTATACACTCATGTGAGCCATCAGGGCCCCATTTCTCTCTCTGCCCCTTGTTTCTGTACCCCTTGCAGGTAGGGTCTTCCTTATTGGTGTTGGAGGGATGACTGGAATAACCAAATACACTACATTTCATTAAGTGTGGCAGCCATGAATATGCTCCACTTGGATTTCTTTTCAAAAATAACTTGCAGGCTGGTATGGTGACACACCTTTCATCCCAGCACCTTGGGAGGCTGAGGAGGAAGAATCACTTTGTTACCGGAAAGGGGTCCTGATCAAGACCCCAACAGAAGGTTCTTGGATCTCACGCAAGAAAGAATTCAGAGCAAGTCTATAAGGTAAAAGCAAGTTTATTAGGAAAGTAAAGGAATAAATGAATGGCTACTCCATAGGCAAAGCAGCCCCAAGGGCTGCTGGTTGCCCATTTTTATGGTTATTTATTGATTATATACTAAGCAAGGTGTGGATTATTCATGCCTCCCCCTTTTAGACCATATAGGGTGGCTTCCTGATGTTTCCATGGCATTTGTAAACTGTCATGGCACTGGTGGGAGTGTAGCAGTGAGGATGACCAGAGGTCACTCTGGTGGCTATCTCAGTTTTGGTGGGTTTTAGCCGGCTTCTTTACTGCAACCTGTTTTATCAGCAAGGTCTTTATGACCTGTATCTTGTGCTGATCTCCTATTCCATCCTGTGACTTAGAATGCCTTACCATCTGGGAATGCAGTCCAGTAGGTTTCAGCCTTAATTTACTGAGCCCCTATTCAAGATGGAGTTGCTCCAGTTCAAACACCTCTGACAACTTGATGCCAGGAGTTTGAGATGAGCCTGAACAACATAGTGAGATGCCATCCCTATAAAAAAAAAAAAAATGAGCAGGCATGATGTTGCACACCTATAATCCCACCTACTTGGGAGGCTGAGGCAGGAGGATCACTTGAGCCTGGGAGTTTGAGGCTGCAGTGAGCTGTTTGTGCCACTGCACCCGAGCCTATGCAACAGAGAAAGACCCTGTCTCAAAAAACAAAACAAAACCAAAAACACAAAAACTTGCCATTCAGCTGCAAGGAGCGTAGTTAGTTACCAGCCTCCAGCTGTACCACCTTTAGGATTCATGCCTGGCTCAGTCAGCCACCAGCCAATGACCGGACATAGCAAAGTGTACCAGGGCTTGGTCATTTTTGCCCAATGCATGACTCCTGTAATAGGTAATCTTTGCTCCACAGCTCGGCAGATAACGTAAGATCTGATTGTGTTCTGAGCCTCTCCCTGCCCGACCCTACTTCCCCATCCTTTATCCTTCACAGCTGTTGCCCTTTCCCCCAAACACACCTCTGATACTTCAAACTCCATCTCTGCATCTTCCTCCCAGACACACTACACCTCACTGGCCCCCCATCCCCATTCACAGCAGCTTTCCTGGCTTTACTCATATTCCTTTGGATCTCTGTATGCTTTTCAGTTGCTCTGTAGAGTATAGCAGGCTAGTCAACCTTGTGGGCTGGTCAGAGGCATCTGCAACAGTTGTGACAGCTGCAGAAAAAATGGATGCAAATTCTACAGCCTCAGAAGAAATGAGTGAAATTTTCCATGCTTGGTTTATTAGAGCTATTTCTGAAGTAAGACTTTTAGGACTTATAAGACCTACCAAACAGAAGACTGACCATGTGGCAAGGCTAACATGGGGCGGCTGCTAGAAAGCAAATGAGTGAAGCCAAAATATCACGTTGAGTTTAAGAGAAAAAGGATGCCTGTCATATTTACATACCACTTACAGGAGCCAGTTTTGGCAAGAAGAGAAATGTGTAATCCCTTGTGATGTTTAACCAGAAAGTATGTTGCTAACCCCAAACAGGTGTCTATCAAAACACCTGCGGAGTACTTTAGAATTCAACAAATAACATACTTACATTATAATTAAAATCTCTCATACATTATTGCTGTACTTCTCACAAAGTCATTACTAAATTATGAGTAAATTTTCTTTTCTTTTTTTTGAGATGGAGTCTCGCTGTGTCACCCAGGCCAGAGTGCAGTGGCATGATCGCAACTCACTGCAACCTCTGCCTCCCAGGTTCAAGTGATTCTCCTGCCTCAGCTTCCCCAGTAGCTGGGATTACAGGTGCCCGCCACCACACCCTGCTAATTTGTGTATTTTTAGTAGAGTTGGGGTTTCACCATGTTGGGCAGGCTGGTCTCGAACTCCTAGCCTCAACTGATCCGCCCATCTCAGCCTCCCAAAGTGCTGAGGTTACAGGCATGAGCCACAGCACCCAGCCTATAAGTAAATCATTCTTGAAGATACTTGGTTCAACCCAACATGCAGAAAGTCAAAGTGCCTGGGATGACTCCCCCACTTCCCCTCCTGCCCTCCCACTTGATCAATGACTGATAGGTCAGGAGTTCAATGCCAAGCTCTTGGCCTGCAGTCAGACCTCCTGAAACAACTTCCCTTTCAGGGTTGCCCTGCAGGTCAAGCTGGAGCTACCTCCACAGGTATGCCTGCGGTCACACCTGCTGGCTTCCTCTCCTCTGCCCTGCTCCCTGCTACTCCATTTTCTCTCTCCCCTGGGAGCACTCCTTAACGAGTCAGTCCCAACTGAATCCACAGCTTAGGGAGTACTTCTCCGAACCCAACTAAGAACCAGTCCCTGGGGTTGGTGCCTGTGCAGGAGCTCTGGCCTACGGAGCCATCCTGCTGAGCTCCTGCCCTCTTCCTGTCCCATCAGTTCCGGAGGGTGGAAGCAGCTTCCTCCAGTCACTGACCCTGGCCTGCTTCCCTGGACTTTGATTGTTTCCTTTGGTCCCTTCTCACACCTTTGTTAGTAGCCTATCATTAAACTCTCCCCAGGCATCCCTTTGTAGTGTACTACTGAAACCACCTTTGCAAAATTTATAACTGAGGAAATTATGACAGTGAAAGAGATCAGACTTAATCCACTCTATCTTGCTTCTAACCTTTAAGCGCTCCCTTTTTTTTTTTTTTGAGATGGAGTCTCACTCTGTCTCCCAGGCTGGAGTGCAGTGGCACAATCTCAGCTCACTGCAACCTCTGCCTCCCAGGTTCAAGCAATTCTCCTGCCTCAGCCTCCTGAGTAGCTAGGATCACAGGTGCCCACCACCACGCCCAGTTAATTTTTGTATTTTTAGTAGAGACTGGGTTTCACCATGTTGGCCAGGCTGGTCTCGAACTCCTGACCTCAGGTGATCTGCCCCTCTTGGCCTCCCAAAGTGCTAGGATTACAGGCTTCAGCCACCTCGCCCAGCCTAAGCTGTTCTTACTCATTCCTGGGTGTAGGCCGAACTAACCTTGGGAAGGAATTCAGTTTCATGGTTTGACTCTGAAACAAAATTGATAATAGCCCTTTCCTGAAAAGACCCCCTTTTTGCCTGGGGCCCAGTCTGCCTTTGCCAGACTAACAAATTAGCTACAATATTAGAAATTGTGGTTTAGGGGTCATGCAGACTCTGGCTCCAAAGAGTATGAACCTCTCCAAATTGCTCCTGGGGATACATCACTATTGTAAAACCTAAAATCAGTGCTTGAGATATTTTGCAGACTCTGCACTTGATGAATCAGCTGACACCACCCAGACCCGTAATCTGGCTCACCCAGTTCTGCCATCCCACCCAGGAATAGAAGACAGCAAGAAAACCTCACTTCAACCCCCTGTGATTCTATCTCCAACCCGAACCATCAGCCCTCCCTACTTCCCAAGCCCCTATCTCCCAAATTATCTTTAAAAACTTCGATCCCTGAATGCTCTGATTTGAGTAATCATAAAACTTCAGTCTCCTGCACAGCCGGTTCTGCATGAATTACTCTTTCTCCATTGCAATTCCCCTGTCTAGGCAGGTCTAGGCAGCGAGCAAGGTGAACCCACTGGGCAGTTACACTACCTGCCTATTTTCTGCCAGAAACCTGAATCATAAATAGGACCTTTACAGGATTTATTTTTAAAATATCCATCTTTTTAAAAATCCTTCTTTTTTTTTTTTTTTTAAAGAGGTAGGTCTCACTCTGTGGCCCAGGCTGGAGTGTGCAGTGGTGCTATCATAGCTCACTGCAGCCTCAAACTCCAGGGCTCAAGCAACTCAGCCTCCCGAGTAGCTGGGACCACAGACATGCACCACCATCTTTTGTGGAGACTGGAGCTTGCTATGTTGCCCAGGCTGGCCTCGAACTCCTGGACTCAAGTGATCTCTGGCCCTCAGCCCCCAAGGTGCTGGGATTACAGACATGAGCCACCATGCATGCCCTTAAATGTCTGTCTGTCTATCTATCTATCTATCTAATCAATCTATCATAGCACTCTAGAGATTTGGAATGAAACAGAAATTAATGTTGTTCAATGATTGCCCATTTTTGTCATCTAGTCAATTTGGCTCTCGGAATATATGTATAATAGTCTGATTTAGAGATAATACTGAAAGTCTGATTTTAAGGTTCTTCCTGAATATGAAGGTAGAGGTACTGGCCTACCCCTTTCCCCCAAAATTGGCCCTCAGAAAGCCCTTTCAGCTGGAAACAGCCAGTAAACAACTTGCAAAAGCCGGCATCCAGCGCTAGATGGCAGCTGTGACCCACTGGTGTTGTTGCTAACTGAAGCCCATTAACAATTCCAGCTTGCCTGGCCCAGCAGGTTCACCATTTGCAGTCCAGCAAAAGCCAGCTCTCCTGCTGGCTCTCCACTCTCCAATCAGGGTTAGTCCACATTCCTCCAATGCAGAGGCAGTTCGTGATTTTTCAGCCCTTTGGGTACCTGGGACTCCCTGCCCTGTCAGGGCCTGGGAAGGTTCCTATTGGTATCTCTCTCCAACCACCCTCCCTCAGTGCACCCGTTGCTAGACACTCAAACAAATGGAAACCCAAGGGTCAGGGTCTCTGAGGAGAAGACCAGAATACAGACACTTAGGGGGAACTCTCCTGGTGCAGGAAAGATTGCTGTGTTTGGGCTCTCCCTGGCTAGATGACCTCCATAATCGCTTTAGCTGGCCTCCCTTACCCTCTTTGGACTTAACAAATGAGTGCCATTGGTCTTGCAAGTAACTGAAGCCCTGTGCAAACTAGCCTAAGCCATATAAAAAGATGGATAGTTATTTAGTTAATAGCTTTTTTTTTTTTTTTTTTTTCAGACATCCAGGCTAGAGTGCAGTGGTACTATCATGGCTCACTGCAGCCTCAACTTCCTAGGCTCAAGTAATCCTCCCATCTCAGCCTCCTGAGTAGCTGGGACTACAGGTGCGCACCACGTTTTTGTTTTGTTTTGTTTTGCTTTTGTTTTTGTTTTTTGTTTTTTGTTTTTGGTAGAGAATGAGGTCTTCCTATGTTGCCTAGGCTAGAAACTCCTGGGCTCAAGCAATCCTCTGACCTCAGCCTCTGTAACCACAGAGTGCTGGGATTACAGGCATGAGCTACTTCACCCAGCCTAGTTAATAGCTTTAAAAGCCATAGGTGTGTTAATTTAGACACAACTATAGCCACACGAGTTTCAGGTATGGCTGGATCCAGGTGCTCAGAAAAAAAATCAGAAATCAATTTGTCTCCATCTATCTCTATCCTTCTCTTTCAAGCACAATATCCAAAGTGCTGAAAGAAATGCAGGTCTTTCTTCCTAGTTATGCCAAAAATCCCAGACTTGAGTTAAATTCAAACTCATTCCTAAATTAATCACATGGGAGGAGTCCTGGTAGATGACATACTCAATTTGGCTAGGTCAAGTGCCCATTATTAGAAAGAGGGGTAGGTCAGGATGAGAAGGAGGGAGGCTTGGATCCTCCAAAAATCAGGGTCCTGCCACCTGGAGAAGACACAAAACAAACCAATTCATTGATGCCCACAATGACCAGAGGGCGAGTTTCCATCCCCTTCCCACTCACTTTCATCGGTTTACTCATTCGGTACACTTCAGGACATCCTGAAAGCACTTCCAGCCCTCCCTCTCCCTTCTTCCCAGATAAAAGTCCTGCTTATCCAATCTCTGGGTGCTCCTATCAGACAGTCTCCTAACATTCTGTTTTTTTCCTTCAAAGCATTCTGTTTTTTCCCTTGATCAGTTCAAGATAATATTGTGATATGTGTGATTATTAGCCTAGTGTGTAACTTTCCGCTAGACCATAAACTTCAAAGGGACAAGGTCTTGGTGTCCCCAGACCCTCATACAGTAACTGGCACATAGAGGGTATTCAGGAAATGTACATTTGTTCATTCATTCGATAATTGTCTATTAGAAACTGAGGAAAATAAGTTCAATCAGACATAGTCCCTTTCTGGCCTTTACTTTAGTGATGGAGGCAGACTAGTAAATCAATGATCACTGTCCAATTGTAATGCTTTCTCCAAGAATGGTGAACTCAAGGGAGCCTGGGGAAGGAATATCAAAATCAGAGGGCTCCAATAGCGTTTCCCAGCAGAGTCATGACGTTGGCCTAACTTTAGAAAAATGAGAAGGCATTAGACAGATGAAGGAGAGGAAGAAGATTCCCTCTGAAGCGTATTTGAAAACATGGAAATGTAACATAGCCTGATGTATTCTGGTGGGACTTGATGACCTTAGTCTCATTGTATTAACTCTCTAGAACAGGAAGTAACTCTCTAGGAACCAGGTCCTTTAGATAAGCCAATGCCTTTTTTAAAACAGTAGAAAATAAAGGGGCAGACTGGGCATGGTGGCTCACACCTGTAATCCCAGCACTTTGACAGGCTGAGGTGTGAGCATTCCTTGAGGCCAGGAGATTGAGACCAGCCTGGGCAACATAGCACGACCCCATAGCTGGACATGTTGGCATGTGCCTGTAGTCCCAGCTACTTCAAAGGCTGAAGCAGGGGGACTGCTTGAGCCTAAGAGTTTGAGGTTGCAGTGAGCTATGATCACACGGCTGCACTTCAGCCTGGTGACAGAGTGAGGCCCTGCCTAGAAAAAAAAAAAACAACAGTAACAAAAACAGAAAGGAGATTTATCAAAAGTAGAAGTTTTTTTTCTTTTTCTTCTTTTCTTTTTTTTTTTTTTTTGAGACAGAGTCTCACTCTGTCACCCAGGCTGGAGTGCAGTGGCGGGATCTCAGCTCACTGCAATCTCTGCCTCCCGGGTTCAAGTGATTCTCCTGCCTTAGCCTCCCGAGTAGCTGGGACTACAGGCGCACGACACCACACCTGGCTAACCTGGCTAATTTTTGTATTTTTAGTAGAGACAAGGTTTCACTATGTTGGCCAGGCTGGTCTCGAACTCCTGACCTTGTGATCTTCCCACCTCAGCCTCCCAAAGTGCTGGGATTACAGACGTGAGCCACTGCGCCTGGCCAAAAGTAGAATGTTTCTGGAAAAAGACTGGATATATAGCTGGGCGCAGTGGCTCACGCCTGTAATCCCAGCACTTTGGGAGGCTGAGGCAGGCAGATCACCTGAGGTTGGGAGTTTGAGACCAGCCTGACCAATTTGGTGAAACCCCGTCTCTATTAAAAATACAAAAATTAGCCATGCGTGGTGGCCGGCGCCTGTAGTCCCAGCTACATGGGAGGCTGAGGCAGGAGAATTGCTTGAACCTGGGAGGCGGAGGTTGCAGTGAGCCGACATCGCGCCACTGCACTCCAGCCTGGAAGACAGAGTGAGACTCTATCTCAAAAAAAAAAAAAAAAAAAAAGACTGGATACAAAGAATATGGAGACAGTCTCTGATGATATCATTGCCTGGTAGTAGGACCTTAGTAAACATGCAAATGCCTGAATAAAAGTAATTGGCATCGATATGGTTTGTTTTAAGCAGAGAACAAGCCAGCCAGGGATCTAGCCCATTAAGAATTCAAGCAGACTCCTAAAGGCACACAAAAGAAATAAAGGGTAAAAGAAATCACTTTAAAACAGGAAGATTTATATAACCCTGTCTGTGTAGAACAAAAATGTTCCCAGTTTCGCATGCCATTCGCTGCCAGGATTTGAGATTGTTACTAAGAAAGAGATGGGAGGAGGGTGTTGAAGGAAATAAGATGTCAGGCCAGGACACAGGCACAGAGAATTTGACATTTAGGGTTTGAAAAGACCTGGAACATAAGCCTCTTTTGCTTTTAAGGCTTCTCTTAATTGCCACATTTGAGGCCTGGGATTTATGAAGAAAGCACTTTTCAAAAGGACAATTTACACTTCATTATAAAGTTCAAGTGCAGTCCCCAATTTCCCCTCTAGTCGCAATCCTGAGCCATTTGTGGAGCAGCTGTGTCAAGTGGGGAGGAGAGCTATAAATGGTTTATAAATCAGTGCACGACGTCACAGATGGAAGCAGTTGCTGCTGCACCGGCTGGCAGCGAAATTGTGAATCAGTCTAAAGTTCTAGAACAATGTTTGTGAATCAAACCTCACAGTGAAATGCCCTTAATGGTATTCAACAGCTATGCCCTCGCCCCCAGACCAGCCTCAAAGCAAACTACACCCCAGTGTGTGTGGAGGCCAAGGAGACTTTTACTTCACCCTTGGAAGGTTCACTGAAAAATCAGCTCACAAAAGGTAGGTTAATCGGAGAAGAAGCATGACATGTATACACAGGAGCCTTCCGAATGAAGACCCAAAGATGCAGGGGAAGTTGTCCATTTTTACGCTTAGATTCGACAAAGTCTGGACAGCCATGTAGAAATAGGATTAGGCAAAAAGGGTCTGCGCTAACGCTAATAGACAGAGTGGGGAAACCCGGCAAGGGCTGTCGGTCTGGATTCTGTTTGGCCTCTCTGAGCAGCATTCCTTCCCTCTAGGTATGGGGCAGGATCCTCTTTCCAATAGGGATCTTGTGACCTACAGTCAAACAGGGTAGGCCAGTTTTTCCACAGAATATTTTTAGGTTTTATGGCTGGCTTTGGGGAAAAAGGGTTTTGGTGTCTATGATCTGCCTTGAGGAAGAGGGATTCCAGTTTCTATAACTAGTTCTGGGGGAGAATGGGCCTAAAAGACAGGAGGGCAGAAGGTCAGTGAAAACCTTTTGCTTCTGAGGCTGCTTCTGCAGACTTCGTCTTGGGGTATCATTTTCTGAGCCCCAACACATGCGAAGGGGTGAGACCTGGAAGTTGCTCATTGCAGACTAAGTTGGGTAAATTGATGAAAGGGGTCACTTCAAGCCACAGCATCACTGTCCTAGGCCAAAGGAACACTGCCCTTTGTTGAACACTTGCTGCATTAGGAATTTCCCCTATTCTCTCCTAAGGATCATGACATCTCAATAATGGCAAAGACATCTAGATCTTGTTGCATGCCAGTCAGAGTTCTAAGTATTTTATACATATTAAATCAATTTTATGTCAATAATTTTATGAAGGTGAGGCTATTAACTCCATTGTACAGGTGAGGAAACTGAGGCACAGAGATTGGTGACTTACCCAAGGTCACATACCCTAAATGGTAAAGCCATTGTTAGAACCAAGGTGGTTTGGCACCACAGTACACACCCTCAACCACTGTGACATGCTGCCTCTTGGCACCGCAGTACACACTTTCAACCACTGTGACATGCTGCCTCTTTTTGTTACTGTTGTTAATTCAATTTCTTAAAAAATTGAATTACACCTGTAATCCCAGCACTTCGGGAGGCCAAGGCGGGCGTATCACTTGAGGTCAGGAGTTCAAGACCGGCCTGGCCAACATGGCGAAACCCTATCTCTACTGAAAAATACAAAAATTAGCTGGGTGCGGTCTTGGGTGCCTGTAATCCCAGCTACTCGGGAGGCTGAGGCAGGAGAATCGCTTGAACCGGGAGATGGAGGTTGCAGTGAGCCAAGATCGCGCCACTGCACTCCAGCCTGGGTGAAAGAATGACACTCCGCCTAAAAAAAAAAAATAAGATGGGGTCTTGCTACATTGCCTAGGCTGGTCTCAACTCCTGGGCTCAAGAAATCCTCCCACTTCTACCTTCCAAAGAGCTGGGGTTACAAGTGTGAACCACCATGCCTGGCCCTTTGTGTGTGTGTGTGTGTGTGTGTGCGTGTGTGTGTGACAGAGTCTCACCGTCGCCCAGGCTGGAGTACAGTGGTGCAATCTCGGCTCAGTGAAACCTCCACCTCCTGGGTTTAAGCAATTCTTGTGCCTCAGCCTCCCGAGTAGTTGGGATTACAGGTGCCTGCCACCACGCCCAGCTAATTTTTGTATTTTTAGTAGAGACGGGGTTTCACCATGTTGGCCAGGCTGGTCTTGAACTCCTGACCTCAGATGATCCGCAAGCCTTGGCCTCCCAAAGTGCTGGGATTATAGGTGTGAGCCACTGCGCCCTGCTTTTTTTTTTTTTTTTTTTAATTGAGACTGTTGCCTTTCAGAGGGGGTGCCATCTGAGCTATGCTGAGCTATCCCTTGTCACATCCCCCCTCCCTTCCTCTTCATTCAAGGAGTTCTGATGAGGCTGCCTTCTTCATTGGTAACCAGCAGTGGAGCGTTTGACTAGGTATGAGCCAGTCGGACATCAGCCTTGCCCTGACCTCAGTGATCTGGGCGGGACTCAGGCTGGGGCTGTGATGCAGTGAGAGCCAGTGAGTCACGATGAGACTTTTCCTGAGGCCTCTGAAGTTCTCTGTTCTCTGCTGATTTTGGATGGCAGGGAGTTCAGCAAGGATCTACTGGAGCCCTTTCACTACATGAGGGGAGGCTGCCTGAGGGGAAGTCGACAAACAGAGAAAACAGAGCAAAGAGGGGACCTGGGCTGCAGACCAGGAGCCACAGCAGTGACTGGGGCATCACCAAGAGCACATAGTGTTGGGCTCATGTCACATAATATAAATGGGCCCTGAGGCTGGGAAGGGCAATATTGCCATCACCTCATTTGAATCCTGAATCCAGCCACTCCTGAAGTGTCAAATACCTCCACACTCCATGAGCCAATACATATGTTTTTAAAAGGCAATATGAGTAGGGTTTTCTGCCACTTGAATCACAATGCATCCTAATCAAAACAATCTCAATAAGCCTAGCAAAAACCGAGCCAGAAAGCCCATTAGTTACCAATGCTGGGATGCAACAGTAAGTCTGCCAGTCAAAAATGAAACTGTGAATCAAGGTCCTCACCATGCTAAACAACAGAGAAAGAGCCAGGAACATGTTTCTAAAATCCTCAACCATTCTCAAGCTTTCATTTTTGTACAAATGGAGAATGGCAACAGCACAGATAATCCCTCACAACTGCATTAAAGGATTCACTTTCATGATTGCATTTCACTCTGGTTAATGTTAAAATGACTTTGTCCCATCCTCAGCAGACTCCGGTCCATGGTCCTCAGCCCTACTGAGATGGCATTTAAGTCAGCCAGGCATCCAAAGGGAACCCAGAGACAAGGGGACTTTAGCCTCATCTATGTGTTCATCTTTTATGAAGGAAGGTCATATAATTGAAAGTTATCTTTAAAAAGTTGAAGTTGGAGGCTGGGCATGGTGGCTCACGCTTGTAAATCCCAGCACTTTTGGGAGACCGAGATGGGAGGATCACTTGAGCTCCGGAGTTCAAGACCAGAGGCTTGGCAAAATAATGAGACCCCGTCTCTACAAAAAATAAAAAATAAAAAAAAATCCAGGTGTGGTGGCGTGTGCCTGTAATCTCAGCTACTCAGGAGGCTGAGGCAGGAGGATTGCTTGAACCCAGAAGTCAAGGCTGTAGTGAGTTGTGATCACACCACTGCACTCTAGCCTGGACAACACAATGAGACCCTGTCTCAAAATTAAAAATAAAAATAGGCCAGGCATGCTGGCTCACACCTGTAATCCCAGCACTTTGGGAGGCCAAGACAGGCAGATCATCTGAGGTCGGCAGTTCGAGACCAGCCTGACCAACATGGAGAAACCCCATCTCTACTAAAAACAAAAAAAAATTAGCCAGGCGTGATGATACATGCCTATAATCCCAGCTACTCAAGAGGCTGAGGTAGGAGAATCACTTGAACCCAGGAGGCAGAGGTTGTGGTGAGCCAAGATCACACCATTGCACTCCAGCCTGGGCAACAAGAGCTAAACTCCATCTCAAAAATAAATAAATAAATAAATAATAAAAATAAAAATAAAAAGTTTGAATTAAAGAACAAGTCATATATAATTACACTATCTTAGATGAATGTTTTTATACTTTTTTTTTTAAAGTAGTGGAATCCTCAAATAAAACCTGATATGAAACACTGTAATAAACATGTGTTATGTTTTGCCTTCTTTGGGTGTAGAATCTAATATAAGATAGCTTGCTTCCTGGGAACCACATCCTATTCACATCTGAGTGTGGTTCCAGCACATGGTCCTGTCCTGGCCATGAGGGCAAATATAATAATTTGCTTCCTGAGCTCTCATGGTTCTTTTTCCCTTCATAATTCTGGAAAGACACAGCAGTGGTATAGTTTTTTGATCTCCTAGAATCTGCCTTGCAGGAAAAAAAAAAAAAAGGCAGAGCAACTAGATGGTAAAACCAAAAACCTATGAAGAGCATTTTCAACAAAGCCAGATTATAAGGTATCCCCATGAACTGTAAAAGGTAAGAGCATGATGACAACCATTCCCACCACTGTAAGATCTATATGATATTCGCATTTATACAGAAGAATGCAGAGGGAAGAGATAGGGCACCTGAGGGGCCAGCAAACAGGTCTTCGCAGGAGGGCAGAGTGAGCCAAACTGAGAAAAGCAGCTAAAGTGGGAAGTGTTCTGCATGCTTCAATATGGGTGTGTACAAGGAGTCTCTGATAAGACTGGAGGGGTTGGAGCAATTGAGGCAACATCAACTTTTTTTTTTTTTTGAGACGGAGTGTTGCTCTGTCACCCAGGCTGGAGTGTAGTGGCGCAATCTTGGCTCACTGCAAGCTCCGCCTCCCTGGTTCACGCCATTCTCCTGCCTCAGCCTCCCGAGTAGCTGGGACTACAAGCGCCCGCCAACACGCCTGGCTAATTTTTTTTATTATTATTATTTTTAGTAGAGACGGGGTTTCACCGTGTTAGCCAGGATGGTCTCGATCTCCTGACCTTGTGATCCGCCCGCCTCAGCCTCCCAAAGTACTGGGATTACAGGCATGAGCCACTGCGCCCGGCCACAACATCAACTTTTAAAGCAATTGTCTTAGTCCTTTTGTGTTGCTATGAAGAAAGAGCTGAGGCTGAGTAATTTATTAAGAAAAGAGGTTTATTTGGCTCACAGCTCTGCAGACTGTATAAAAAGCATGAGCCAGCATCTGCTTCTGGTGAGGCCTTAGGAAGCTTCCACTCATGGCTGAAGGGGAAGGGCAGCCAGCATGGGCAGAGATCACATGATGAGACAGAGAAGCAAGAAGAGAGAGGAGGAGGCACCAGGCTCTTTATAACAACCTACTTTCTTGGGAACCAGTAGAGTAAGAACTTACTCATTACCACAAAGAGGGCACCAAGACATTCATGAGGGATCCACCCCCATAACCCAAACACCTCCTGTTAGGCCCTGCTGCCAACGCTGGGGATCAGATACCCTTTTTTTTTTTTTGAGACGGAGTCTCGCTCTTTTGCCCAGGCAGGAGTACACGGCACAATCTCAGCTCAAGTGCTTCTCCTCCCTCGGCCTACTGAGTAGGTGGGATTACAAGTGTGAGCCATCATGCCCAGCTAACTTTTGTATTTTTAGTAGAGACAGGGTTTCACCATGTTGGCCAGGCTGGTCTTGAACTCCTGGCCTCAAGTGATCCACCTACCTTGGCCTCCTAAAGTGTTAAGATTACAGGAGTGAGCCACTGCCCAGCTGGTGATCAAATTTCAACATGAAGTTTGGAGGTTTAAATATTCAAGCTATAGCACTAATCAACCAAGCTCCCTTCCACGAAACAGATAAACAGTATAAACTAGTATTTTGAAACTAGCTAAAAGACATTTTGAAAGATACAAAGAACAACATACATACGTAAATCAGAACTAGAAAAATATAGCAATTAGGTGATAAAACTCAGGGAAAAAAATAGTAATAAATAAAAAATTCATTTCAGAAATGAAACTAAACCAGAAGGAAAACAAAAGTAAATAAATAAGCTGGGCATAGTGGCTCACACCTGTAATCCCAGCACTTTGGGAGGCTGAGGCAGGAAGATTGCTTGAGCTCAGGAGTTTGAGCAACATAGTGAGACCCCATCTCTACCAAACATTAAAAAAAATTAGCCCGGCATGATGGTGTGTGCCAGTAATCCCAGCTACTCCAGTGGCTGAGGTGGCAGGATCACTTAAGCACAGACTTCAGTGAGCTGTGATTGTGCCACTGTACTACAGACATAGTGAGGCCCTGTCTCAACAACAACAACAAAAAAAAAAGGTAAATAAACGCTACAAATATTGCCTGATAAGAAATAGAAGGTGAAAAAAATTAAAATTGAAAATAAGGAAAAAAGAAAACAAAAAGCATGTGCAAAAAAGTGACAAATATTGAAGCCATGCAAATAAGATCTCTGAAAATAACTAAAAATCTAAGCTATTGGAACTCTAAATTATTTTGAGCCTTAGAGGTATGTTACCTGACAGGCAGCTGTAACTTAGGCAGCTGTAACCCTTTGCTTCTGATTATAGATTAGTCTTCTTACTTACCTACATTGTTTTGTAAAATGTTTCAAATGACTAAAGGGCGTCAGGAAAGACTCTTCACTGTTGATCTTCATTATAGATTGACTTCCCTCTTACCTTTCTCACACAGACTTTTTGGCCATCACATTGCATAAAATGGAATGCTAAATACCTTAAATTGGAAAGGAGGGCCAGGAGGTGGCTCACACCTGTAATTTCAGCACCTTGGGAAGCCTAGGTGAGAGGATTGTTTGAGGCCAGGAGTTTGAGAGCAGCCTGCTCAACAGTGAGATCCTATTTCTTCTTATTATTTTTTAAAAAATTAACCAGACATGGGGGCAAGCACCTGTAGTCCCAGCTACTCAGGAAGCTCAGGTGGGAGGATCCCTTGAACCTGGGAGGTCAAGGCTGCAATGAGTCATGTTTGCACCATTGTACTCCACCCTGGATGACAGAGGAACATCCTGTCTCAAAAATAAATAACTATGTAGGAAAGGAAATGAAAACCAGTTGTAAAGAAAAGAAACCAAGCCATATAGAAAAGGAAAGAAGCTGTAACTAAATGGTTGTAACTCATAAACCAGCCTCATATAGAAAATGATCCTTCTTCTTTGTTTTCTGCCTACTTAAGCAAGAACTTAACTCTCAACTTCAGAACACTGACCCCATTTCCCTACACGCTGTGTCTCCCTGATAGTCATTCCCAATATTTCACTTTAATAAACTCTTTAAAACTGGATTCTGGGATTCTGTAATCCCAGCACTTTGGGAGGCCAAGGCAGGCGGATCACGAGGTCAGGAGATCGAGAACGTCCTGGCTAACATGGTGAAACCCCATCTCTACTAAAAATAAAAAATTAGCCAGGCGTGGTGGCGGGCGCCTGTAGTTCCAGCTACTCAGGAGGCTAAGGCAGGAGAATGGCGTGATCCCGGGAGGCGGAGTTTGCAGTGAGCCGAGATCATGCCACTGCACTCCAGCCTGGGTGATAGAGTGAGACTCCGTCTCAAAAAAAAAAAAACAAAAAACAAAAAACTGGATTCTGATCCTTTCGATTATTTCAGATTGGCAGTTCCAACGTATTATAAATAGAAGTAACTGCAAAAGAAAACCAAATTAAAGGAACAACGTGGCGAATACCAAAAACTATAATTGGTTTTGTTTGTTTGTTTGTTTGTTGAGACACAGTCTCACTGTGTTGCCAAGGCTAGAGTGCAGTGGTGCGATCTTGGCTCACTGCAACCTCCGCCTCCCAGGTTCAAGCGATTTTCCTGCCTCAGCCTCCCGAGTAGCTGAGATTACAGGTGTGTCCCACCACACCCAGCTAATTTTTGTGTTTTTAGTAGAGACAGGGTTTCACTATGTTGGCCAGGCTGGTCTTGAACTCCTGACTTAAGTGATCCCCCAGCCTCAGCCTCCCAAAGTGCCAAGATTACAGGCATGAGCCACCATGCCCAGCTCAAAACCTATAATTCAAGACAACTTTCTTAAAGATTACATGTTGGCTGGGCATGGTGGCTCATGCCTGTAATCCCAGCACTTTGGGAAGCCAAGGCAGGTGGATCACTTGAGCTCAGGAGTTGGAGACTAGCCCGGGCAACATGGTGAAAACCCATCTCTATAAAAAATACAAAAAGTAGGTGGGCATTGGGGCACACACCTGTAGTCCCAGCTACTCAGGAGGCTGAGGCAGGAGGATTGCTTGAGCCTGGGAGGTCAAGGCTGCAGTGAGCTCATTGCACCATTGCCTCCAGCCTAGGTGACAGAGTAAGACCTTGTCTCCAAAAAAAGGAAAGTGTGAGCCAAGATTTTGTATCTGAGTATAAGGGACACAAAAACTAACAACCTCTCAACGTGCAAAAACTCAGGCATCTTGCTTATAATCATGGTCACTTTGAGGGAGGGATGGTTGTGATTGGGATGCAGTATGTGGATAGTTTCAGAGGTAGCTGGCAGTTCTATCTCTAGTCCTGAGTTGTAGCTGTAAGGGTGCTCATTTTTAATAATTCACCATATGTATGTTTGGTGTTTTTTAAATATCTGTGTTATATTTTATAATAAAAAGTTTAAAAAATAATGGTGAAATAAAATATATAATAATTACATTAGGGAAACTTGAATATGGACTGGGGTAGTATCATGGAACTATTGTTAAATGTGTACATATAATATAATGGTATTGTAGTTATGGAGTAGAATATTCTTATTTTTGGAGATACATATTGAAGAATTTACTATAATTTACTTTAAGGGCTGGGCATGGTGACGCATGCCTGTAATCCCAACTACTCAGGATGCTGAGGCTAGAGGATGGCTGGAGCTCAGAAGGTTGAGGCTGCAGTGACCTCGATTGCATCACTGCACTCCAGTCTGGGCAACAGAGTGAGACTCTGCCTCAAACAAACAAAGAAACAAGCTTGGAGTGTTACCAGCAAGATGGTGGACTAGAAAGCTTCAGGTCCTTGTTTCCACTATGGAAACATTAAATGAACAACTAGAAACTGGCTAAAATAACTTAATAGGGACTGTGGAAATCAATAAAAAGACCAGCAACCAAGTGAATGCACATCTAAGAAAAAGCCACATTAAAAATGGAAGGAGCCTGGCATGATGGCTCAGGTCTGTAATCCCAGCACTTTGAAAGCCGAGGTGGGTGGCTGACTTGAGCCTATGAGTTTGAGACCAGCCTGGCCAATATAGTGAAACTCCATCTCTACTAAAAATACTAAAACTAGCCAGGCATGGTGGCACGTGCCTGTAGTCCCAGTTACTCAGGAGGCTGAGGCAGGAGAATGCTCAAGCCTGGGAGGTAAGAGGTCGCAGTAAGCTGAGATCATACCACTGCGCTCCAGCCTGGGCAACACAGCTAGACTCTGTCTCAGAAAAAAGGAAGGAAGTTTCATGTTTTGCTTGCTGTATTAGTTTGTTTACACATTGCTAATAGAGACACACCCAAGACTAGGTAATTTATAAAGAAAAGAGGTTTAATAGACTTATAGTTCAGCATGGCTGCGGAAGCCTCAGGAAATTTACAATCATGGCAGAAGGGGAAACAAACACATTCTTCTTCACATAATGGCAGCAAGGAGAAGTATAGAGCAAAGGGGGCGGAAAGTCCCCTGTAAAACCATCAGATCTCGGCCGGGCACAGTGGCTCACACCTGTAATCCCAGCACTTTGGGAGGCCAAGGCGGGTGAATCATGAGGTCAGGAGTTCAAGACCAGCCTGGCCAACATGGTGAAACCCCATCTCTACTAAAAATACAAAAAATTAGCTGGGCGTAGTGGCGGGCACCTGTAATCTCAGCTACTCGGGAGGCTGAGGCAGGAGAATCACTTGAACCCGGGAGGTGGAGGTTGCATTGAGCCAAGATTGCGCCACTGCACTCCAGTCCAGGCAACAAGGTGAGACTCTTGTCTCAAAATAAATAGACAAGTAAATAAATAAATAAATAAATCCATTAGATCTTGTGATAACTCACTCACTATCATGAGAACAGCATGGAGGTAACCACCCCCATGATTCAATTACCTCCCATTGAGTTCCTCCTATGACACATGGGGATTATGGGAACCACAGTTCAAGATGAGATGTGGGTGGGGACAAAGTCAAACCATATCATTCTGCCCCTGGCCCCTCCCAAATTTCATGTCCTCACATTTCAAAATGCAATCATGCCTTCCCAACAGTCCCCCAAAGTCTTGACCCATTCCAGCATTAACTCAAAAGTCCAAGTCCAAAGCCTCATTTGAGACAAGGCAAGTCCTTTCTGCCTATGAGCCTGTAAAACCAAAAGCAAGTTAGTTACTTCCTAGATACAATGGAGGTAGAGGCATTGGGTGAATACACCCATTCCAAATGTGAGAAATTAGCCAAAACAAAGGGGCTACAGGCCCCATGCAAGTCCAAAATCCAATAGGGCAGTCACTAAATCTTAAAGTTCCAAAAGATCTCCTTTAGCTCCATGTCTCACATCCAGGTTATGCTGATGCAAGGGGTGAGCTCCTACCACCTTGGGCAGCTCCACTCTTTTGGCTTTGCAGGGCACAGCCCCCTCCCGGCTGTTTTCATGGGCTGGTGTTGAGTGTCTGCAGCTTTTCCAGGTGCATGATGCAAGCTGTCGGTGGATCTACCATTCTGGGGTCTGGAGGATGGTGGCCCTCTTCTCACAGCTCCACTAGGCGGTGCCCCAGTGGAGACTCTGTGTGGGGGCTCCAACCCCACATTTCCCTTCCACACTGCCCTAGCCGAGGGTCTCCATGAGGGCTCTGCCCCTGCAGCAAAATTCTGCGTGGACATTCAGGTGTTTCCATACATTCTCTGAAATCTAGGCAGAGGTTCCCAAACTTCAACTCTTGACTTCTGTGCACCCACAGACTCAACACCATGCAGAAGTTGCCAAGGCTTTGGCTTGCACCCTCTGAAGCCATGGCCCAAGCTGTACCTTAACCCCTTTTAGCCATAGCTAGAGTGACTGGGATGCAGAGCACCAAGTCTTGAGGCTGCACACAGCAGGGGGGTTCTGGACCCAGCCTAGGAAACTATTTTTTTCTCCCAGGCCTCCTTCTGGGCCTGTGATGGAAGGAGCTGCCATGAAGGTCTCCAACGTGCCCTGGAGACATTTTCCCCATTGTCTTGGTCATTAACATTTGGCTCCTTGTTACTTATGCAAATTTCTGCAGCAGGCTTGAATTTCTCCTCAGAAAATGGGTTTTTCTTTTCCATTGCATCTTCAGGCTGGAAAACTTTCAAACTTTTATGCTCTGCTTCCTCTTGAACACTTTGCTGCTTAGAAATTTCTTCCACCAGATACACTAAATCATCTCTCTCAAGGTCAAAGTTCCACAGATCTGTAGGGCAGAGGCAAAATGCTGCCAGTCTCTTTGCATAGTAACAGTGACCTTTGCTCCAGTTCCCAACAAGTGCCCCATCTCCATCTGATCACACCTCAGCCTGGACTTCATTGTCCATATCACTATCAGCATGTTGATCAAAGCCACTCAACAAGTCTCTAGGAAGTTCCAAACTTTCCTACATCTTCCTGTCTTCTGAGCCTTCCAAGTCTCTCTGAAGTTCCAACCTTTCCCATATTTTTCTGTCTTCTTCTGAGCCCTCCAGACTGTTCCAACTTCTGCCTGTTACCCAGTTCCAAAGTCACTTCCACATTTTTGGGTATCTTTACAGCAGCGCCCCACTCTCTGTGGTACCAATTTATTGTATTAGTCTGCTCTCATGCTGCTAATAAAGACATACCTAAGACTGAGTAATTTATAAAGAAAAGAGGTTTAGAGGCTAGGTGCAGTGGCTTCATGCCTGTAATCCCAACACTTTGGGAGGCTGAGGCGGGTGGATCATGAGGTCAGGAGTTCAAGACCAAACTGACCAACATGGCAAAACCCTGTCTCTACTAAAAATACAAAATTAACCAGGCATAGTGGCGGACACCTCTAATCTCAGCTACTCAGGAGGCTGAGGCAGGACAATCGCTTGAACCCAGGAGGCGGAGGTTACAGTGAGCAGAGATCATGCCATTGCACTCCACCCTGGGCAACAAGAGCAAGACTCCATCAGCAAGGCAAAGCAAGGCATTTAGGTCAGGCACAGTGGCTCACGCCTGTAATCTTAGCACTTTGGGAGGCTGAGGCAGGCAGATCACAAGGTGAGGAGATCGAGATCACACTGGCTAACATGGTGAAACCCCCGTCTCTACTAAAAATACAAAAAAATTATCTGGGTGTGGTGGTACATGCCTGTAGTCCCAGCTACTCGGGAGGCTGAGGAAGGAGAATTGCTTGAACCCGGGAGGCAGAAGTTGCAGTGAGCCTAGATTGCACCACTGCACTCCAGCATGGCGATGGAGCAAGACTCCGTCTCAAAAAAAAAAAAAAAAAAAAAAAAGAGGTTTAATTGACTCACTGTTCAGCATGTCTGGAGAAGCCCCTCAGGAAACGTACAAGCAAGGTGGAAGGGGAAGCAAACACGTCCTTCCTCACATGGTGGCAGCAAGGAGAATTACAGAGCAGAGCAGGGGAAAAGCCCCTTATAAAACCATCAGATCTCGTGAGAACTCACTCACTATCATTAGAACAGCATGGAGATAACCACCCCCATGATTCAATTACCTCCCACTGGGTCCCTCCCATAACATGTAGGGATTATGAGAGCTACAGTTCAAGATAAGATTTGGGCGGGGACACAGCCAAACCATATCATTTGCCCTACCTGTGTTTATGCCACCGCACTCCAGCTTGGGTGACAGAGTGAGACCCTGTCTCAAAAAAAAAAAACAACAGCAACAACAACAAACCCTCAAACAATGGAATTGGCTGGAGCATTTCTTCATCTCTGAGAGGCTCTGACCATAATAGGATTCTAGATACTCTAGACTAGTACAAGATTGTCCGGTCTTTGTAAAATTTGTATTTTTCTCATATTTTTTGGTATACTCTGTTTCCCCAAACTGTTCAAAAGCTGAGATCCTCTGCTCTCTGTGTCCTGAGACAACAAGAAAGGAGAGCTCTGCATTGGTGGCCAAACTGTCTAACCAAGTATCTAATCCAGCAAGCTGAGTACCTGAGTCTAAGGCAAAAAAGAAAAGATAGGGCTGGGTGTGGTGGCTCACGCCTGTAATCCCAACACTTTGGGAGGCTGAGGCAGACAGATCACGTGAGGTCAGGAGTTTGCAACCAGCCTAGTCAACATGATGAAGCCTCATCTCTACTAAAACTACAAAAAATTAGCTGGGCATGGTGGCACGTACCTGTAGTCCCAGCTACTTGGGAGGCTGAGGTGGGAGAATGGCGTGAACCCAGGAGGCGGAGCTTGCAGTGAGCCGAGATCATGCCTCTGCATTCCAGCCTGGGTGACACAGGGAGACTCCATCAAAAAAGAAAGAAAGAATGAAAGGAAGGAAGGAAGGAGAGAGAGAGAGAAAGAGAGAGAGAAAGAAAAAGAAATAAAGAAAAAGAAAGAAAGGAAAGAAAGGAAAGAAAGAAAAGAAAGAAAGAAAGAAGGAAAGAAAGAAAGAAAAGCTGGGAGCTAGAGAGAGAGAGAAAGAAAAGAAAGAAAGAAAGAAAGAAAAAAAAAAAAAGCTGGGAGCTGGAACCAGAGCCTTGCAGCTAGATGAACACATCCAGTTCATCCCCAGCTTATGAGCTGGCACTTTTCTTTGCACCTGTAGGGAAGGAGCCTGTGGCCGGCAGCCCGTGGCCTCATCTGGGGCTTGCTTGCATCACTGTCTTATCATCTATCACAAACAGTCCTCAAAAGCCTATCCTTGGCTGGGCATGGTGGCTCATGCCTGTAACCCCAGCACTTTAGGAGGCTGAGGCAGGCCAATTACCTAAGGGCAGGAGATCGAGACCAGTCTGACCAACATGGAGAAACCCCGTCTCTACTAAAAATACAAAATTAGCCAGGTGTGGTGGCTCATGCCTGTAATCCCAGCTACTCAGGAGGCTGAGGCAGGAGAATTGCTTGAACCAGGGAGGTAGAGGTTGCAGACAGCCGAGAAAACACCATTGCACTCCAGCCTGGGCAACAAGAGCGAAACTCTGTCTCAAAAAAAAAAAAAAAAGCCTATCCTCCTCTCCTGTCCTGGAATCTGGCTCTACATTGGCCCCTTTCAGCCACGCTGGGACGAAGGGCACCAAGTCCCTAGGCTGCACACAGCATGGGGACCCTGGGCCTGGCCCACCAAACCATTTTCTCTTAGGCCTCCGGGGCCTGTGATTGGAGGGGCTGCCATGAAGGCCTCTGACATGCCCTGGAGACATGTTCCGCATTGTCTTGGGAGTTAACGTTTGGCTCCTAGTTACTTATGCAAATTTCTGCAGCCGGCTTGAATTTCTCCTTAGAAAATGGGTTTTTCTTTTCTATTAACACGGTCACGCTGCAAATTTTCCAAACTTGTATCCTCTGCTTCCACTGTAAAACTGAATGCCTTTAACAGAACGCATCTCACTTCTTGAATGCTTTGCTGCTTAGAAATTTCTTCTGCCAGATACCCTAAATCATCTCTCTCGAGTTCAAAGTTCCACAAATCTCTAGGGCAGGGGCAAAATGCCGCCAGTCTCTTTGCTAAAACATAACAAGTGTCACCTTTGCTCCAGTTCCCAACAAGTTCCTCATCTCCATCTGAGACCACCTCAGCCTGGACCTTACTGTCCATATTGCTATCAGGCTTTCGGTCAAAGCCATTCAACAAGTTTCTAGGAAGCTCCAAACTTTCCCACATTTTCCTGTCTTCTTCTGAGCCCTCCAAACTGTTCCAACCTCTGCTTGTTACCCAGTTCCGAAGTTGCTTTCACGTTTTCGGGTATCTTTTCAGCAACGCCCCACTCTAGTGGTACCAATTTACTGTATTAGTCAATTTTCATGCTGCTGATAAAGACATACCTGAGACTGGAAAGAAAAGTAAGTTTTTGGTTTTTTTTTTTGAGACAGAGTGTTGCTCTGTCGCCAGACTGGAGTGCAGTGGCATGATCTTGGCTCACTGCCACCTCTGCCTCTCAGGTTCAAGCGATTCTCCTGCCTCAGCCTCCTGAGTAGCTAGGACTATAGGCGCATGCCACGACGCCCAGATAATTTTTGTATTTTTAGTAGAGACAGGGTTTCACCATGTTGGCCAGGATGGTCTACATCTTTTGACCTCAGGTGATCCGTCACCTCGGTCTCCTAAAGTGCTGGGATTACAGGCGTGAGGCACTGCGCCCAGCCAGAAAAAGAAGTTTAATCGGACTTATAGTTCCACATGGCTGGGGAGGCCTCAGAATCATGATGGGAGGCGAAAGGCACTTCTTACCTGGTGGTAGCAAGAGAAAATGAGAAAGATGCAAAAGCTGAAACCCCTGATAAAACCATCAGATCTTGTGAGACTTATTCACTACCACGAGAATAGTGTGGGGGAAGCCACTCCCATGATTGAAATTATCTCCCGCCAGGTCCCTCCCACAACACATGGGAATTATGAGAGTACAATTCAAGATAAGATTTGGGTGGGGAAACAGAGCCAAACCACATCACATATCTAAACATAGAAAAGACACAGTAAAAATATGGTATTATAATCTTATGAGATCACCATTGTATATACGCTATGTCATTGAAACGTTGTTATATGGCACACAATTGTATGTAAGGTGCTGAAAGAGAAAACCTGTCACTGATAATTCTACATCCAGCAAAACTGTTCTTCAAAAACAAAGGAGAGTCCGGGCACAGTAACTCACACATGTAATCCCAGCATTTTGGGAGACTGAGACAGGTGGATTACTTGAGCCCAGGAGTTCAAGACCAGCTTGGACAACATGGTGAGACACCGTCTCTAAAAAATAATAATAATAATTGGCTGGGTACAGTGGCTCACGCCTGTAATCCCAGCACTTTGGAAGGCCGAGGTGGGCGGATCACCTGAGGTCAGGACAAGACCAGCCTGGACAACATGATGAAACCCTGTCTCTGCTGAAAATACAAAAAATTAGCCAGGTGTGGTAGCAGATGCCTGTAATCTCAGCTAATCGGGAGGCTGAAGCAGGAGAATCGCTTGAATTTGGGAGAGCCGAGATCGCACAACTGGGCGATAGAGTGAGACTTTGTCTCAAAAATAAATAAATAAATAAATAAATAAATAATATTAAAAGTGAAAAACAAAGGAGAAAATAGACATTTCTAGATAAACAAAAGCTGAGGGAATTTGTTATCACTAGACTCACCCTACAAGAAATGCTAAAGGGAATCCTTCAAGTTGAAATGCGATGGCACCAGACAGTAACTCAAAGCCACATGAAAATATAAATTTCCATAGCAAAGGTAAATACACAGACAAATATGAAAACCAGTATTACTATAATTTCTGTTTGTAACTATACTTACGGGATGCTGAACACATCAATGTAGTGGGAGGGTGGCATGCCCAAGAGAGGGCATGGAAGCTCTGTGCCCCTCCCAGCCTCCCACGCTTTGTTCTTTGGCTGTTCTTGTTCTATTCTTTAAAACAAAACTGTAGTAATAATTATAGCACTTTCCTGAGTTGTGTGAGTAATTCTAGTGAATTATTGAACACAGGGGATAGGTCATGGGAACTCCTGAATTTTTAACCAGCTGGGCAGAAGTGTGGGTGCCCTGGGGACCCCACCTGTGGCTGGTGTCTGAAGTGGGGGCAGTCTTGTGAGACTGAGCACTGAACCCATGGAGTCCTAAGTTCAAGTCTTAGCTTTGCCACCCTAGCTATGTGATTTTTTTTTTTTTTTTTTCTCTGTTGCCCAGGCTGAAGTACAGTGGCATGATCACAGCTCACTGCAGCTTCGGCCTCCCAGGCTCAAGGGTATCCTCCCACCTCAGACCCCTAAGAAGCTGGGACCACAAGTGTATGCCACCACATCCGGCTAATTTTTTTATGTTTTGGTAGAGATGAGGTCTTGCTATGTTGCCCACGCTGGTCTCGAACTCCTGGGCTCAAGCCTCCCAAAGTGCTGGGATTACAGGCATGAGCCACTGTGTCCAGTCTAGCTATGTAATCTTGATAAGTAGCCCAACCTCTCTGAACATCAGTTTTCCTATCCGTATAATGGAGATAACAGTGGTATGTCATAGGGTTCTTCTAAGGCATCTATGAGATGATGCAGTAAAGCACTTGGGGCAGTATCCAGCACATTAAAAATATCCAATAAGGCTGGGTGTGGTGGCTCAATGCCTGTATATAATCCCAGCACTTTGGGAGGCCGAGGAGGGTGGATCACTTGAGGTCAGGAGTTTGAGACCAGCCTGGCCAACATGGTGAGACTCCATCTCTGCTAAAAATACCAAAATTAGCCAGGCGTGGTGGCAGGCACCTGTAATCTCAGATACTTGGGAGGCTGAGACACAAGAATCGCTTCAGTCCCGGTGCAGTGGCTCACGCCTGTAATCCCAGCACTTTGGGAGGCCGAGACGGGCGGATCACGAGGTCAGGAGATGGAGACCATCCTGGCTAACAAGGTGAAACCCCATCTCTACTAAAAATACAAAAAAATTAGCCAGGCGTCGTGGCAGGCGCCTGTAGTCCTAGCTACTCAGGAGGCTGAGGCAGGAGAATGGCGTGAACCTGGGAGGCGGAGCTTGCAGTGAGCCCAGATTGCGCCACTGCACTCCAGCCTGGGCGACAGAGCCAGACTCCATCTCAAAAAAAAAAAAAAAAAAAAAGAATTGCTTCAACTGGGGAGGTGGAGGCTGCAGTGAACCAAGATCATGCCATTGCACTCCAGCCTGGGCAACAGAGCAAGACTGTCTCAAAAAAAAAAAAAAGTCCAATAAGGCCAGGTGCAGTGGCTCAATGCCTGTATGTAATCCCAGCACTTTGGGAGGCCAAGGCAGGAGGATGGCTTAAAGCTCAGGAGTTTGACACCAGCTTGGGCAACATGGCAAAACCCCATTTCTATTAAGAAAATTTATTTTAAAAGTCTAATAAATATTACCTATAAATGTTATATAATATTATTATTAATAAAGCTGGGGGTGGGGTGGAAAGAGAGCATAAGGAGGAATAGCTAATGGATTAACACCTAGGCTTAACACCTAGGTGATGGGTTGATCTGTGCAGCGAACAACCATGGCACATGTTTACCTATATAACAAATCTGCACGTCCTGCACATGTACCCCGGAACTTAAAATAAAAGTTGAAGGAAGAAAAAAAAGAAAGCTTTGTGCCAGGACTACCTGGTGCTAAACCCAAATCATAGATAATACTCTAGGTAAATATTTCTGCCTGTTTCTCCTGAAGAATGAATAAGAACTAGAATTCACACTTTAGGAGACTGAGGTGGGAGTATCACTTGAGCCCAGGAGTTTGAGACCAACCTGGGCAACATGGCAAGACCCTGTCTCTAAAAATTAAACATAAAAAAATCAGCCAGGTATGGTGGCAAACTCCTATAGTGCCAGCTACTCAGGAGGCTGAGATAGGAGAATTGCTTGGGCCCAGGAGTTCAAGGCTGCAGTGAGCCAGGATCATGTCACTGCTCCAGCCTGGGCAACAGAGCAAGACCCTACCTCTAAAAAAACAAACAAAAAAAGAGGCCAGGTGCGGTGGTTCATGCCTGTAATCCCAGCACTTTGGGCAGCCGAGGCAGGTGGATCACGAGGTCAGGAATTCAAGACCAGCCTGGCCAACATGGTGAAACCCTGTCTCTACTAAAAATACAAAAATTAGCTGGATGTGGTGGTGCGTGCCTGTAATCCCAGCTACTCAGGAGGCTGAGGCGGGAGAATTGCTTGAACCCGGGAGGTGGAGGTTGCAGTGAGCCGAGATCATGCCACTGCACTCCAGCCTGGACAACAGAGCGAGACTCCATCTAAAACAAAAAGAAAAAAAAAAGAAAAGAAAAGAAAAGATACCAAAAAACTAGAATTCAAAAAAATAAAAGTATAGGCTGGGCGCAATGGCTCACGCCTATAATCCCAGCACTTTGGGAGGCCGAGGTGGGTGGATCACCTAAGGTCAGGAGTTCGAGACCAGCCTGGCCAACATGGTGAAACCCCGTCTCTATTGAAAAAACACAAAAATTAGCTGGACATGGTGGTGGGCACCTGTAATCCCAACTACTCGGAGGCTGAGGCAGGAGAATCACTTGAATCCAGGAGGCAGATGTTGCAGTGAGCTGAGATTGCACCATCGCACTCCAACCTGAGCGACACAGTGAGACTATGTCTCAAAAATAACAAAAACAAAAAAATAAAAGAATAAATGAGAACTACAAAGCATAGGGCTTATGGTATTGTATGATTATTTTTTTCTCCTGTTTCTAGGTCCCAAAACTATTTTGTGAGCTTCTCTAGTTGAAAAATTCTGTGGCTTTATGAAAATATCTAGGAAAACTAGATAAGTAAACCTTTTGGAAATACTGATTTGAGCCATTGCTTAGTATTTTGTCCGTGTTTTAGCACATTCAACAGCTGAAATCACTGAGTTTGCAGATAAGGATTCTATTAGTCCCTTGGGGTGTTTCTGAAATTGTTTCCACATGTCTTCCATGGTGCAAATAAGAGTCCTCAGATCCCTAAAGATCAGGAAGCAAGAAATCAAGGAATATGGAACAACAAACATCCTCTGAATGAAAGGTTTTATGTGCTCATGAAGCTTATACAATTGTTCATTCGCTACAGCTCTTCCAGCCTCTCCTCATTCTCCGAAACCACCTGGATTTGGTTGAGCGCACTGCCAAGACCGAAACGTGCCTGCCAGTGCTTTGAAATGTTATCAATGCAGTACTGAATTGTAAATACCACTTTTGTAAAATGTCTTTACTCAGTTTTAACCTCTGTAAGTTACATAAGAATGTGTCCCTTGTTTGTGTATAGCTTAGCTTAGTATCATAAGTTTATCTTTAATCCACTTTGAACGTCATGGTGAGAGAGTTGGGATACATGTGTCCTGGCTATTAGCTCACCTAAACTAATATTTGCTTGTTAGAGGCAATGATTTGCTTCAAAGAGACTCAGAGCAAGTAGGATCTCAACGAAATTTCCCTGACCATCCCCTAAAAACTTGAGCCTGACTTAAATTAAAAAAAAAAAAGAAGGCCGGGCGCAATGGCTCACACCTGTAATCTCAGCACTTTGGGAGGCCAAGGCGGGTGGATCCCTTGAGTCCAGGAGTTCAAGACCAGCCTGGGCAACATGGCAAAAACTTGTCTCTATGTAAAAACAAACAAACAAAAAAAAATGAGGCCTTCATTTAGAAAGAAGAACATGGGCCGGGCCCGGTGGCTCACGCCTGTCATCCCAGCACTTCGGGAGGCCGAGGCAGGCAGATCATGAGGTCAGGAGATCAAGACCATCCTGGCTAACAT
Source organism: Pongo pygmaeus (assembly GCF_028885625.2). Classification (NCBI taxonomy): domain Eukaryota; kingdom Metazoa; phylum Chordata; class Mammalia; order Primates; family Hominidae; genus Pongo; species Pongo pygmaeus. The sequence goes on from NC_072391.2 coordinate 43,909,943, forward strand.
GATGAAACCCCATCTCTACTAAAAATACAACAAATTAACTGGGTGTGTTGGTGGTGCCTGTAGTCCCAGCTACTTGGGAGGCTAAGGCAGGAGAATGGCATGAACCCGGGAGGCGGAGCTTGCAGTGAGCCAAGATCAGGCCACTGTACTCCAGCCTGGGCGACAGAGCGAGACGCCGTCTCAAAAAAAAGAAAAACACGAAGGGCAAGGATTAAAGCTGACTAAAATGTAGGAGTTGGAGGGAGATTCCAAGTAAATACCCAAATACCTTCTAACACCCCCAGAAACTGCTCAGTCGCCATCTCTGAAATAAGGCCATAAACACTCTAAGATTTACACTCTTTCCCTTTTTAAATTATCTTCCATCACACAGGAAATCCTTGTTCATATTATAATATGGTAAGATGTACATTATATACATCCACATTATATACATCCACATTATTATGCAACCATAACCACTGTTCATCTCCAGAACGTTTTCATGTTGCAAACAAACTATGTACCCATTAAACAATAACTCCCAGCAGGGTGCGGTGGCTGATGCCTGTGATACCAGCACTTTGGGAGGCCGAGGCAGGCGGATCACAAGGTCAGGAGATGGAGACCATCCTGGCTAACACGGTGAAACCCCGTCTCTACTAAAAATACAAAAAATTAGCCAGGCATGGTGGCATGCACCTGTAGTCCCATTTACTTCAGAGGGAGGAGAATCACTTGAACCCAGGAGGCGGAGGTTGCAGTGAGCCCAGATTTTGCCACTGCACTCCAGCCTGGGCGACAGAGAGAGACTCTGTCTCAAAAAAAAAAAAAAAAACAAGAAACAGTAACTCCCCATTCCCCCTCCCCCCAGCCCTTGGTAACCTCTATTTTAATTTATTATTTATTTACTTTATTTTTAGTAGAGATAGGTTCTTACTATTTTGCCCAGGCTGATATCAAACTCCTGGGCTCAAGGGATCTGTCTGCTGTGGCCTCCCTAAGTGTTGGGATTACAGGCGTGAGTCACCACACCTGGCTGGTAACCTATATTTAAATTTCTGTCTCTATGTATTTGCCTATTCTGGGTACCTCAAATAAGTGGAATCACACATATTTATCCTTTTATATCTGGTGTATTTCACTTTATATAATGTCTTTAAGTTTCATCTGTGTTGTAGCATGTGTCACAATTTTCTTCCTTTTTAAGGCTGATTAATACTTCTTTTCCTTTTTTCTTTTTGAGACAGAGTCTCGCTCTGTCGCCCAGGCTGGAGTGCAGTGGCACAATCTCGGCTCACTGCAACCTCCACCTCACGAGTTCAAGCAATTCTCCTGCCTCAGCCTCCCGAGTAGCTGGGATTACAGGCACGCGCTACCATGCCTAGCTAATTTTTGTATTTTTAGTAGAGACGGGGTTTCACCATGTTGGCCAGGCTGGTCTTGAACTTCTGACCTCGTGATCCGCCTGCCTCGGCCTCCCAAAGTACTGGTATTACAGGTGTGAGCCACCACATCAGGCCTGACTAATATTTCTTGTGTATATATACCACATTTTGTTCACCCATTCATCTGTCAATGGACATTTGGGTTGTTTCCACCTTTTAGCAGTTGCCATAATGCCATGATGAGCATTAGTTTATAATGATCTGTTCAAATCTCAGCTTTCAATTCTTTCGTGATATACCCAGAAATGGAATTGCTAGGTCATATGACAATTCTAGGTTTCTTTTTTAAAATTTACTTTTATTTATTATTTTAAAAATTTCTTAAAACTTTGAAAGCACATTAAACAAAAAGAAAAATTAGTTACCAATAATCCCACCACTCAAAGATAACCACCATTAACAACAGTCAGGCATGGTGGCATGCAGCTGTAGACCCAGCTACTTGGGAGGCTGAGGAGGGTTAATGGCTTGAGTCCAGGAGTTCGAGGATCTAGTAAGATGATCATGCCACTGCACTTTAGCCTGGGTAACAGAGGGAGACCCCATCTCAAAACACACACACAAACACACACACACAACAATAGAGTGTTGATGCTTTCAGACTTCCTAATCTAGCCAAACATCCATAAGAAAAATAAAAATTTAAAATATCATCTCTAATTTTCTCAGCAACACTTTGAGGCATGTACTGTGGTCACTCTCACTGGCAGGTGAGGAAACAGAGGCTCAATGAATAGAGGCAGGGGCTGTGACTCAAGGAGTCAGTTGAGTTGGAAGGGGAGGCTGTAACATCTTCAAGCTTCTCAGAAGAGCAAGTGACTAGAAGTCGGGCAGAAGTGTAGGCAGTGCTGCAGAAGAAGCAAAGGCTACAAGGCAGGGGCTGTGACTCGAGGAGTCAGTTGAGTTGGAAGGGGAGGCTGTAACATCTTCAAGCTTCTCAGAAGAGCAAGTGACTAGAAGTCGGGCAGAAGTGTAGGCAGTGCTGCAGAAGAAGCAAAGGCTACAAGGTGAGGATAGAACTCGCTCCAGGTCATACCGGAGATTATTAACAAATTTGGAATCAGAATTCAGACCTCCCTGATCTGGATTTTTCCCAAAGAGACACACCCTGCACCTGGTCCTGCACCTGGATTTCTCAAACTTTAGTGCATATTATAATCCTAATTATAGGAAAATTCCTGGGCCAACCCACCCCTGGAATTTCAGAATCAGCAAGTCTGGGGCAAGACTCTGGAATCCACATTTTAAGCAAATGCTCAGGTGATCCTTGGACACTTTAGAATCACTACCCTGGACCATGAGCCAAAGCATTTGATTAATTACACGCTAATTTTTTTTTTTTTTTTGGAGACAAGTTCTTGCTCTGTTACTCAGGCTAAAGTGCAGTGGCAAAATCATGCTCACTGCAGCCTAGAACTTCTGGGTAGAAGCGATTCCCCTGCCTCAGCATAGCTAGTCCTCAGTATAGCTAGGACTATAGGTGCACACCACCACACCCAGCTAATTTTTTAATTTGTAGAGATGGGTCTTGTTATGTTGCCCAGGCTGATCTCCAACTCCTGGCTTCAGTGATCCTCCTGCCTGGGCATCCCAAAGCACTGGGATTACAGGTGTGAGCCACCACAACTGGCTGAGAGCACTAACTTCCATCAGGCTCCCTTGAGAGCAAGAGACTAAGAGTTACCTTTGAAAGAGTTCCCCAAGCCTCCAGACCAGGCATGATCTGGCATTCTGGGAGATTAGCTGTCCCTCCTTGCAGCCCCACAGTGCCCACCTGATCTCAGAAGATTCTCTCACTTTCTGTTCTGCTCTGTGGTTATTTATGAACAGACCTCCCTGCCTCCAAGGATGGGGTAGCCTGCATTCTTGGGGGCTGCCCTTAGGATACTTACCTACGCCACTCAGGTCCTGCTGGACTGCAGATATCTGGAGAGCATGGACCTTACAGAATCTACTTCAACATCCATTCAACATTTTACTGAAGACCTGTGTGTCAGGTAATATGCTGGGTGTTGGGGATACAGAAGAATCTAGCCACTTCCCATCCCCCACACCCTGGTCCAGGCCAACGATGGACCTTGTTGGAGCCACAATTAATCCTCCTGCAACCTCCCTTGCACACCTCCAATCCATCCTCCATGCAACAGAATTTAAAATAGAAATCTGATCATGTCACTCCCCTGCTTTAGGCCTTCCAGACGCTTCCATTTATTCTTAGGATGAAGACCAAAATTCTTACATTCAGGACCTGGCCTGCCTGTCCTGACACAGCTCACCTCACTGATTCCCATTTTGCTTAATTGTTTGCCCTGCAGTCACTATGGCCTTCTTAGAGTTCCTCAGGGTCTTCAGTGGTCCCAGACCGGGAAGCTGTCCATCTCACCACTGACACTGAGATGGGGTATAAGGTGCAAGATGGGTATTAGGGATCAACTCTTGCAAGAGGAAGTGGGAGAATGTAGGATTGGGCAGGGAATGAAAAATAGGCCTGACAAAGCCTCAGGTAACCTGCTGGGGAAGCCCCGAAGCTATGGAAACGGCTGGATCCTTACATGCTGAGTACCTGCCTCTTCACTTAGAGTGCCACGGCAATCCCAGGCTAGGCGCATCTCCACACTGGCCAGGAGTAATGTCTCTTATCAACCTTCCAGGGCTGGGGTGGGAGCAGCTCATGGGCCACCTCATTTGGGAAATCTTTGCGCAGACCTCTGAACTCTCAGAAAACCCCATCCTTTTTATCCCCAGGGGTTATCACAGTTTGTAATCGCGTGTGATGACCTCTGCCTTCCCTAAGAAACTGTATGTTCTACACAGATAGGAACAGTCAGCTTGACTCTTTGTAGTCCCAGAACTCAGCCTCATGCCTGGCACAGGGTAAGTGCCCAAGAAGAATCTGTTAAACTATGGAATAAAGACGGGTATTATGTCTTGCAAACATATGACTCTCCAGCTATGTGGGTTGATAGGAGCTTGCTGTGTATTTGAAGCTCTCATTTGGCTTATAGGGAGGGCTTTAATGATCATTTCAATCAGGTTTTAGCTTTAATATTTAGGAGCCAGCTCCTATCCATCCTCACCTGGTCTATAGGGCAAAATAAAAGCAAATCATTAGGCCAGGTGAGGTGACTCACCCCTGTAATCCCAGCATTTTGGAAGGCTGAGGTGGGTGGATCACTTGAGGTCACGAGTTCGAGACCAGCCTGGCCAATACGGGAAACCCTGTCTCTACTAAAAATACGCCCCCCTCTCCCCTCAAAAAAAATTAGCCAGGCCTAGTGATGCATGTCTGTAGTCTCAGCTACTCAGGAGGCTGAGGCAGAAGAATCGCTTGAACCCAGGAGGCAGAGGTTGCAATGACATGAGATCATGCCACTGCATTCTAGCCTTGGTGACAGAAACAAGACTCTGTCTCAAAAAATAAAAATAAAAATAAAATTAAAAAATCAGATGAGAACAACAAAACAAAATGAACACACACACACACACACAAGCTCTTGGACTGGGTTAGCTGTGTACAAAAATAAAAAATCAAAGCAAAGTTCATGCTATTGCTACCATCGTCATCACAACCACCACGCAGGAACTTTTCAAAGGCTCTGTGCATTGTAACAGCAAGCTCGAATTTCCAAACCCAGAGAGCTACACAAGACTGGTCCCTGCATGCATGGGCTGTAGCACTGGGTTAGAAATCACAATTCCTGCTCTCCTTTTAGCTGTACCACCTGAACAAGTCACCTAACCTCTCTGAGCCTCATCTATAAAGTGGGAATAATACTGCCTGTGCTTTTGGGTAAGAAAGTGCTTTGCAAATTGTACAGTGGTTCGCAAGAAATCAAGGAAGCTTTTTTCCTCACGCAATCTCAGAGAGAAGGGTTGGCAGAGGGCATATTAGGCACTCGACTTGTTTTTCACAGTGATGACGTGGGAGCACACATAAGAAGGCTGTGTGCTTGTTGTTCTCAGTTGTGGAAATAGATTTGTGATCACCTCTCTAAGCCCCTCCTCCCCTGTCCCTACTGATCAGAGACAGAGATAACATAAGAGCATAGTACACTGACCCGTGAGTGGGCAGCAAGGGACCGCATGGACATCACATGCAAGTCAAGGTCAAGCGTGTTTTGGAGGTGGAGGGTTATGTTTGTGTCTCAACTGGGCAGTTGATAACGACGACACTGGAGGAGCTAAGCTCACTGGGGAAGACTCTTACCTGGAGACTGAATACCTGGCCATCAAGACCTAGTGTAGACAAAGGTGCGGGGGTGGAACCAGTACATGAGAAGCCCAAATAACTTTCCAGCTCCTTTGGTGGACCAAACCAGTTTGCAGACATAGGAATACTCAAAGATATCTTCGGTTTCTGTTGTTCTCCCCACCTCCTTTCCTCTTTTATTGGCAACCAATGTATTTAATCACAGTATGAGGTAGGTGTTACCCTGACTTTACGCATGGGGAAACTAGGCTTTACGAAGACGAGGTAGTGCAAACTCGGTTAAGCAGTGCACGGCTGTATGCAACTGTGGATATTCCGACTCAGGTCTACCTTCTCCCCTACACCGCTGCCCCAACCTTCATAAACCTAATGTGAGTGTGTGTGTGTTGGGATGTGGGAGCTCTGGGCTGTTTTTCTGCTTGAAAACACTCAGACTCACAGAATTTCCAAGGGGGAGGACCTTAGAGGGTATTTAACCCATTTTGCCCATGGAGAATCTGGGACTGAGACCGGATTTTGTAGATTCTGTATTTGTATTTTTTGATTTTGTAGATTTTGGTGTCTCCATTAGACCTCAAGTCTTCCAGAACTCCCTTTGCGCCACCCTACGCCACCTCCTAGTCTTGCCCTGTTCTTGCTCTGGGCAAGCCAGGAAGCTTTTCGCCAGCAGACACCGTTACTAAACATAATAGCCCCCTTGTGCTGAACATTCATTCTTCAACAAATATTTACTGAGTGGCTCCTCTGTGGCGGGAACTGTTAGAGGTGCTGCGAATGCCATGAACAAGAAAGACACTGCCCCTGCCCCTCTGGAGTTCGCACGGTTAGTCGGGGGAGGTAAACCATATGCCAGTAAAAAGTAACCGAAGATAATTTCAGATGGTAGGCAGAAAATAAAACGGAAGTGATGGAGGTCGGGGGTCAGATGGAGTGGTCGGGAAAAGCTGACCGCTTGGCAGATGGTCCTTGAAGTCTCACAACAACCCTAGAGGCCGTGGGCAGATCCCCGTTTTGCTGAGAAGGAAGCTGGCGTTCGGGAGTCAGGGCGGCGTGGCCAAATCCCAGACTCCTCACCCGCCTTCCTGCCAGCTCCGGTGGGCAGCCGCAGGCACCGTGTGGCCTTGGATGATGAAACTCGGGGCGATGACTGCACCATCCAGCAGCCCGCGTCCTCGCAGGTGCTGGCAGTGAGGGCGGTGGGGGGCGGACGCGCCACTGGGGAGAGGCTGCCAACAGCTCTCTTCGTCTCTTCGTCTCTGTCGTCTCTTCGCAGACGCGACAGAGAGCACGGCCCCTACCCGGCCCCTCCGGGCTCTCCAGCCCCTCAACTGGGACAAAGAGCCCGCCCAGCCCCGGCCACGTTCGGACTAGCGCTCCCGCCTACTGTCCGGTCCCCGTCCGGCCCGGCGCGGGGCGCTGTGGGACTTGTAGTTCGCTTCGCTCTCCGCAGCCGCTCCGGAGCGGCCAGGAGAACTACAGGGCCCAGGAGGCAGCGCGCAGGCCCGGGGCGGCCCCGACGGCGGTGGGTGTGCGAGCGCAGGGGCCGGGCGGCGCGGGCGCCGGGCGCGGGGATGCGGCTGCGGGCGCCGGGGTCGGGTAGCTGCTCCAGGCGCGCGAGCTAACCGGGCGCGGCGAGGGCCTACCAGGGGCGACAGGCACGTTGCATGCATGCCTTGGGCGCAGCCTTTGCGAAAGCCGGTTGGGTGCGCGTTGGTGCTTCAGCGGCGCGGTGGAGGGTCCGGGTCGCCGGGGGATGGGCACCAGCGCCGAAGCCAGGCTGGCACCGCTCGCTGAAAGAGCCCTTGGCTGGGCTTGTGTGGGGGAGTGCTGCACGCCTGGGCAGTGCGCGACGTGTTTGTTCTCTTTATCTTTTTGTGCCAGGGTTTCCCTCCGCAAGCGCGCGATGCAGCGGGCGGCGGCGCTGGTCCGGCGGGGCTGTGGTCCCCGGACCCCCAGCTCCTGGGGCCGCAGCCAGAGCAGCGCGGCCGCCGAGGCCTCGGCGGTGCTCAAGGTGCGGCCCGAGCGCAGCAGGCGCGAGCGCATCCTCACGCTGGAGTCCATGAACCCGCAGGTGAAGGCGGTGGAGTACGCCGTGCGGGGACCCATCGTGCTCAAGGCCGGCGAGATCGAGCTCGAGCTGCAGCGGGTGAGCGCGCGCCGGGCCCCGGGGAGGCTGGGGCCGCTGAGCAAGGGAAAAACCGCAGCAGCCCCAGCTGGGGTCCTTCCCACGACGTCCACCCCCGTGGCCAGCTTCTCAGTCAGCCAAGCCTGGCTAAAACGAGAGAATGCCCCCTCCCGCCCCTTCACTTACTGGTGCCCAGCACCCGGCACTCAGTGAGGCCTTGCAATATGGTTCACTTGTTGAATTGAATTCGTCAATTGTTGAGCGGGCCGTGCTGCCAGGCACCGCACGTTGTGTGTCTGCCCTGCCCTCGTGGAACCAAGGTCCAGTGGAGGGAGGAACATAAGCGAATGAAGAAAGAAGCAATAGAGTCTCAGTGATAAGTTCTTGGAAGAAAGTAAAACGGAAGAGAGTTGGGATGGGGGTGGTGGGAGGGAAACCATTTTAGGTAGGAGGGAAGACGGGGGGCGGGGGCTCTGCGGAAACCTGGGTCTGTTCCCCAGTCTCTTTCTCCGTGTCTTTGGCCTTTAGGGTCTTTGCCAATCCTGATTCCCGGAAGAGAGTCGGCAGAATTCCTTCCTTTAGGCCTCTCTGGAGCCTTGGCCGACCAGCCACTTCTGTGGTCTGGGGACAGTCACCGAGGTGGGGAACCAGAGAGTTGGGCCTGTCGGGCTTTGGTAAGGGGGCCCTGGGACTTTCTTCATCTTGGTGGTCGGCCGGCTGGCTAGGATCTTGGCTTGAGTTTATAGCTTCATGTAAGGTGACCCCACAGCCAGGAAGGATTTCTGCCTCCCCAAAACCAGGATGTCTGGGGTGGGTGATAGAGGAGTCCCTAGGACCTAGGAGAGAGTTCTAGCCTGGGTGGAATTCAGGAAGCAGAGCCAGGAGGGGTTATCTTAAAAAGTAAATACACCTAAGATTTGTAAGAAGCTAATAATCACCCAGCTGCTTGCTAGAGAGAGTCTGACTGAGAATAGAAGTGGGAGGGAGGGTTCCTTGATCTTGCCCTCACCCGGGTCACTAGTGTCCCATGAATGCATGGCAGTAAGCTTCAGGGGGATCATGACACTTGATCCAATTCCAGTGGGGACTTGGGGGTTTTAATGAGCTCCTGGGCCTCCTGAGACCTTGTTGAGACACTCAGTTCTGCTGACTCAAAACAGTGAGCTGGACAAGTCAGAGTCCAGTCTCCTGCGGACTCCTTGCAGGGCTAAGTTTAAAGCTGGTGGGGAGGAGGCTGGCTTTGTTTCTGTGCCTCCCTGGCCCAGAGGTGGGCCGGGCAGAGAACATAGGCTGTTGCTGTCTGGCAGGCTGGAGCTGTCCCTCCTTGACGCAACAGCCTCCCTGCTAAAACACAGCTGGGATTAACGCGTTCCTGGTTTATCACGTTACAGCTGATTTCTCTGGTTCCTGAGCTGGCGGGGGTTCCAGGAATTACCTCTGCCTTTTGCTATATAGCAACTCCTGTGCTGGCTCCATGAGGCTTGAGGATGATGACAGAGGGACACTGTCTTTGCTTTGAGGAATCTGACTGCCACGTTGTTCTCTGAGCCTGAGTCCCCTTCCCCCGAGTCTTTAAGAACGTGTTGGGATTTTTTAGCAGGCAGAATATGTGAGAGCCTTCCAAGTGGGAGCAGTGCTGTGAGCAACCGCAGGAAGTTGGGGAGTTCTGGGCATTTGGGGAAGGGGGGCTGGTGCTGTAGTGGAACACTAACAGAGGGATGTGGGAGGTGAATGAGACAGAAAAGGTGGACTGGAGTCTTGTGTGCTGGGATGAGGACGTCATGGTGCATTTTGGCTGGAGGTGGGAACCAGGAAGGGTTTCCAGCAGGGGTGTGTATTGATGATTGCAGGTGGGCAAATTTCTTGGTCACTGGGCCAGGGACATCTCTGATTTCTGAGACAGAAGCTCCACACCCCCATATCCTACTCCTGAGTTAGTTGAGTTTTTTTGGCCACCTACATTCTGTGGTAGTTTCATTCAAGCGCATCCCTTCTCATTCTCTTCTCACTGTGAGTCTCAGTTCCCCGGCTGTGGGTGCTGGCCAGACCAGCTTAGATAGCCTCATTGAAACCCTTCCTTCTTGGGAGACAGCCTTGCTTCCCCTTGCCAGCTTAAACAGTGCCCTTCTTGCGAGAGCCACATTTCCCCAGTCCTTTCTTTTTATTTGTTTCTGGCTTGCCTTCTCCTTGTGCAGCCTTGGTTTTTCGGCTTCTGTTTTGAACTGTCGTGATCAAAACTGGTTGGTTAGAGGCCGGCCATGGTGGCTCACGCCTGTAATCCCAGCGCTTTGGGAAGCCAAGGTGGGTGGATCACCTGAGGTCAGGAGTTTGAGACCAGCCTGGCCAACATGGGGAAACCCTGGCTCTACTAAAAGCACAAAAATTAGCCGGGTATGGTGGTACACACTTGTAACCCCAGCTACTCGGCAGGCTGAGGCAGGAGAATCGCTTGAACCCGGAAGGTGGAGGTAGCAGTGAGCCGAGATGCACTCCAGCCTCGGCAACAGAGCTCAGAGCGAGACTCCGTCTCAGAAAACAAACAAAAACTGATTGGTTAGAGATGGGATGGGCTAGGATTTGTAGGGAGTAGGGTGACTTGGGGTGAATCCTATATTCATTCTGGGCCTCAGGTTCCCTAGAGTATAAACAGATGTGGCCTGGCTGGGCCAGGGTTCCCCCTGCCCTCAGTTTTATACCTCCTTGTCCATTCAAAACTGCCCTTGGGGACTCAGGGTGACTCTTGGTGGTACCAAGGCCTTCATGCTGTCTATGGAATTCTTTCACCAGGTGTTCTGCAAACAATGCGGGCCGTTTGGCTGGACATGTGGCTCTGGTGTTTGACTTTGGGTGGCTGGCCGAGCTGAGTCCCTATCCTTTTTGCTTCTCTGGTAGTGGAGCCTGAAGGAGGTGGGGAGGTGGGCTAAGGGCTGTGAAAGGGGCCATTCTCCTGCAGCCCCAGCTCTGTGCTCTTAGAGGGGCCCTGCTTCTCCCTGACAGCAGCTCCAAAGGGGAGAACCTGTCTTAGCTTTTCAGATCCTGGTGTTCACTGTGAGCAGCACTTAAAAATAAGCTGCAATTAAAAGGAGTTTTGAAAAGATCTGACAGTTCTTCCTCAACCTACTTTTCCCCTTGCTTTATTGGGGGATGGGGGTTGGGGATTGGTGCAAGTGGAGACAGGAATGGCTTTGCTTCTAGTCATAAGGCAACAGTCAGGGCAGACATTCAGAACTGAGGGGAAGACTGACAATTACTGGTTACATCAGTGTGTGTTGCATCCAAACAAAGGTGAAAGCAGAGGGTGCTAAGGCACGCGGCTATAGGTAGCTAAGAACTAAGATTGGAAATCCTGTATGTGCCAAGCACATGTGGTGAATCTCACTCGTTGTTTTCTGTGGCATTTAGATGCTACTTTATTTATTTATTTATTTATTGAGACTGAGTCTAATTCTGTCACCCAGGCTGGAGTGCAGTGATGCGATCTTATCTCACTGCAACCTCCGCCTCCTGGGTTGAAGTGATCCTCCTTCCTCAGTCTCCCTAGTAGCTGGGATTACAGGTGCCCGCCACCACACCCAGCTAAATATTTTGTATTTTTAGTAGAGACGGGGTTTCACTGTGTTGGCCAGGCTGGTCTTGAACTCCTGACTTTGTGATCTGTCCGCCTCAGCCTCCCAAAGTGCTGGGATTACAAGCGTGAGCCACTGCGCCCGGCCAGATGCTGCTTTATTTTTTTAAAGACAGGGTCTCGCTCTATTGCCTAGGCTGGAATGCAGTGGCACAGTCATGACTCACTGCAGCCTTGAACTCCTGGGCTCAAGCCATCCTCCTATCTCAGCTTCCTGAGCAGCTTGGACTACAGGTGTGCACCACCATGCCCAGCTAATTTTTAAATTTTTTATAGAGACCAGGTCTTCTTATGTTGCCCAGGGTGGTCTCAAACTCCTGGCTTCAAGTAATCCTCCCACCTTGGCCTCCCAAAGTGCTGGGTGGGTAGGTATGAGCCACCACACCCAGCTACTTTTTATTTTGTAATTATTATTAAATAATAATACTAATTGTTAATTATAGCTATTCAGCCAAACAGCCCATACTGTTTGCAGAGCACCTGGCGAAAGGATTCCATAGGTCTGTCACCCAGGCAGGAGTGCAGTGGCGCAATCTCAGCTCACTGCAGCCTCGACTTCCTGGGCTCAAGCGACCCTCACACCTCAGCCTCTTGAGTAGCTGGGACCACAAGGCGTATGCCACCACGCCTGGCTGATTTTTGCATTTTTTTGTAGAGACAGGGTTTGCCATGTTGCCCAGGCTGTTAATTTTTTTTTTTAAGAGACAGGGCCTTGCTCTTTCTCCTAGGCTGGAGTGCAGTGGTGCAGTCATAGCTCACTGTGGCCTCAAATTCCTGGGCTCAAGTGATCCTCCTGCCTCAGCCTCTTCAGAAGCTAGGACTACAGGTGTGTGCCACCATGCTGGCTAATTTCCTTTTTTGTACAGGTGGGATCTCGCTTATGTTGTCCAGGCTGGTCTCAAACTGCTAGCCTCGGGTGATCCTCCCACCTCAGCCTCCCAAAGCGCCAGGATTACCTGTATGAGCCACTGTGCTTGGCCTAGATGCTACTTTAAAATTTGTAGTGCAGGCTTCCAATAGGATGAACCCTCCGCCTACCCAGCCTGCCTGAGTCAGTCACCACACATATGCTGGGCTCTGCCTTTGTGTGTTATGGGCCTTAGACAAGTCATTTAGCCTTGGTTTACTCTTCTGCAAAATGTGACCAGTTTATTTCTCTGAAAGACTAGTTTGAGATGTTAATGATAATGCTTTGAACAGCTGTGAAGCTAATTAGAACTGCCAAGTCTTCCTTCTCAAGCTAATGAGAGTGGTCTGGGGATAAGAAGTGCTGAGGGTCCCTTGTCTTTCCCACTTACTGAGGCTCTGGGTCTGGGAAGTGCTCTGTGGGGCTTACTCTTTCCTCCTGGGCCTCTGCCTTGCTGTTTTGAGCAACTCCCACTATCCTGTTTGGAGTTTATTCAGCTTTTGCCCCTGCTTCTGCCTTGGAATCTGGGCTTCTATAGTTGACCACCCCATGGATGCCCAGAGTTCAGGGGCCTACACCCTGCCTTCCCTGCTTCAGTGATCTGGCAGCTCAGCCCTGGAGGCTCTCGCCTGCGCTCTCAGTCACAGACATGTGTAGCTGCAGCTCCAGTTTCTTCTGGTTTCACTTGTCTTTCTGTTTTGGGACCAGATCTTGTGCTGAGCCTCAGCTGTGAAATGGACCTATTTTCTGGGACTGTGGGGTCTAGTTGATGTTTGTCTTTGGGGCCTCTTGCTGGAGCTCTCTGTAGGACTTTCTGCCTGCCCTAGCCCCAGTCAGTGCCCTTTTTGGGATCAGGAGCCTGGGAGCATTTTCACATCGTGCTCCTAGGCCTGGGGCCTGCGGGTCCTCTCTCCCACACCCTGTCATTCTCCTTCACTGCACCCCGTTCTTATTCTTAACCAGCCTGGGCTCAGGAGGGCGGCAGTCTCATCTGTGCTGCTCATGGCTGTCACTGGGGCATGGGTGACCAGTATTTGTTGAATTGGAGGAAAGTTCTCTGCCATCCTTTCTGCCCACAGGCCATGTGAAGTGACCAGAGCCATCCCTTGCATAAGGAAACAGCCTTGGGCCTGTTTTTTTCTCCCCATTTTTATTGAGGGGCAGACAAATATAATTGACAAATAAAAATTGTATATATTCAAGGGACATAGTGTGGTGGTTTAACATTTATATACATTCTATATGTAATATGACATGGAAATGATTACCACAGTCAATTATTAATACTCCATCCTTTACCACACATAGTCACCATCTGTGAGTGTGCGCATGAGACACTTAAGTCCTGTTCTCAGCAAATTTCAAGTAAAAAATACAGGTTTTTTGTTTTGGCTTTTTTTGTTGTTGTTGTTTGTTTTGTTTTTGAGATGGAGTTTCGCTCTTGTTGCCCAGGCTGGAGTGCAATGGTGTGATCTCGGCTCACCCCAACCTCTGCTTCCCGGGTTCAAGCAATTCTCCTGCCTCAGCCTCCCGAGTAGCTGGGATTACAGGCATGCGCCACCACACCCAGCTAATTTTGTATTTTTAGTAGAGATGGGGTTTCTCCATGTGGGTCAGGCTGGTCTCGACCTCCCAACCTCAGGTGATCCACCCGCCATGGCCTCCTAAAGTGCTGGGATTACAGGCATGAGCCACTGTGCATGGCCGAAAATACAGTATTATTAATTATAGTCACCATGCTGTACATTAGATCCCCATAACTTATTCATATTTTTTAAAATTATTATTTTTTGAGACGGAGTCTCGCTCTGTTGCCCAGGCTGGAGTGCAATGGCACAATCTTGGCTCACTGCAACCTCCGTCTCCCAGGTTCAGGTGATTCTCTTGCCTCAGCTTCCTGAGTAGCTGGGATTACAGGCACCTGCCACCACAGCGCGCTAATTTTTTTTTTTGAGATGGAGTTTCGCGCTTGTTGCCCAGGCTGGAGTGCAGTGGTGCAATCTCAGCTCACTGCAATCTCCGCCTCCTGACTTCAAGGGATTCCCCTGCCTCAGCCTCCCAAGTAGCTGGGATGACAGGCGCACGCCACCACGCCCGGCTAATATCTCCTGACCTTGTGATCCGCCTGTCTCAGCCTCCCAAAGTGCTGGGATTACAGGCGTGAGCCACCGCGCCCGGGCAGTAGATGTATTATTTATGGGGTACACGAGATATTTTGGTACAGGCATGTAGTGTGTAATAATCACATCAGGGTGAATGAGGTATCCATCTCCTCCAGCATTTGTCCTTTGTCTTACAAACAATCCAATTATATATACTCTTTTAGCTTTTTTTTTAATGTACAATTATTATTGACTATAGTCACCCTGTTGTGGTGTCAAATACTAGATAATTCCTTCTACTTTTTGGTACCCATTAACCATCCTCACTTCCCCCGACCTACCCCTACTGCCCTTCCCAGACTCTGGGAACCATCCTTCTACTCTCCATCTTCATGAGTTCAGTTTTTAAAATTTTTTAGCTCCCACAAATAAGTTAGAACTTGCAAAATGTGTCATCTTACAACTGAAAGTTTGTACCCCTTTGCCCAACATTGCCACATATGCACTCCCCCAACCCCGCTGCTGGCAGCTATCACCTCTGCTTTTATTAGTTCAACTTTTTTAGATTAGTTTAACTTTTTTAGATTCCACATATGAGTGAGATCATACAGTGTTTGTCTTTCTGTGTCTGGCTTTTTTCACTTCACATAGTGTCCTCCAGGTTCATCCATATTTTTGCAAATGGCTGGATTTTCTTACTTTTTAAATGGCTGAATAATAGTCCATTGTGTATATGTACCATATCTTTATCCATTCATCTGCTGATGGACACTTAGGTTGGTTCCATATCTTGGCTCTTAGGAATAGTGCTGCAATGAACAAGGGAGTGCGGACATCTCTTCAAGATAATGATTTCATTTCCTTCAGATCTCTACCCAGCAGTGGGATTGCTGGATCCTAGGGTAGTTCTATTTTTAATTTTTCGAGGAACCTCCATACTGTTTTCCATAATGGCTATACCAGTTTACATTCCCACCAGTGGTGTGCAGGGTTCCCTTTCCCCACACCCTCACCAACACTGATCTTTGAACTTTTTATAATAACCATGCTAACAAGTATGAGATGATATCTCATTGTGGCTTTGAATTGTGTTTGATTAGATGTTTTGCATCTTTTTCATGTATCTGTTGACCATTTATGTGTCTTTTGTGGAAAGTCTCTTCACATCCTTTGTCTATTTTTAAATCAGGTTTAATCAGTTTTTTTCTTGAGTTGTATGAATTCCTTATTTGCATATATTGGATATTTGGATATAAGGATCCTATTATCAGATATTTTGTTTACAAATACAGTTGTCTCTCATTATCCAAGGAGGACCTCCCTCGGATACCTAAATCCAAGGATGCTCATATAAATGGCGTAGTATTTGCATATGACCTATGCACATCCTCCTGTATAATTAAATCATCTTTACAGCCTCTATAGAGTACATATAATACGTAGTACATATTGTGTAAATAATGGTTCAACTCTATTGTTTAGGGAACAATGACAAGAAAAGTCTGTATGTGTTTAGTACAGGTGCAGGGTTTTTCCTGAAATTTTTTTTTTTTTTTTTTTTTTGAGAGGGAGTCTTGCTCTGTCATCCAGGCTGGAGTGCAGTGGCGTGATCTCGGCTCACTGCAGGCTCCACCTCCCGGGTTTACACCATTCTCCTACCTCAGCCTCCCAAATAGCTGGGACTACAGGCGCGTGCCACCACGCCTGGGAAATTTTTTTGTATTTTTAGTAGAGACGGGGTTTCACCGTGTTAGCCAGGATGGTCTCAATCTCCTGACCTCGTGATCTGCCCACCTCAGCCTCCCAAAGTGCTGGGAATACAGGCTTGAATCACCGTGCCCGGCCCTTTCCTGAATATTTTTGATCCACGGTTGGTTGAGTCCGCAGATGCTGGAGCCACGGATGCGGAGGCCGATGGTGTTCCCTGCCGTGGGCTGCCTTTTTGTTGATTGTTTCCTTTGCTGTGCCTTGTTAGAATATCCATCCGCCTGTGACCCTCATGCTGGTGCGAGGCCTGTGGGCTGGGGAGGACAGTTATTCTCCCTGCTAAAACCCTATGAAATATGCCGTCCCTAGAGCTGGGGGGGTGGTGCCCTCCCCTGATCCCTGCTTGAGCCAAAGTGGCGGGAGGGGAGCCCTCCCTGGGAAGGACCTTCCGTGCATCTGTGCCACACAGGGGAGGTGGCTCTGGGCGGGATGTGTGCAGGCGGATTCGAAGGTGGCTCTAGAGTGCCGTGAGAGGAATCAGGATGCTGCGGCTCCTTAGTCCCTCTGAGCTGGCAGAGCCCTGAGGGCAGGGCAGGCGCGAGGTTCCCATGGGTGCTGTGCCTGTGGGCTCTGGACCAGTCACTCTGGGAGTCTACCCCAGGGCTCTTGGTATTTCCCGTCCCATGTAGACCTTGAGTTCCCGGATGCAGGAGTGTGCTCAGAACAGTCTCTTCTGCATGGTGGCCCTTGGCTGGGTGGGCTGGTTTCTTCACCCATTCAGGGTAGCCAGTGTCCTGACCCCCAGCTCATCCATCATAGCAAAGTGTCCGGGATCTGCAGGCACCAAGACCCAAGAATGGAGATGCTGTGTTCCCAGGCTTCGCGGCAGCTGCCCTGCATTGGTCGAGCAGTGCGGGGGGAGGGCACGGGAAAGGAACATTCAGGGCTCTGTTCCAGGCGTTATTCTCTCCCTGTGTTGGGCTGGCCCAGGGCCCACAGCTGTGTGTTGGTTCCTGTGCCTCACAACTGTGACAGATTTACTCCCTGTGAAGAATGGGCTGTATCCACACCCCAGAAATCACCCAGGTTCAGAGAGCTAGGCCTGGGGTCTGCAACAATTCAGTCAGGCTGAGCAAGGACCCCATGCCAGGAGCCCAGGCCAGTGCCAAGCAGTGGATCGGGCCCGCCCCTTTGCACACAGAGGCTTGGGTAACTGCCCACACCCTCAACCTTTTGGGATCCTGGCTGTGGGATCAGCGCGGGGGCTGCACACTCCTGCAGCCAGAGCCTCTCCAGAGTGCCTGTACCCCCATGCAGTGGGCAGTGCTGCCCTGGCTCTCCAGACACAGTGGCTGCGTCTGGATGCCACTGGGAATCTTTTTTTTTTTTTTTTTTGAGACGGAGTCTCGCTCTGTCCCCCAGGCTGGAGTCCCAGGCTGGAGTGCAGTGGCGGAATCTCTGCTCACTGCAAGCTCAGCCTCCCGGGTTCACGCCATTCTCCTGCCTGAGCCTTCCGAGTAGCTGGGACTACAGGTGCCCGCCACCATGCCCGGCTAATTTTTTGTATTTTTAGTAGAGACGGGGTTTCACCGTGTTAGCCAGGATGGTCTCGATCTGCTGACCTTGTGATCCGCTCGCCTCAGCCTCCCAAAGTGCTGGGATTACAGGTATGAGCCGCTGCACCCGGCCGCCACTGCAAATCCTTATCCATGTTGGCCAGACACTGAAGAACTCAGCAGATGGGCTGCAAGGGGCTTAGAGGACCCCCTTCCCCGAGAAACATAGCTTGTAGGACTTAGGCCCTGTTTATGATGGTCCAGAGCCACTTCCGAGACATCTTCTTCAGTCCCCCATGCCTCCTTGCTTAGGGCTTAGGGGTGGCACACTAGGGCCAGAAAAACATGTTTGGCTGCTACTTTTGTCTCTTAAGCCCGCTGCTTTGTTGTTGTTTTTAGGACACAGGGTCAGGCCAGGCGAGGTGGCTCACACTTGTAATCACAGCACTTTGGGAGGCTGAGGCGGGCAGATCATTTGTGCTCAGGAGTTCAAGACCAGCCTGGGAAACATGATGAAATCCCGTCTCCATTAAAAATACAAAAATTAGCTGCGTGTGGTGATGCTTGTCTGTAGTACCAGCCACTTGGGCGGCTGAGGCATGAGAAATGCTTGAACCTGGGAGGTGGAGGTTGCAGTGCACTGAGATCACACCATTGCACTCCAGCCTGGATGACAGAGGGAAACGCTGTCTCAAAAAAAAAAAAAAGAGGGTCTCACTCTGATGCCCAGGCTGGAGAGCAGTGACGCGATCATAGCTCACTGCAACCTTGAACTCCTGGGCTCAAGTGTGATACTCCCACTTCAGCCTCCCCAGCAGCTGGGGCTATAGGCATGTGCCACCATGCCTGGCTAATTTTAATTTTTTATAGAGACAAGGTCTTGGGCAACTTGAAACTGTTGCCCAGGCTGTTGTTGAACTCCTGGCCTCAAGGGATCCTCCTGCCTTGGCCTCCCAAAGTGCTGGAATTACAGGTGTGAGCCACCACGTCCAGCCACTAGTTTTTACTTAAAGTGTACATTACTGGTTTTGAAAAGGCCATGCCTTCTAAAGTTGCTTTTATTCACACATTGCATGAAAAGGAGAAAAGATAAGTGTCACAAGCACAGAGTTATATCTGTAAAATTTGTATTTGGGGTACCT
This sequence comes from Pongo pygmaeus, assembly GCF_028885625.2. Taxonomy (NCBI): domain Eukaryota; kingdom Metazoa; phylum Chordata; class Mammalia; order Primates; family Hominidae; genus Pongo; species Pongo pygmaeus. The sequence continues at coordinate 43,928,744 of NC_072391.2, forward strand.
TTGGGGAAGGGGCAGCTGGAGACAGGACAAAGGCCAGGCCCTCCCACCCGGGCTGTGGCCACCAGCTTGCTGAGCCCGTTTTTCCTCCCACTGTGACCCCGGTGACCTTGTTCCTGGGCCGGCTTTTGTAAGATGATATTTGTACTCTGCTAAGGGCTTTCACGCTGTTTGTTTCAGGTAATCCTTTCAGCTGCCCTGGGAAGTCCTTGAACCTGTTGTTGACTGCATTTCTCCCAGTGGCTGATTGGGTTTATCAGGGAAATGTGCAGGATTCCCACGTTTCCAGGTCCCCATAATTCTCCATGTCAAACTCTGCTTTCGCCTTTGCAGCAGCCAGGGTGTCCTTCTGTCACCTCCCCAGTGATGTCGCAAGGGTCTTGGACTTCTCTCTGTAATCTCTCTTCTGTGCTACCCACACTGCTCAGGCAGTGGCCTCAATTTGCTCTTCAGTCAGTCTTTTTAATCCCTGATGCTTTTTTTTTTTTAATGTGAAAATCAGCCCACATTTTTCATTCTGCAAAGAATGGTTTGCAAGAAAATGACCCTGAGGATTCCCTGCTGATCCATGTCTTCTGATGGGGAGGGTGTCCTCAGTGTCCCTGGCTAGTCATTTAGACCATTGCGGTAGAGCTGCGCCTGGGGCAGGAGGCAGAGGAGTCTGGGACCCTGTGTGCCTGACATTTGGCATGTTCTGCTGCTGACCCCTGCCTCCCTCCCACACATCTGGCCCAGGGCTGCCTTTTAGACTTCCTTGTGTGGTGGCAGTCAGGCAGCGGAGCAGCAGCTGTTTGGGATGCTTGGGCAGCCAGGAAAGCTCTTCCAGCCCTTCTGGAAAGTGGGAGGCAGAGGAGGAGCACAGTGGTTAAGAAAAGTGACCTTGGAATCTGGCTTCCTGTACTTATATTCAGTCCCAGCACTTACATTAATCAGTTATGTGGCTGGGCATAGTGGTTCACCCCTGTAACCCCAACACTTTGAGAGGCCAAGGCGGAGGATCGCCTGAGCCCACAAGGTTGGGGATGCAGTGAACCATGATCACACCACTGCACTCCAGCCTGAGTGACAGAGTGAGACCCTGTCTCTACAAAATGGTAACAATAAGTAATAAATAAAATTATGTTGGTCGGGCGCGATGGCTCACACCTGTAATCCTAGTACTTTGGGAGGCTGGGGTGGGTGGGTCACATGAGTTGGAGACCAGCCTGGCCAACATGTTGAAATCCTGTCTCTACTAAAAATACAAAAATTAGCTGGGCGTGGTGATGCACGTCTGTAATCCCAGCTACTCGGGAGGCTGAGACACAAGAATCACTTGAACCCGGGAGGTGGAGTTTGCAGTGAGCTGAGATGGCACTACTGTACTCCATCTTGGGCAAGAGAGCAAGCCTCTGTCTCAAAAAAATAAAATTATGTGACCTTGAGGAAGTTTCTACCCTTTAAGAGCCTTGATTTCCTCATCTGTCAAATGGGATTAATACTAGTTCTTCCTCATGGGGTGGCTGTGAAGGTTAAATGAGACCAGGCATGTCAAAGGCCTGGCACCAAGTCAGATACTTGGTAAGGCTCAAAATAGGGCTGTTTATTAATATCCTGCAGGAACCTTGCCTGGCCTCTGGAATCCAGGGTTTAAGAGTTTCTAAGTAACCACCTGTTGCTTTCTTTCTGCTCAGGGTATCAAAAAGCCATTCACAGAGGTCATCCGAGCCAACATTGGGGACGCCCAGGCTATGGGGCAGCAGCCAATCACCTTCCTCCGGCAGGTGAGCCGCCCCCAGGAGCAGAGGCTGCAGGAAGGCAGGGCCCTGGGCTGGGCGGGCCGTCATAGGGGCCGTCCTCTGCCCCCTCGATGTCCAGGCCCTCCCAGCCTGATGCCCTCTGGCTGTCTCCCTTAGCCTCCTTCCTGCCTTTCTGAGGTTGTTGAAAATTCCCAGACCTGTTTTGGGGTTGCTCTGGTGTAGGAGGCTCCCAGGGAGACTCTTCCACGGGGCGGGGTCCTGGGAGCTGAGTTAGGAACTTGGTGGGCAAAGGCAGTGGTGGGGTAGGCAGCAGCCCAGGGGACAGGGAAAGGCTGGCTGGGCTGGGAGGAGGCGTCGGGGGGCAGCAGGAGGTGTCATGGCGGGGGCAGGATGTGGCTTCCCACTTGAGGCCCTCCTGGGTGTGAGTGTGGGCTCTGCTGCGTACCAGCTGGGTGGCTTTGGGCAGGTGGAAGTTGGCAGAGTGCCACCTCGGGAGATTGCCAGGCCTTGGTGAGGTGATGAGTGCAGAGGCCTCCTGGGGCCCAGCACAGGAGCTCCAGATTGGGGACGGCCACTGTGAGCCGCTGCACCCCTGGCTGCCTCTGCAGTGACCCAGCTCCCTCCTCAGGCTCCAGGAGAAGGCGGCTTCCATGTTTCAGTCTGAGCACTACTAACCTCAGTGCTGCCTGGGCTGGGATTGTGGGATTATGGGATTGGTGGGCTGGAGGCGGTGGCGTGGGAGATGCCCCAGGACAGAACAGAGGCGGGAGACCCAGTGTGTGACAGCTTTTTCTAGAAGGACTGAGGCCTGTTTTGTTTTATTTAGGTTTTGTTTTTGTTTTTGTTTTGTCGCCCAGGTTTGTTTTTGTTTTGTTGCCCAGGTTGCAGTACAGTGGTATGCTCTCAGCTCACAGCAACCTCCACCTCCTGGGTTCAAGCAACTTTCCTGCCTCAGCCTCCCGAGTAGCTGGGATTACAGGCATGCACCACCACACCTGGCTAATTTTTGTATTTTTGGTAGAGATGGGGTTTCTCCATGTTGGCCAGGCTGGTTTCAAACTCCTAACTTCAAATGATCTGCCCGCCTCGGCCTCCCAAAGTGCTGCGATTACAGGCATGAGTCACCGCACCGGGCCTGTTTTTTATATATATATATATATTTTACATATATATATATTTTTTATATATATATATTTTACATATATATTTTATATAACATATATATTGTGTATATATATATATTTTTTGAGACAGGGTCTTGCTCTGTTGCCCAGGCTGGAGTGCGATTGTCACGATCACTGCTCTCTGTAACCTCAAACTCCTGGGCTGAAGCAATCCTCCTGCCTCAGCCTCCTGAGTATCTGGGACTACAGGTGTATGCCACCACACCCGGCTAATTTTTAAAATTTTTGGTAGAGATAGGGTCTTGCTGTGTTGCCCAGGCTGGTCTCGAATTCCTGGGCCCAAGTAATCCTTTCCTGCCTCAACCTCCTGAGTCACACTGGGATTGAGGCCCATTTTGGATCAAAATGCAGTGCTGTGTGTGGTTAAGGTTCATGGGCTAGGGCCATCAGGGAAGTTGAGCCCCGGGAACCCCAGTTCCCTGTTCCCTGCCTTGTTCTCTGGGGCAGAGGGCTGAGGAGGGGCTGGGAGGGCTCAGCCCACAGCTCCTGAGGGAGTTGTCACAGAGCAGTGAGGGAGAGGAGCTGAGGCTGGCCCTGGTCTGGGGGGCGCTCACTGGGCCTCCCTCCCACAGCCACTGCTGCTGACCCTCGGAGCAGGCCTGCAGCCCTGGATGTTAGAGTCCCCATGCTGGGCCCAGGAGGGGGAAATGAATCAGACCACACAGAGTGGCTCTGCCAGGGAAACGAGGTGGGAGGAGGCCAGAGGGCCCTGACTTCCCTGGAGCGTGAGCTTTGAAGGGGAGGGCCAAGCGAGAGTGGCCTCTCAGGAGAGGTCCCCTCATGGACCTGGGTTTAAGTTGTGGCAGGCTTCAGAACAGGCCTTACTCAGCCTTATTTGCTGGAGACGTGTTCCCAGGTCCAGCCCTGCCATTGTGCATGGCAGGCCCAGCCTCTCCAGCCTGGTGCCAGCTGCCTCCAGCCTTCACACATCTCCTCTGACCTGCACGGGTGCCCCTGGGAGGCGGGCAGGCCAGCTCATTGCCCATTGTGCAGATGAAGAGAAGCCAGGCTCCATGAAGCCAGGCGCTCACTGAAGTCACCCCACTGGTGTCAGAGCCACAAGTCCTGACCCCCTCAGTGCACCTTGCTTGGCTCCTCGGTGCCAGCCTCAACTTGCCGGGCGAGTTGGGGTTACTGGCACTTTTGTACACATTTGCTTGCTTAATCCTGTTAATTTGTGGGGTTGGGGTGATGTTCTCTGTTACAGAGAAGAGAAAGCTGGTCCAGTTTTCATCTAGGGAGGAAAGGGGGTGATGAATGCAGGGGGAGGGGGCCTAGGGCGTTGGGGGAGCTCAGGCTGGGAGTAGGGGGTTCTGCAGCCATGCTCCACCCTGCTGGGCATCGCCTGCCCGCTGCTCTGCAAACCCCTGATTGTGCCTTGGGTGTGTGAGCCCACTGTCCCTAGCGGAAGAGCTTGGGCCAGGGGCGAAGTAGCAGCCTCATTCTGATCGTTGGCTCCTCTTCCAGCAGCCCAGGTCATAGTGCATCCCAACTCTCAACTTCTCCCCTTCTGCTACAGAGAGCCCAGCGTTTTCCCCTCCCGCTCCCAAGCTCCCACAGGCTGAGTCCTCGCAGAGAGGCTTGCGTCAGCCCCGTCCCTGGGAGCTGTCATCCTCCCAGTGGCCTCTGTGCTCCTCCCGGAGCTCTAGGAGTGGGGGTGCTGGGAGCTCAGCCTGTGTCTTGTTCCCCCAGGTGATGGCACTATGCACCTACCCAAACCTGCTGGACAGCCCCAGCTTCCCAGAAGATGCTAAGAAACGCGCCCGGCGGATCCTGCAGGCTTGTGGCGGGAACAGCCTGGGTGAGGCCCCAACTTGCCAGGCCCCCAGGCGTGAAATGAATGAGAGTTCCCAGGCAGCCCCAGCCTTGAGCGGAGGGTCCTGCGTGCGAATGGGTGTGTGAACGTGTGTGGGTGGCTGACAGTGCGCAGAGTAAACAAAAAATAGCATCCTCTTCCCACTCACACCTTGCTGGCCTCCAGTTTATTAAGCAGGTGGTGCCGTTGCCACCTTTAGGTGCAAGTGCCTGCATCATGCCGGGTGTGGGTCCTCCTCCTCGGAGCCAGCCTCATTGGACGGCAGCTGAGCCTGCCTTCGTCACAGCAGGTTTCAACCAGCAGCTGGAGGCCGGGTAGAAATGCAGTGCCCAGTTTTGTTCAGCATCCTTGCCTTTCTGTGGCCTCCAGCTCTGAACATGTCCCTGCACTGTCTTGGAGATGGCAGCCAATTGCTGGGGAAGGGAAGCACCTTGGGACCCCTCCAGCCCCTTTCTGTGGCTTTCTTCAGTCCGATGGTGCCAGTACCCCCTGGTACTTCATGGTGTTCCCCTCAAGCTGGCCCTCACTCATCCTTTCAGGGACCCATGCCCCAATGTCTGCATCCTGACGTGGCACCAGGCTTCAAGAGTAGACCTGGAACTTGGCCCCTGTAGATATGAAGATGATTCTCTCCCTCCCCTGCGGTGATGGAGTTCCAGCCCCTGGGCCTCCAGCTTTTTGTTCTGTCATTTTCCTTCCTCTGTTTATTTCTGCTGGTTCCTTCATGCAGCACCCACGCTGGGAATCTGGCTTCCTTCGCCCTGAGGAAAACTGCTGTTGTTCTTAGAGTCTTCCTAGGATACGAGCCCTGATGTTCCCGAAAGTGGAGCTGAGGGTGGGGACAGATTCTGGTGGCTTGCTCAGCAGGGGAGTGGCCCCCCCTTGTTGTCTCCATCTCCTGCCACCCCTGCCAACTTTTTCTGCTCCGTCCCTTATTGACGGCCCTGTGCTTACCCTCCTGGCTGTGGCCCCCCTGCCCTCCCTCTGAGTCTGGGCACTGTCTCTCTCAGGAGGGGGCCAGCTGCCCCTTGCTTTCCCACCTGCCAGCCTGGATGGGGTGTGGGCTGGGGCCTTGTATGCCAAGACCTAAACCACAAGCTGGCAGAAAGCAGCCCTGCAGCCCAGAGGCCCGGCTTCCAGGCTCGTTTTCCCCCTGCACCCTCTGCCTGGCCCCGAGGGCAAAGGTGTTTCCCAAAGACCCCATGGCCATAGGCCTAAAACTCCTGGAAGCCCCCAACTGAGAGGCAGGGGGAGGGGAATGTGCCTTTTGTGTGTCTGATGTGAGTGTCTGGGGACCGGGTACGGATTTTTGTTCCACATGCTAAGCCTCATCAACAGGTTTTTGCAACTTCAGGTGAGCCAGAGCTGGGGTAGTGGGGATGAGAGACTGTGTCCCTGTGAGTTCCCTTGTGGGGTGTTACAGCAAAATACCAGTTGGCCCTCATGGTTTTTGGGACCCACCCTGAGCCCTGTTCCAGGACCTCATAAACACAGGTGAGGTAGGAGTGCTTGGAGTCTCTCTCATCCTTCAGCCAGGAAGTACTTTGTACCCACCTCCTGGGCTTGCAAGGAAGGTTCATGTGTGCTAAAGCCCCTTGTTAGCTGTAGTCAAGCCCTGCCCATTCCAGGGGGCAGGACAGTGTGGTCCTTCGCGTGACAGGGACATAGTGGTGTTGCTCTCTGTTACCTACGCTCTGGGCAGCCTGAGCACTTTTCTGCCTACAGGAGTAAAAAGAAATGGGGCATGTCACTATGCTCCATGGCCACCCTGACCCACAGGGAGATTATTAAATATGTATACAAAGTCTTGAAGCTCACCCAGGAGATTTTATTTATTTGTTTTTTTGAAACAGAGTGTCACTCTGTTGCCCAGGCTGGAGTTCAGTGGTGCGATCTTAGTTCACTGCAACCTCTGCCTCCCGGGTTCAAGCGATTCTTGTGCCTCAGCCTCCTGAGTACCTGGCGCCACCACGCCTGGGTAATTTTTGTATTTTTAGTAGAGATGAGATTTCACCATATTGGCCAGGCTGGTCTTGAACTCCTAACCTCGTGATCTGCCCACCTTAGCCTCCCAAAGTGCTGGAATTACAGGCGTGAGCCACCGTGCCTGGCCACTCAGGATGTGTTTTTATCATATCCTTTAAAATTACTTCTTGGGCTGGGCGTGGTGGCTCACACCTGTAATCCCAGCACTTTGGGAGGCCAAGGCAGGTGGATCACCTGAGGTCAGGAGTTAGAGATCAGCCTGGCCAACTTGGCAAAACCCTGTCTCTACTGAAAATACAAAAATTAGCCAGGCATTGTGGTGGGTGCCTGTAATCCCAGCTACTTGGGAGGCTGAGGCAGGAGAATTGCTTGAACCCGGGAGGTGGAGGTTGCAGTGAGCTGAGATCATGCCATTGCACTCCAGCCTGGGTGATGAGAGTGAGACTCTGTCCCTTCCAAAAAAAAAAAAAAAATTATTATTTCTTAGCAGGGCTTCATGTTTTTTTTTTTTTTCTTTTTTTTCCTTTTTAAGAGATAGGGTCTTGCCCTGTCACCCAGGCTGGAGTGCAGTGGTGCAATCATAGCTCACTGTAACCTTGACCTCCTGGGCTCAAGCAATCTTCCTGCATCAGCCTCCCAAGTAGCTGGGACTACAGGCACATACCACCACACTCGGCCAACTTTTATATTTTTTGTAGACATAGGGTCTCACTGTTGTCCAGGCTGCTCGTGAACTCCTGGGCTCAAGTAATCATCCTGCCTCGGCCTCCAGAGTAGTTGGGATTACAGGCATGAGCCACCACACCCAGCAACTTCATTTGTGTTCTGTTTGATGAGCAATTTGGTTCTCAGGTTTGTCCTGGATCTCAATGGGGTTGAGGTAAAACCTAGCACCTGCCTGGGGTGGGGCAGGAGCTGTGTGCCCTTGTCCAGCCCCTCCCTGAGCACGTACCAGGCTGTGTTCTAGACACCAAAGACACTGGTGAGCAAGGTGGGTGGAGCTTCTGTGCTCACGAAGCTATCAGATTTGGGAGAAACAAACATGAAAAAGAATTTATACGAATGTATAATCACTAGTTCTCACGAGATCTTGGAGAGAGCTGCAGGATTATAACGAGGGGCTCTAATGGAGAGGAAGAGCTTAAGGGGAAACGTGGCATTCACGCTCATGGGGAGGATGAGTAAGAACCTGCAAATGCATGCCGGACCAGCGAACAGCGTGTGCAAAGGCCCTAAAGTTGGGACCTCCGTGTGACTGAATGAAGGGGCCCTAGGGCAGTGATGTTCGATGAGGTGGGAGTTTGGCAGTGGGTCCTCAGCAGGGTGTAGTGGAGCGCAGCCCGCAGTGGGCAAGGTGCTCCGAGAGAAATGCACAGAAGAAACGGGTAACAGCCCCTGCCCTGGAGGAACCAAGAGTCAAGAGTCAGCATGGGGAGGGCAGGGCTGCTTCTGTACAAAATACCTGGAGGGGCCAGCACAGTGGCTTACACCTGTGATCCTAGCACTTTGGGAGGCCGAGGTGGGAGAATTGCTTGAGCCCAGGAGTTGAAGGCCGCAGTGAGCTATGATCGTGCTGCTGCACACCAGCCTGAGCAACAAAGTGAGACCCTGTTTCTTAAAAGAAACTAATAAATAATAAAGTAACTGGAGAAATTATAGGCTGAGAGATTGGCTGGAGGTGGAGCAGAATCTTTAGGGCAGGCCTCCTGGAGACAGACTAGAAATGAGCCTAGAAGGGTCAGTGTGGTTTGGAGCATAACGTGAGATCTGAAGAAAAAGAAACCCAGGAGCCTCCTTGGAAGGGTAGAAAGTCTGTGATCCGCAGAAGTAACATTCAGAGAAGCAGAGGGCTTGCTAATGGGTGAAGGCCTGGGCGTTCAGGGAAGTGGATGCTCTTAGAGGCACGAAGAATTGGAGGCCCTGAGGAGTAGAAGGTGGGGCATTGAAAAAGGGTGAAGGGAAGCAAGGAGTCCTAGAAGGTCTCTCTTACAGAAGCTCAGAAATAGCAACTAAATCACCTAGTGGGGGAGGGCTCTAACACCAGCATCTGCACCTACCCTTTTTTAAACTTACAAAATACTCTAAATGTATTAGAATACTCAAAATAACATGCCAGAAGCCCATGCCCACCACCCAGAGTGACACAAGTTAACGTTTGCCAGTTGGCACCTTAGAGTGTTGGTCTGGCTGCTCCTTTTACAGCTGTGCAGAGCCCAATGCTGCACAGAGAGGCTGAGGCAGAGCTGGGGGATTCCAGTTCAGGGCTTTTTTTTTTTTTTTTTTTTTTTTTTAAAAGACAGGGTCTCAATCTGTCGCCCAGGCTGGAGTACAGTGGCTCAATCTTGGCTCACTGCAACCTCCACCTCCCGGATTCAAGTGATTCTCCTTCCTCAGCCTCCTGAGTAGCTGGGATTACAGGAACCTGCTACCACACCCGGCTGATTTTTTTTTTAGAGATAAGGTTTCACCGTGTTGGCCAGGCTGGTCTTGAACCCCTAACCTCAGGTGATCTGCCTGCCTCAACCTCCCAAAGTGCTGGGAGTAGAGGCGTGAACCACTGCGCCCGACCCCAGTTCAGAGCATTTGACTGTGTTCCTCCTCGATGCCAGGCCTGGACTGATGCATGCTGAGACCCCAGAGGAGAATCTGCTACTTCCAGTTGCCATCCTGCCTCCTGGGGGTGGTTTTTGCAGTAGCCACAGAAGGAATGGTTTGGTTTTCTTTAAATGTGGTGTAAAATTCAAAAGGTCTAAAAGAATATACAATGAAACGTCTGCCTTCTACATCTGACGCCCAGCCCCCATGCACTTCCACAGGGAATTCACCTCACCAGTTTGAGTCTTCTTCCAGAGAGGTCTTGCACCTGTACAAATACATCTTTCCAGTTTATTTTCAAAAACCTAAATAGCGGCCTGACATTTAAAAAAGTCTTTTTTAAGGGGGTAAAAATGTTAACGTACAGCTGGAATGCATTTCACACATGCACACATCGATGTCTCCCCACCAGGCTCTGGATATGGAGCTGCCAACCCCCCTGTACACTCTGTCGTGGGTCTTTCTAGTCAATACCCCCACCCCAGAGCAGTTAACCACTGCTCAGCTTCCGGGACCATTCGTTAGTTTTACCTGTTTTTGAACTTAATATAAATGACTTTCAACCCTAAATGGCAGCGGGAGGGTATGTTCACATGGGACTGGGGGCTGGAGGATGCCTTGCAGTCCCAGGGATCTGTGGTTGGTGCTGGTCAGAGCCCTGGGTGCCTGGGGCTGGCCAGTGGTGCTATTGTGGGGTTTTTATTTTTATTTTTATTTATTTTTTTGAGACAGGGTTTCACTCCAGGCTGGAGTGCAGTGGTGTCATCATAGCTCACCGTAGCCTCTACCTCCCGAGCTCAAGTGATCCTCCCAGCTCAGCCTCCAAGTAGCTGGGACTATAGACGCACGCCACCGCACCTGGCTGATTTTGTATTTTTTTGTAGAGCTGAGGTTTCACCACATTGACCAGGCTTGTCTCAAACTCTTGGGCTCAAGTCATCCTCCTGCCTGGCCTCCCAAAATGCTGGGATTACAGGTGTGAGCCACTGCACCCAGCCCAGGGGGTGCTATTTTGGAGCCTAAATGTTGGCCCACTCTCAAGTCCTGTGGAACCATGTGTAGGCAACCATGGTAAAGGCATGGGAATCCCAGCTCTAGTGACTGACATTGTCACAGATCACATATAAATCCGAGGAGGGTGGGTGGAACAGGTGTGGACACCATTTGACTGAGTAGAAGCCAGGGCCTAGAATAATGTGTAACACATAGTAGGTACTCAGTCAGTACTGGGTGAGTGAGTGGATGAGTGGATGGATGTGTGGGTGGATGAGTAGATTGGTGGATGGATAGAGGCGTGGGTGGATGAAGCCGAGACAGGTGGTTAAGCAGCTTGCCACAGTTCCAAAGCAATGGGAGTTGGGCTCCGCCCGAGACACTCACCCCAAACAGGCATCCCTCTGATTATATGGTTATTAATTATATTGACCCTGTGGAGCCAGACATCCTGCCTCTGTTACTGTCTTGCCTGCTGTCTTACAGGGTCCTACAGTGCTAGCCAGGGTGTCAACTGCATCCGTGAAGACGTGGCTGCCTACATCACCAGGAGGGATGGCGGCGTGCCTGCGGACCCCGACAACATCTACCTGACCACGGGAGCTAGTGACGGCATTTCTGTACGTGTGAGGGTGGCTCGTTGTTATCCGGTGTTTACCCACATGAAGAGCAGCCTTGCCTGTTAGGGCCCAGCATTGGAACTGGCTAGCAGGGAGGGTGGCAGCACAGGTGGCCACCCTCTGGTCCCCCTGCCCTGGCAGCCTGCAGTCTTTGCCTCTTTTAGTCTTCATGAGCCTGGACGCTACTGCAGCCTTGATTTCAGTCCGGAGTGCACACCAGCAGGTCCAGCTGTAGAGAAGCCGGGGGATACCCGAGGGTAGCCACTGGCCTTTCTGTGGTTCTGCGCATATTGGTGTTCCTCCTGTGTCAGGTGCTGGGGAGACAGTGGGAAACCAAACACATCATTTGGCCTCTGCCTACACAGGCAGAGCAGACCAGCTGATATCACAAAAATAAATGCACATCACAAGCTTTTAGTTTCTCTTCTGCAGTAGAGAAGGACAGGGTGTTATGGGAAGGAGCAGTGGGAACTCCGACCTGGTGGAGCGGGGGCAGGAAGTCTCCAAGGAAGGCTGAGTAGACACCGACCTGAGGGACACACAGGAGTGAACTGGGAGAGGGGGTGTGCTCTGAGCTGAAGGTCACTGTGTGCAGAGGCCAAGAGCTGGCAGGAATCTGAGTGCTGGGAACTGGAGATGCTGGGGGATGAGTGCACAGCAAGGGACGGAGTTACCAGGCTTGGTCTGGCAAGGCAGCTGGCGCCAATACAGGGCCTTAGAGGCCACGCTGAGGATTTGGGTCATTGTGCTAAGAACAACAGGGAGCCACTGAAGGGTTTGAAGGAGAAGGAGGTGGGGCAGTTAGATTTCTGTTCCTAAGTTTAAATTTTGACTGGGAGGGGCACAGGAGGCAAGAGGAGGTGGCTTGGGCTGGGGTCAGCTACCGATGGGGTCGGGGAGGGCTGAGGCCAGTGGTTACCTGCAGTCTGGAGTGCAGTGGAGTTACTTGCAGTGGAGTCTACAGTCCTGGGCTTGGGGGACTGGTGGAGCCTGCAGTCCTGGGCTTGGGGGACTGGTAGAGCCTGCAGTCCTGGGTTTGGGGGACCGGTGGAGGTTTCAGTCCTGGGCTTGGGGGACTGGTGGAGCCTGCAGTCCTGGGCTTGGGAGACCGGTGGAGCCTGCAGTCCTGGGCTTGGGGGACCGGTGGAGCCTGCAGTCCTGGGCTTGGGGAAGTGGTAGAGCCTATAGTCCTGGGGTGGGGACTGGTGGAGCCTGCAGTCCTGTGTTTGGGGGACTGGTGGAGCCTGCAGTCCTGTGTTTGGGGGACTGGTGGAGCCTGCAGTCCTGGGCTTGAGAGACTGATGCAGCCTGCAGTCCTGGGCTTGGGGGACTGGTGGAGTCTGCAGTCCTGGGGTGGGGGACTGGTTGCCTGCCTGTCCCTTTCTGCACACCCCTCCCAGGGCCTGGCATGGTGCTGGGTGCTGTCAACTCATCTATTCTCAGGGAGCCATGTGCTGTCTGAACCCTTCCTTTAATGGGGCTGTCTTTGTTTCCTGACCTGTAAGGCTTTTGTTTGTTGAATGCTTTTTTCCTTTCCCAAAGCGTTGCTTACACATTAAGCTCTTATTGGAGCCCATGGGAAATGGAGGCCCGGAGACATTAAGTGGTCTACCTGCCTTGAGTCAGTTCTTGTGACATTTGGGACTCTAACATTGGAGCTCCAGCTACCAATCACATCATCTTCCATTGTCTTCTGCTGTCAAGGCCTTTCTTGAATCCCAGAAATGCCCAGTGTGGGAAGAGGTCCTGGAGGAGGGAAGGGGGCGTGTCCACAAGATTCAGCGGAAAGAATCAAGTCATTGTACTTTAAAATCTCGTGGCATTTTTGTAGCAAGGAACTGAGTCTGAAAAAGGACCTATGCCCGTGTTTAAGGTGGAGACTCTCCCTGCAGAGGGTTTTGGCTAATTAATTCAGTAAATTACTGGCACCTCAATACCCCAAAGGAATCCCATGGCCTGGTTTCTCAGAAATTAACTTAAACAAGCATCCTGCTCAGCTTGGAAAACAGGTCAAAGCGCCACCTGGTGGCAGTAGATGGGTATTTTATCCCATTTTAAGAGTCCCCTGTTGGGGTGGGTGTGGGGTGGGGTCTTTCCAGACTTGGGCACTAATACTGATAACACACATTCCTGGGCCCCACCCCTGACATAGGGAATCAGGATTACAGGAGCGGAGTCAGAATAATTCTGAGACAGGGCTAGTGTGAGAACTATTTTAGAAGTATTAAAAATACAAGTATTGAGTCTTTTTAAAAATATATTTTTTTAAAAGAAAAATAATATTTTTAAATTTTTAAGTAGGGAGGTGGAGGTCTCACTATGTTGCCCAGGCTGGTCTCGAACTCTTGGCCTCAAGCGATTTGGCTGCCTCAGTCTCCCAAAGTGCTGGGATTTTAGGCGTGAGCCACCGTGCCCAGCCTGAGTACTGAGTCGTTGACTACATGTACTGCACTGTGCTGAGAACTTTAGAATGTTGTATTTTGCTTACTCCTCGCAGCTGCCCTCATTTTACAGATGAGAAAACTGAGACTCGGGGAAGTAAAGCGACTTGCACAGAGTTGGACTGGAGGCATGCAGTGGGGCCACGGGTAAAAGGCTGGGTCAGGGATGGGAAGTGGTGCTGGCTTTCTAGATGTGACTTCTCTGTTGCAGACGATCCTGAAGATCCTCGTCTCCGGGGGCGGCAAGTCACGAACAGGTGTGATGATCCCCATCCCACAGTATCCCCTCTATTCAGCCGTCATCTCTGAGCTCGACGCCATCCAGGTGAACTACTACCTGGACGAGGAGAACTGCTGGGCGCTGAATGTGAATGAGCTACGGCGGGCAGTGCAGGAGGCCAAAGACCACTGTGACCCTAAGGTGCTCTGCATAATCAACCCCGGGAACCCCACAGGTCTGCACTTTACTTCCTCGCCAGTTTCGTAGAGGGTGGGGGTGGCTGTCTAAAACACTGGCTGTCTAAAATACACTGGCTGTCTAAAAACCAAAGAGTTAAATAATTGGAGGTTCTCTCTGCCCCTAGTTTCCCTTCCAGATTTGCTAACCTAAAGCCATAAAATTTGCCACAGGCCACCTCAAGAGGTGAGTAGGCCAGGTACGGTGGCCCATGCCTGTAATCCCAGCACTTCGGGAGGCTGAGGCACCTGGATCACCTGAGGTCAGAAATTGGAGACCAGCCTGGCCAACATGGCGAAACCCTGTCTCTTCTAAAAACACAAAAATTAGCAGGGCATGGTGGTGTGCGCCTGTAGTCCCAGCTGCTCAGGAGGCTGAAGCATGAGATTTGCTTGAACTTGGGAGGCAGAGGTTGCAGTGAGCCGAGATTGTGCCACTGCATTCCAGCCTGGGCAATAGAATGAGACCTTGTGTAAAAAAAAGTCAGTAAATGCAGATGTTTTCTTGGGCAGTTTGAATAATAATTATTATTTTATAGAGATTGGGTCTTACTCTGTGGCTTCAGGCCTGGCTGAAGTGCAAGTGGTATGATCATAACTCACTGCAGCCTTGAACTCCTGGAGATCTTCCTGTCTCAGCCTCCTGAGTAGCTCAGACTACAAGCAGCACCACCACGCCCAGCTAATATTTTAATTTTTTATTTTTATAGAGACAAGGTCTTGCTGTGTGTCCCAGGCTGGTCTTAATTCCTGGCCTCAAGTCATCCTCCCAAAGCACTGGGATTATAGGCATGAGCCACTGCACCCAGCCAGGGTTGTATTGTTATTTTTAAGACTGGTTTTTTGGGTGTTTTTTTCCCTGTTCTTACATTTGCAAAGACTTGCCTCCTTGAGATTATTTACTCACAAACTTACCATTAATCATAGGCCTCATTTTATCGTCACTCCTCCTTATTTTTCTGAACCGGTTTTGAGAGTGCTGGTGTGTGTGTTGGTTTTTCTTTGATACAGCACTGCTGTGTACCTTTAAGGTCTGAGAGGAAAATGTCATATTCAAAACAAAAGCAACTAAACCAAAAAAACCACCAATTTCCAGAAGTTGAAAAGCACCCCCGATTTTGCATATTTTTCTTTAAAAAAAAAAGTCTGCAGTCCTGCCTGTGTTGATCTTTCTGGGCCGCTGGCTTCATATGCTCCCAGTGCTATTTGGACACAGGGAACAAGGGCTCCTCTCTCCTCCTTTGTTGAGATAAATTGGGTCAGGGCCAAAATGCATTGGAGTTGGTTGTGGAATCTGTTTCTCGGGAACATCAAATGATGCTTCAGTCAGCTGAAAACACCCCTTGAATTCCCGAGTGCAGAAAATGGGTGCAGCTGGCGATACCACTGGCTTGTTTACCCCAGCTCCTGGGAGTGTGGGGGATAAAGATTCAGTAGGAAAATAACATAGAGCTGGTTTCTCAATCCTGGTTGTACATTAGAATCACAAAGGGAACTTTGAAAAATCTCAAAATTGAGGCCACACCCTAGGATCTCTGAGATATCGGTAGCCTGTGCTGCCGAGGGTGAGATCCACTGCCTCAGAAGCATGGTGCCCAAGCTGCGGGGCCCCACTTCAGACACTTGGATGTAATTGGGCCGGAGTATGGTTTGAGAGTTTGCATCTCTAACAAATTCCCGGGTGATACTGATGCCGGGCCCAGGACCACACTTGGGGTAGCAAGTTCTGCAACATCTTGGGAAAGATACTGTACCTAGTCCACAGAGTCAACACATTCTTGGCCAGGTGTTTACATAAATCTTTTCACCTGACTGAGAAGTCATTGTACCAGAGACTCTCCTGCTCTGAGTGAAGAGGTCATTTTCTATTAATCTGATATATTAACATAAGTAATTTTTATAAAGAATAACTTTATGAGTGGGCAGGACCTGGCCTTGCTCCCGGGGTCTTCACTGTGTGAGAGTCAGTCAGCTGTGAGAACAGGGTCTCTGGAAAATAGAAAACCACCTGTGGTGACCATATGTCTTGTCTGGACCACACACTGTGACCAGGGTGGCTTAAAGGTGTCAGAGTGGACTGGGTTCTTAAACTGGGGCCCTTTTGGTTTCAAGACAGAAACCCAACTTGAGACTGAAGGGATTGGAGGGTGGAACTGTGGAGTGCAGGGTTGAAGCAGTGCACCTGAGTCAGAGTCCGTGTCACAGGAGCCTCAGTCCCCTCCTCGGCTCTACCTTTCTCTGGGTTGGAGTCTTCAGGAAGAATCCATCCTTGGAGTGGCTTCAGCACTTTCAGCCATTGCCATCAGCTGAGCTACCTTACAGCAGAGCCTCTTCCAGAGTTTTACCATTCCCAAGTTGGGTCACCTGCCCATTCCTGAACCAGTCAAATCCCTGGGACTCTGATTGGCAGCTCTGTGTCCCAGGCCTCCCGCTGGAGTTCCCCATAGGACAGTGGTATTAGGCCATTCTTGCATTGCTATAAAGAAATACCTGAGACTGGGTAATTTTTAAGAAAAGAGGCTTGATTGGCTCACAGTTCTGCAGACTGTACAGGAAGCATGGTGGTATCAGCTTCTGGGGAGGCCTCAGGAAGCTTCCAGTCAAAGCGGAAGGTGAAGGGGGAGCAGGCACATCGCATGGCAAGAGCAGGAACGAGAGAGAATCAGGGTGGGGCAGGGAATGCCGCAGACTTTCAGGGTCCGCCCCCATGACCCAAACACCTCCCACTAGACCCACCTCCACCATGGGGAATACATTTCAACGTGAGATTTGGGTGGGGACAAACATCCAAACTACGTGAACAGTCGTGATCTGTCACTCAAAGGAGGATGCTCAGTCACCAGCTACAGATGTTCCCATCAGCTTTTGGGGAATTAATTTGGCTCAGCCTCGAAAGGTACTTGGGAGACCCCTCTCCAGCCTTTGGGGCCTGTATCAAAGCCATGTCTCATGTCTCCCCCAGCTGGGCACAGCTGTGCCCTGGCCCCTCTAATGCCATATATGACATTCCCTCCTCCTGCACCACTGTTCATGCACTTATCTGTTCACTGGCTCAGCGGGCATGCTCTGAGGTGCTGGAGAGAGGATAAGGCACTGCCCTTATCCTCACGCTGACGTGGTGTGTATGTAACAGCAGAATTATTTGCACACACTGGGTCTCATTTCCTTTACTGGGCTGAAGTCTTTTTAAGGCTCTGGTTCTTGCTTAGTCCCTTGTGTTTCCTTTAGCATTTAGTGAACACAGCTTTTCTGGTGCTCAAATCCTGATTTGCATTCCAACAGGATAAAGTTTGTGGCATCACAAGCATGGAAGGGCAAGACCAGGAGGAATTACAGGCAGGTTCTGCTGTCCTCAGAAACCAGCCCTTCTCTGTCTGTGAGAATAGTGGCTGGTTTCTTATAGAAACTGGGGCCTGCCACCCTGCTGGCATCCCAGAACCCTGAGCTTTTTAAATAGGAAGCCTAGTTGGTGCTTTCTTGGCAGAAGAAAAGTTGGTCCGTTAGTAAAGGAATTGGTTCATTGCTTAGCTAGTTCAAGATAGAAATTCTAATGGAATCATGCCACAGTCTTACAAGGTACGTGTGTATGTTTTTTCCAGGCATATTTTTTATATTTTTCCATAGACCAGAATATAGGTATTATTAACAAAAAGGTAAGATACTCTATATACTGTTTTGCATGTGTGTATATGTACATATATATATATATATATATGTACACACACACACACAATAATAGGCTGGGTACAGAGGCTCATGCCTGTGATCCCAGCACTTTGGGAAGCTGAGGTTGGTGGATGGCTTGAGCCCAGGAGTTTGAGGCTGCAGTGAGCTAGGATCATGTAACTGCACTCCAGCAAGAGTGACAGAGCAAGACACTGTAAAGAATATACATACATGCATGTATAGACACATACGTACACACACTTAGATATATATGTAATATACACAGGCATATAGTAAGCAAACATGGCCCTTGTTAAGAAGTTAGCAAGCCTGATAGTAGTGGTGGTTTTCCAGAGGATATTGTGAGCACATCAGATATTCCTGGTGCCACACTCAAAGCAGGTCTCAGGAAATACTGAGGGAAGGTCCCATTTCTACCTCGTTGCGTTTACTCCTTCCCTCACCTGTACCCATGGCATTTCACGTGAACGGATGGATCACCATCTTGCTGTTTGCACTCATTTCTCTAAAATGGGGGCTGGGTGCGGTGGCTCACGCCTATAATCTCAGCACTTTGGGAGGCTGAGGCGGGTGGATCACTTGGGGTCAGGAGTTCAAGACCAGCCTGGGTACATGGTAAAACCCCTTCTCTACAAAAAATACAAAAGTTAGCTGGGCATGGTGGCTCACGCCTGTAGTCCCAGCTATTCAGGAGGCTGAGGCAAGAGAATCACTTGAACCCAGGAGGCAGAGCTTGCAGTGAGCCGAGATTGTGCCACTGCACTCCAGCCTGGGTGACAGAGTGAGACTCCATCTCAAAAATTAAAGAGAAATAATAAAATGTGTTGTAAGTGTTCTCTGTTAGCGTTGAGTCCTGCAGCGTGCTCGTCTTTAGTGATGCATGGTAGCAGCTGACAGGAGACACCAAAGCTGGTGCCCAGGCCCATTCACTTAGCATTTATTCTGCAGTTATTTATTGAGCATCTGTTGAGTGCTGTCTTCGAGGGCAGACGATGAGTGGGGAGAGGCCTTGTCTCTGCCTTGTGGAGCTCATGGGTGCCTCTCTGGGGAGAAAGGGGCTAACTCTTCACCCGGTGGCCACAGCCAATGCGAGTCTCTTCACCATCTGCTGCTGGTGTGCAGTAATGGGGGGAGGGCACGAGCTGATAGATTTAACTCCTGCAGTTGTATTTTCCTGCTCTTTGTTTTATTTTTGAGACAGGGTCTTGCTCTGTCGCCCAGGCTGGAGTGCAGTGGCACAGTCATAGCTCACTGCAGCCTCAAACTCCTGAGCTCAAGCGATCCTCCAGCCTCAGCCTCCCAAGTAGCTGGGACTACAGCCATAAGCCACCACACCTGGATAATTTTTATTGTAGAGTTGAGGTGTTGCTGTGTTGCCCATGCTGGTCTGGAACTCCTGGGCTCAAGCGATCCTCCCACCCTGGCCTCCCGAAGCCACTGAGATTACAGGCGTGAGCCATTGTAGCAGGCCTTTTCTCCCTGCTCCTTATGATGCTTCCATGCCTTTCTGTTCTGCAGCACAGACATACCACACACACACCACACACACACACCACACACACCACACACACACCACACACCACACACACACACACCACACACCACACACCACACACCACATACACACACACACACACCACACACCACACACCACACACACACCACACACACCACACACACACCACACACACACACCACACACCACACACACACACCACATACACACACACACACCACATACACACACACACACACCACACACCACACACACACACCACATACACACACACACACCACATACACACACACACACCACATACACACACACACCACACACACCACACACCACACACCACATACACACACCACATACACACACACCACATACACACACACACCACACACACCACACACACACCACACACACACACACCACACACCACACACCACACACCACACACACACCACACACCACATACACACACACCACATACACACACACACCACACACACACCACACACACCACACACACACACCACACACACACATACCACATACACACACACACCACACACACACCACACACACAGCACACACACCACACACACCACATACACACACACACCACACCACACACCACATACACACACACACCACACACACACACCACATACACACACACACACACCACATACACACACACACACACCACACACCACATACACACACACACCACACACACACCACACACACACACCACACACCACACACACACCACACACACACCACACACACCACATACACACACACACACACCACACCACACCACACACCACATACACACCACACACACACACACACCACACACCACATACACACACACCAGAGACACGCACACCACATACACACACACACACCACACACACACCACATACACACACACACCACACACACACCAGAGACACGCACACCACATACACACACCACACACCACACACACACACACCACATACCTACACACACACACCACATACACACACACACCACACACACACACCAGAGACATGCACACCACATACACACACACACCACATACAAACACCAGAGACACGCACACCACACACACACACACCACATACACACACACACACCACACACCCCCCCCCACACACACACCACACACACACCACACCCCCCCACACACACACCACACACACACACACACCAGAGACGCACACACACCACACACACACACCACACACACACACACCACATACACACACACCAGAGACACGCACACACACCACACACACCACACACACCACACACCACATACACACACACACCAGAGACACGCACACCACATACACACATACCACACACCACACACACACACCACATACACACACACACCACACACACACACCCCACACACACACACCAGAGACACGCACACCACATACACACACACACCACATACAAACACCAGAGACACGCACACCACACACACACACACCACATACACACACCAGAGAGACACGCACACCACACACACCCCACATACACACACACACCACACACACACCACACACACACACCAGAGACACGCACACCACATACACACACACACCACGTACACACACCAGAGAGACACGCACACCACACAGACACATATTACACACACTGCACACAGACACCTACACATGCACATGTGTGTGTGCACACACATACCCCACCACACCTACACGAATACCACATAGACACACACCCCACCACACCTACCCACACACCAAATACAGACACACACACCCCACCACACCTGCACACACATTACACACCACACACAGTCACCCCAACACACCTACACACGCAACATATACAGACACACACCCCACCACACCTACACACCAAATACAGACATACCCCACCACACCTGCACACATTACACACCACACACAGACACACCTCAACACACCTATACACACACCACACCTAGACTCACACCCCCACCTACGCACACACTACAGACACACACACACCTCACCACACGGATACCCACACACACCACATACACACACCCCACACACAAACTCATACACCCCACCACACCTACACACACACCCCATCACACCTACACACACACCCCATCACACCTACACACATACCACACAGACACACACCACACTACACCTACCCACACACCACACAGACACACCCACCACACCTACACACACACCTACACACACACACCCCACCATGCCAACACAGCACACATAGACACATGCACATGTGAGTATACGCATGCACACACCCCACCACACCTACACATACCACACCACACCTACACACAAAGCCTTCATAAAAATAAGAGCCGGGCCAGGCGCGGTGGCTCACACCTGTAATTCCGGCACTTTGGGAGGCCAAGGCGGGCGGATCATCTGAGGTTTGGAGTTCAAGACCAGCCTGACCAACATGGAGAACCAACATGTCTCTACTAAAAATACAAAATTGGCCAGGCATGCCTGCAATCCCATCTACTCGGGAGGCTGAGGCAGGAGAATGGCGTGAACTCGGGAGGCAGAGCTTGCAGTGAGCCGAGACTGCGCCACTGCACTCCAGCCTGGGTGACAGAGCAAGACTCCGTCTCAAAAAAATTAAAAAAAAAATAAGTCAGGTGAGAACCCCTTCTCCCTCGCATAAGTGGCTGAGGAGAGTCAGACACACAGGCTGTTCTTCTGGGCGTCCCTGGAGGCCGACTACACCATCATGCATGGCAGCTGGGGAGGGGGGGCCTCTGGGGGGGTGGTTCTATGGGTCTCAAGGGAACACGGCACTGAGTGATTCTGGATGGCCTTCTGACCTGGGGACAATTTAAACAGCATTGCAACCGACATTTTGGTTTTCTTGGGGATTTTATAGGCCAGGTACAAAGCAGAAAGTGCATAGAAGATGTGATCCACTTTGCCTGGGAAGAGAAGCTCTTTCTCCTGGCTGATGAGGTAAGAGTGTCCCCACTCAGAGGGAGCGGGCACTAGCTTTCTCTTCTAGAGGGAGGGACCCAGCCCCCATTGTTCTGCAGCCAGAGAGAACTGTCTTGGTGTTGGAGGAATGATTCTGGCCTAGGGTGAGGATATTCATTGTTACAACTTGTGGGACTGTGACTTAAATTACCCCTTTATTGGTTTGTACTCTTGGTTGTAAATTTCAGAAATTCAGCCCAAATCACTTAAGCTCCAAAAGAAAAAGGAAAAAGAAAAAATGCCGGTGGGGTCACAGGTGCGCAGCTGGATCCAGGGGCTTGGACCTTATCTTTCAGGTCCTCTTTCCCTTTTCCACCCCTCTGTGTTGGCCTCATACACAGGCTGATTATCTTCCCAGCCTAGAGATTCCCAGCCTAGAAAGAGGGCTTTTTGCCCTGGTGGTTCCAGCAAGTCTCAGAATTGAGCCTCATTGGTTCAGCCTGAGTCACACACCCATTGCTGAACCAATCACTGTGATGTAGGGGTTCCAGTATGCAGATTGGCCAGGCCCAGAGCATAGGGTGGGCCCTCTGCTTTCTTCTCCCAAACCTCCAGATAGAGAACCAAGGAGGGTTATTCCTTGAGGGCCAACTGAGCGGCTCCTACCCAACAAAGGAGGGTGGGTTCCCAGTGGCAGAAATGACTGACGCCCACTCCTCATACAGCTGCAGTTCTGTGCCTCCCAGCGCTTCTGTATCTACTGTCTCATTTAATTCGCTTACATCTCAGGAAGGGATCTTAACCCCATACCTGTTGCTTCTTGAACTCCAGTTCTGGAACCAAGGTCTGCTCATTCTTTTTCTGCTTTGTAAGAAAGAAACTGAGGTTCCATCAAATCCTCTTTTTATTTCCTCTTCATTTCTGCATGGTTTCTGGCGAGCTGCAGCTTCTAGCCCGCTGCCTTCATTTCTTTGCTCCTTGTCACCCCCCCACACATGCCACACACATTAATGCAGACACACACACACGCATACACACAGACATACAGACAGACATACACACATATACATACGTACATACAGACACACATAGACACACGTACATAGACAGACACACATACATACACACACAGCTTACCCATCAAATTGTTGCCTTAATAGTAGATGGGCCTGATATCTTCATTTCTAAAGGAGAGAAAGGGCAGCAGAGAGACCCATGGTTTTCCTCATGACCTGGTATACAGAACTTCCTTCTGGGTCTGGGAAGATGAGGACGAGGAGGACAGGGCCTGGCTTGGCAACGGAGCCAGCTTGAGCCTCCGACTGATCCCCAGGGCCCCAGAAAGGCTCAGTTTCTCTGATCGCCAAAATAGGTGGGGAATTAACCTCAAAGGCCAGGGTGGGTGTCTGCCAGCTGTGAGTGCTGGACTCTGGGGACTGGAAAGAACCAAACGGGTGTAGGTGCTGCTCTGGCAGGGAAAAGTGGGCGGAAGAATACAATGAATCCACTCTGGGGGGGTTAAGTGTTGCAAAGGAAACCCAACAGGGTTAGCTCTTCAAATAGGAGGTCAGAGGAAAAGGGCACTAATGCCGTCGTCACCAGCGTTGGTAAAGCAAGGAAGCACTGTGCTTTAGGAGGAGAGTCTGCTTGGGAGGATGGGGTGGAAGGGAAGTCTGGGGATTGGATGGGGATGAGTGTGAGAGAAATCAAGTGAGCTCCTGAGCTGTCTCAGCATCCAGCCTGAGGCCTTGCCTCCTTGCTTATTCTAGAAAGTTCCTTCAGGCACACTTGGCTCATCCCTGGAATGGCACAGGAGGCTGGGCCGGCTGGGCCTCATGGCCCACAGCACCTGTGCCCTCCCTTGCCTTGGCCACACTGGGCAGCAGCCTCTTTGAGGGCCCTTTGGTGACCGTCCCTGCCGTGCCCCCGCAGGTGTACCAGGACAACGTGTACTCTCCAGATTGCAGATTCCACTCCTTCAAGAAGGTGCTGTACGAGATGGGGCCCGAGTACTCCAGCAACGTGGAGCTCGCCTCCTTCCACTCCACCTCCAAGGGCTACATGGGCGAGTACGTGGGCCTCCCTTCCCTCCTGCCACTGCTGGGCCCGCCAGATCCTCACACTGCCGGCTCCTCTGCCCTGCCCCATGGTCCACCCACTTGGATGGAGAGAAGGCTGCCCTTATCTGTTGCTTCTGCTGCATCTCCCCAGTGGGAGAGCCATGGTGTGAGAACAGCCCTAGTACAGGGGCTCAAATAAGGGCGTGCTCAGAGAAGCCAGACAACGGACAAATGGAGTGGAAACAGGACTACATGGCAGCTTGCGACACCTGGTGTTTTCTCTGTCACCGTTGTTCCGAGGTTGACTGATGTCTGACGGGTCAGGGAGGGCAGATGGAGCAGATAAACAGATGCTGTTAGGCTGACTGGCTGTGCTCTGGGTGCAGGGCTGCCTTAGGCACTGTGTGACCTCAGAGGCTAAAGGGTCAGCTGTAATCCTGTGTCTGTTCATTCAGCCTATGTTTACTGAGCGCTTAGGATGAGTCCAGCACTGATCTCAGCGCTGGAGATGCCGCAGCGAACACCCTCCTGCTAGCACAAAGCGTGGGTTCTAGTGAGGGGAGAGAGCTGTAGGCAAATGAGTAAATCGTGCGTCCCACGGAGAACAGTCATTAGGAGAGGTAGGGGTGGGGTCGAAGGCTGAAGTGGTGCAGCCTCACTGAGGAGTTGGCTTCTGAGTTAAACCCTGAAGGAGTGTGGTGGGGAACTGTGCAGATATCTGGGGGAAGAGCGTTGCAGGCAGCGGGAGCAGCCTGGGCAAAGACCCTGTGGTAGCAGCACACCTGCTGTGCTGGTGGAACATAACCTGCCATGTTGGCGGAACAGCCAGGAGCTGGAAAGGAGGGGGCACGGGAACAGTGGCAGGAGCGGAGACCTGAGAATTATAGGAGGCTGGGTCACCTGGTTCACTTTGGTGATTGTATTTTTCACTTGTGTTCAGCATGAGGTAGGAGCTGTTGGAGGGGGTGTGGCCTTGCTTAGCTGGTGTGTTGCTCCTTCTGGCTGCTGTGTGGTGGGGGATGGAGTACAGATGGGGACAGAGGCCAGGAGGCTGTTACAGTCTCACAGGTGAGACATCGTGCACCAGACAGAGATGGGGAGAGGATCCTGGATGTATTTGAAGGTGGAGTTGATAGGAATTGTGGGTGGAAAAGACAGGTGTGGGAGAGAAGAGTCAAGGATGAATCCTGGCCAGGTGCAGTGGCTCACGCCTGTGATCCAAGAACTTTGGGAGGCCGAGGTGGGAGAATCACTCAAGGCCAGGAGTTCGAGATCAGCCTGGATAATATAGCAAGACCCCTTCTCTACAAAAAAATGTTTTAAAACTCAGCCAGGTCTGGTGGTGCGCGCTTCCAGCTACTCAGGAGGTTGAGGTGGGAAGATTGCTTGAGTCCAGGAGTTCCAGGCTGCCGTGAGCTGTGATTACGCCACTGCATGATGAATCCTTAGTTGTTTGTTCAAACAACAGGAAGGATGGTGTTGCAGTCAACAGATGAGGAAGGCTGAGGGTGAAGCAGATTTAAGGGGAAAGAGCAGGAGTTTGGTTTTGGACCTGTTAAACTGAAACATGCCAGCTTGGCGTCCAGGTGGAGGGAGATGTGTAAGTCTCCAGGCAGGCTGACCTCTGGTGGGTGGTTTAAGTTTGGGAGATGTCTGGGTGTGAATTGTAAGACTGTTGGAGCTCTAAGCCTGGACACATCTCATACTTACATGGAGTGAGGCCTGGGCCTGGGCCCCCACTGCTGGGAGGTTAGGGGAAAGAGGAGGAAGCCACAGAGACTGAGGAGACACCAGTGGGTTTGCAGCAAAGGGCGTGTGTTCCCAACGTGGTGGGGTCCTATTCTGTGCCAGGGGTCGGCGTGGGGAGGGCTCTTGGTTGTTAGGCTGGAACAGCGTAAGCATGAAGCTCGAAGGAATACTTCCGCCTAGTCAAGGGAGCAGTCCCCTTGGGATGGCTGCCAAACTGCTCTTGGGCTTCTTTGATCTGGGCGCAGGCTAACGTAGGCTGGTCTTTCTGGTCTACCCTGTAGCAGTCCTGGCTCCTTGCTTGACTTCCTTTTGCTCTGTAGCTCTTTTCCTAAACAAATCTGTTCTCGGTGAACTCAGTTTTCAAACTCAAGCATGTTTACCACACACTTACCCATTGCCCCATCTCAGTTATTGATTACGCTACCAGTCAGTGCCCTGATGTTGGGATCCTGAGTCGTGCCCCGTGTTCTCAGATATGGATGAATTAGGGTCTGACTGCTTTACTCATTTTGATTCTCTGCTCATCAGCAGAGGATTAAGCAGAAAGTTCTTTCTTTCCATTTTTGTTACGGGGCACTTTTCTGAGATGTTAGAATTTATCTTCCCACCTTGAAACGTCCGGTCCAGGGATCAGATGGGAATCTTTGTCAGTTCCGTTCAGCAGTGTGATCCCAAAAGCCTGGTTTTTTTGATTTTTGTTTTGTTTTGTTTTGTTTTTTTGAGATGTAATCTCGCTCTGGAGCCCAGGCTGGAATGCAGTGGCGCGATCTTAGCTCACTGCAACCTCTGCCTCCCGGTCTTGATTCAAGCAGTTCTCCTGCCTCAGCCTCCCAAGTAGCTGGGATTACAGGCATGTGCCACCATGCCAAGCTAATTTTTGTGTTTTTAGTAGAGACGGGTTTCACCATGTTGGCCAGGCCAGTCTTGAACTCCTGACCTCAAGTGATCCGTCCACCTCGGCCTCCCAAAGTGCTGTGATTACAGGGCTGAGCCACTTCACCCGGCTCCCCCAAAAGCATGTTACTAAGCATCTCATCGTGTCAGGTGCTCTGAGGCTGGGGGTGGGGGATGCATGGAGGAAGGTGACCAGGTTCCTGCCTCGGGGCATCTGCGTGAACATTTGCAGCCACACACCAGAGAAGGAGATGTATGTTGCTGATTGGGTCTGGAAAGATTTTTTTTTTAACTGGTCACGTGTCCTCAGCTTATTTTCATATGATTTGATTTATAATTTGGCTATAAATTGCAGAACTTGGCACGGTGACTCACGCCTGTAATCCCAGCACTTTGGGAAGCTGAGGCGGGAGGATCGCTTGAGGCCAGGAGTTCAAGACCAGACTGGGCAACATAGCAAAACCCTATCTCTACATACATAAAAAGTAAAAAAATTAGCCAGGCATGGTGGCACACACCTACAGGTCCACCTACACACAGGTGTGGCACACACCTACAGTCCCAGCTATTTGGGAGGCCGAGGTGGGACTACTGCTTGAGCCTAGGTGGTTGAGGCTGCAGTGAGCTATGATCATGCCACTGCACTCCAGCCTGGGTGACAGAAAAAGATCCTGTCTCTTAGAAAAAAATAGGAATTTGTACACAATCATCACTGTTGTTCACCTTCCATTGGCAAGAACTCAGCCACACCTGGCCATTAGGTGTTGGGTGTGGGAATGCTTTTGATTCTGGCTGTCCAAATGGCACTTTGTTGAGGTCTTTCTATAACTGGTGGTCCTCTCCCTCTCTTCGGCCCTCCAGGTGTGGTTACAGAGGAGGCTACATGGAGGTGATCAACCTGCACCCTGAGATCAAGGGCCAGCTGGTGAAGCTGCTGTCGGTGCGCCTGTGCCCCCCGGTGTCCGGGCAGGCCGCCATGGACATTGTCGTGAACCCCCCGGTGGCAGGAGAGGAGTCCTTTGAGCAATTCAGCCGAGTGAGTCCACTGTGATGCGTTCGCACCCCTGTGGCCGGGGTCACGAGAGTTCCTGCTGGGCCGGTGGCCAGCCTGTCTCCAGATGGCCAGACAGCAGCCTCCTGAGGGTGTGGCCTGCAGGGGCGCTCATAGCTTTTCAGAGCCTGAACCACCCCCATGAGTTGAAGTCCGGAGGTGCAGCTGGGCATTGTTTGGAAGTAGGAGGACTGTGAGTGTGTGTGGGCAGGTGAACCCTTCCTCTTCCTCACGGAGAGTGTCGAGGAGGGAAGGGAGTTGTGTCCCGATAACACACTGGGGGGACTCATGAAACTGAAAAGAAGACAAGGAGGTGGAGGGGCGCAGCATCGATCCCAGGCCCCCGCCTGCCTCTGCTAACCTGTGTCCTCACAGCTTGACAGGGTCCTCCAGCTCTGACAGCTTTGACCAGTTCAAACAAAGGAATTTATGGGTCAGGTAACCTAGAAGTCAGCTCCCAACTGGTCCAGGCTCACTTCTTTTTTAAAAAATTGTGATAAAATGCACATAAAGTCGACCTTTTTAACCTTTATAAAGTGCTCCGTTTTCTGGCATTCAGGACATTCACACTGTTGTGCGGCCATCACTGCCATCCATCTCCAGAGCTGTTCCATGATCCCACACTGAGCTCTATCTGTTACCCACTACCACCCTACCCTGCCCTCCCCTTAGCCCTGGCAGCCGCCCTTCTACCCCTTCTCTCTGCACTCACCTCCTCGAGGTTCCTCATAGATGGAGTCATGTTGGCCGGGCGTAGTGGCTCACGCCTGTAATCCCAGCACTTTGGGAGGTTGTTGCGGGCAGATCACCTGAGGTCAGGAGTTTGAGACCAGCCCGGCCAACATGGTGAAACCTCATCTCTACTAAAAATACAAAAATCAGCCGGGGATGGTACATGCCTGTTATCCCAACTACTCGGGAGGCTGAGGCAGGAGAATCACTTGAACCCGGGAGGCGGAGGTTGCAGTGGGCTGAGATTGCGTCATGGCACTCCAGCCTGGGTGACAGAACAAGACTCCGTTTAAAAACAAAAAAAGCAGAGTCATGTCTTATTTGTCTGTTTGTGACTGGCTTATTTTCCTTATGATGTCCTCCAGGTCCATCTGTGTTGTGGCCCGTGTCGTGATTCCAGGCTAAACCATGCTTCCCACGTGGACAGGCCACATAGTGCTTATGCCTCCATCTACAGCCCACACCTTCCATGCCACTTGGCCGGCGGCACCTGTGGAAGCCCTGGACGGCGACTCTGCTCCAGCCGTGGACATACGCCCAGCTCAGGCCCAGTCACTGACCCTGACTTGCTCTGCCTGGGTCCTGTGCTGCATGTACACCACACAGACAGAGGGTGGGGCGCGCTGGTCCCCCCAGATGCATTGGTGGGGCCCGTCTGCAGAAGAATGGGCATGTGTCCTAGAAGCACGTTCTGAGGAATTCCGTCCAGAGCCAAATCCATACAGACTGACAGGCAACAACTGGTTTTCCTCATTTTCTGGAAAGACATCCTGGTACAAGAATAGAACCCATGACACAGGCTGCCGGGCTCTACCCTTTGGCCTAGAACTCCCTGGTGTCTGTGTGCCCCACACCCCAGGGCACGTGGCAGCCTCCCAGGGTGAGCACTGTGGAAGAATTTGTGCCGGGAGACGTGTTCCACCCACCTCCCTGTTTTGCTGTGCTCAGGCTCACACAAGCTCTTCTGTGGTCAGTCTGTCTGATACCCCAGTGTTGAAGGAACAGACCACCCTGCCCACTCCGTCTGTGTGGTGTGCATGGGGCATGTGACCCGGGCAGAGCAAATCCGAGTCAACGCCTGGGTCAGAGGGGACATGTGTTCAAAGCTGGAGCAAAGTCATCATCCGGGATTTCCGCAAGTGCTGCAGGAAAGATCAGTGGCTGGAGTGAATCTTTATCCAGAGATACTGACTGCTGTGCTGTTTACGTCTCTCATCAGGAGAAGGAGTCGGTCCTGGGTAATCTGGCCAAAAAAGCAAAGCTGACGGAAGACCTGTTTAACCAAGTCCCAGGAATTCACTGCAACCCCTTGCAGGGGGCCATGTACGCCTTCCCTCGGATCTTCATTCCTGCCAAAGCTGTGGAGGCTGCTCAGGTCTGGGGCATGGGCTGGGCTGGCTCTCTCTTACCAGCTTCACCTGAGATGCTGGGTTGGGGGCCCCTGCTTATCTTGCGGAGCAGAAGTGCTGGCCCTGGAGGCTCTGAACTGTATGCACCTCTCGGCCAGATGGTGTTGACCGTGTAAAGATGACAGGTTCTTGGAGGCCCAGCTGTGTGCTGTGACGATGGGCAAACATGAGGTGGGCCCCAGGGGAGAGGAGCTGATCTGGTGCCCGGGTGAGATGCCTGTGGGGGAAGCAGCAGGAGCTACCACCTCCACCCAGCCACTGCATCCTGGAGCAGCGCTTCCCAAACTTCAGTGTGTGCACCCATCACCTAGGGCCTTTTTTTTCTTTTCCTTTTTGTGGAGAACGGGGTCTTGCTAGATTGCCCAGGCGGGTCTCAAACTCCTGGGCTCAAGCTATCCTCCTGCCTCTGCCTCCCTAAGAGTTGGGATTACAGGCTTGAGCCACTGTGCCTGGCTTGTTTGTTTTGTTTTAATTACATTTTTATAGAGAGCGATGGGGTCTTACTGTGTTGCCTGGGCTGGTTGCAAACTCCTGGGCCTCGAGGGAACCTCCCATTTCAGCCTCCCAAAGTGCTGGGATTGCAGGCATGAGCCACTGCCTGGCTTGTTTTTTTGTTTTTTGTTTTTTGTTTTTTGAGATGGAGTCTCGCTCTGTCACCCAGGCTGGAGTGTAGTGGTGCGATCTTGGCTCACTGCAAGCTCGGCCTCCCAGGTTAGCACCATTCTGCTGCCTCAGCCTCCCACGTAGCTGGGACTACAGGCGCCCGCCACAATGCCCAGATAATTCTTTGTATTTTTAGTAGAGATGGGGTTTCACCGTGTTAGCCAGAATGGTCTCGATCTCCTGACCTCGTGATCTGCCCGCCTCCGCCTCCTGAATACCTTGTTAAACACCCAAGTCTAGGCCCCACCCTAGACCTACAGAATCAGAATTCCTAGTGTTAGGCTGGGTGCAGTGGCTCACACCTGTGGTCTCAGCACTTTGGGAGGCTGAAGTGGGAGGATCATTTGAGCCCAGGAGTTTGAGACCAGCCTGGGGGACATAGTGAAACCCTCTCTACAAAAAATTTAAAACTTAGCTGGGTGGTGCATGCCTGTGGTCCCAGCTCCTTGGGATGCTGAGGTGGGAGGATCGCCTGAGCCTGGGAGGTTGCAGCTACAGTGAGTTGTGATCATGCTACTGCACTCCAGCCTGGGCGAGAGCAAGACCTCTTCTCTTAAATAAATTTTAAAAAAAAGAATCCCTGGGCTAGATGTTGTGGCTCATGCCTGTAATCACCTTTGGGAGGCCAAGATAGGTGGATCACCTGAGATCAGGAGTTCAAGACCAGCTTGGCCAACATGGTGAAACCCCCATCTTTAAAAATATAAAAAAAATTAGCTGGGCATGGTGGTCTGCAGTGTAATCCCAGCTACTCCGGAGGCTGAGGCAGGGAGAATCGCTTAAACCCGGGAGCTGGAGGTTGTAGTGAGCCGAGATCACACCATTGCACTCCATCCTGGGCAACAGAGTGAGACTCTGTCTCAAAAAAAAAAAAAAAAAGAATCCTTGGTGTAGTCTGAGCGCAGTGGCTCACGCCTGTAACCCCAGCATTTTGAGAAGCTGAGGCAGGCAGATCACTTGAGGTCAGGAGTTCGAGACCAGCGTGGCCAACATGGCGAAACCCCGTCTCTACTAAAAATACAAAAATTAGCCAGGTGTGGTGGCGCGTGCCTGTAATTCCAGTTACTCAGGAGGCTGAGGCAGGAGAATTGCTTGAACCCAGGAGGCGGAAGTAGTGGTGAGCCGAGATCATACCACTGCACTCCAGCCTGGGTCACAGAGAGAGACTCTGTTGCAAAAAAAAAAAAAAAAAAAAAGAATCCCTGATGACAGAACCTGAGAATCTGTAGTTAACAGGCTCCGCAGGTGGTCATGCAAACCAGTGTGTGGGAAGCAGTGTTGAGAGTGCCTCAGAGAAGCTCGTTCCATGAAAATTGTGTGCAGACCCCAGGGCCCCATTTTCAGAGGATTGTGCAGCTTGACCTGCAGGAAGCCACTGCTGATGCCTGTTGAGTGGCTGCCTGGGGATGGGCACTGCCCGATGGCGGGCAGGAGCACCACTACCTACACCTGGCTGTCCTGCAGTAGTTTTCAGGTGTCTGTGTCCGGCACCGGCCACCAGCAGTATCCCAGCGTCTGGCCCTGGTCCTCTAGGAGCGGAAGGGGAGAAGGGCACTGCCATGGGAGAGAGACCTGCCATTTAGATTACATTTGGCTTTGAGGGTTGAATGGTGTGTTTGCAAAGCCAGGAATGATCATGAGCTCTGTCTGCTCCCATAGGCCCATCAAATGGCTCCAGACATGTTCTACTGCATGAAGCTCCTGGAGGAGACTGGCATCTGTGTCGTGCCCGGCAGTGGCTTTGGGCAGAGGGAAGGCACTTACCACTTCAGGTATGACTTCCTCTCTGCACTAGGGGCTGGTCCGGGTCTTGTCCAGGGAAATGTGGACTTCTCGACATGGAGCAGAGGACTACTTCGAAGAGAGAGGTGCGGAGACCCTGTCCTCCCTCGAGTCACCCCCACTCTGTCCTGCTGCAGAGCCAAGCTCAGACCCTGCCCAGGGATTAAGAAAAACTGGGTGGTTGTCTGCTCAGGGTTGTATTCCCTGAAAGGTCTTCCTTGACTACTCTGTCTCTCCCCTCCGCCATCTGTCCCATCGTTGTCTGAAATGTTCCTAGTAGGGTGTTTTCTTATTTCGCTGTCCGTTTTCAACTTTGCGATGGCAGCACACAGCTGCCAGTGCCTGGAGTGGTGCTGGCATGTGCTCAGTAGCTCCTGGCAGCACCCTGGGCCATGGCGCTGCCTGTGATCCCGGAGCCTGCCTAGGAGCTGCAGTGGAATTTGCTCCACTCATGCCCAGGGCATACCCCGTTCTGGCCCTGCATGGATGGGAATGCCGGTGCCCAGAGCTGAGCTGGCTGGAGCAGAGGTTTTCCACTGAGGCCAGTTCTCTTCAGAACAACATCTTCCCCGCACATGTTGCTCTCAGATGTCTCCTGCGGCAGATGCTTAAAAAAAGAAATGGCATGAGCTGTTAGCACCCGGAGCCAAGTCTTGACTTAGGCAAGGTTGTGGGTCATGTCCCCTGGATGGACAAACCTTGTCCGGTTGGCCTTCCCACCCCTGGTCAGGCTCATCTCAGTGGTTGATGGCTTGATGAGAAAGTGATTTAAGCAAGAGGGCTGCCAGGAAGACCAGGGAGCATTTTGGTGGACCAGAGGGAGGTGTTAGTTACTGTGGCAACTTGGAAATTCCTTTGGAGCAGAGTTGTGACTGGAGGGTGTCTCACTGTCAGACTGACCAGAGATAAAAAAGGCCCCTCAGGTAGGAGTGAAATCTCTCTCTGAAACTCTAGGAAAGCCCAAGAGTCATACTCTAGAGAAAGTTCTGTTCAGTGGTCAAAATGTTCCAGAGGGCCGAGTGCAGTGGCTCACACGCTTTGGGAGGCCAAATTCAGGATGGCTTGAGTCCAGGAGTTCAAGACCAGCCTGGGCATCATAGCAAGACCCTGTCTCTACAAAAAATTGTTTAAAAACTAGCCAGGGATGTTGGCGCATGCCCGTAATCCTAGCTACTCGGGAGGCTGAGATGGGAGGATCGCCTGAGCCCAAGAGTTTGAGGCTGCAGTGAGCTATGATCACTCTACTGCATTCAAGCTGGGGCAGTAGAGTGAGACCCTGTCTCCAAAAAGAAAAATGTGGCTGGGTGCAGTGGCTCATGCCTGTAACCCCAGCACTTTGGGAGGCCAAGGTGAGCGGATCATGAGGTCAGGAGTTCGAGACCAGCCTGGTCAACATGGTGAAACCCCGTCTCTACTAAAAATACAAAAATTAGCTGGGCGTGGTGGCAGGCATCTGTAATCCCAGCTACTCCGGAGGCTGAGGCAGGACAATTGTTTGAACCTGGGAGGTGGAGGTTGCAGTGATCATGCAATTACACTCCAGCCTGGGCAACAAGAGCAAAATTCCATCTCAAAAAAAAAAAAGTGATGCAGGCCCTCTGCAGTAATGGGTGGATATGTCTTAGCCTAAATGCTGCTCCAGTTTATTGCTTTTGTTCACGTGTATTACTTGGGTGAAAAAACCAACATATGAATGAAGGGGAAAGTGGTCCAAGTGCTGGGCACTGTCCGGGCTGGAGCTGTCGAAGCAGACCAGGCAGACGTCCCTCCTCCATTCCTAGAGGCAGTTGAGCCGCTGGATTCGTTCCTCTCCCATCTTGCAGAGCAGCCAGGCTGACACTGTTGTCTCTCCTGCCAGGATGACCATCCTCCCTCCAGTGGAGAAGCTGAAAACGGTGCTGCAGAAGGTGAAGGACTTCCACATCAACTTCCTGGAGAAGTACGCGTGAGGACGCCTGAGCCCCAGCGGGAGACCTGTCCTCGGCTCTTCCTCCCAATGCCCGCCAGGCTGAACTCGCCTCCCCCGTGACTCTGCCTCGGGCCTCGCAGAGGCTGCTGGTCACTTCGTCATCATTTTGCCCCCGGAGACGTCTTTCTTTGTGCCTTGATGTTGAGAGCGCCTCTCTTTTGAGCAAACAAGCATTCTATATGCAACCAGAGTAGAGGGGACCTGCTCAGCAGGTGTGGCCAGGGTTCTCTGAATCTGTTATTGTTTTTGCTTCTGGAAAGTTCATTTGGGGTTTACTAGGGTGTGTTGGGTGAGATGTTTCAGATCTGGAGAAATGAGCAGTTGTCGGGAAATGTGTGACTTAACCGTGGTGAGGGCTGGAAATCCAGACTCACCACCATGATCTGTGAAATAAAGCCCTTAGCGGTGTGAAGCATCCGGTCCTTTGAACAGAAGGGCCTGGAGGGCCCCTGCGGCTGACAGAGGGTCCGCCCGGTGGCCTGGAGGCAGGTGCGGGGAGCACAGTAGCACGTGGACTGGGCAGGATGTTGCACTAGCTTGGGGTAGATGCTGGGGGCTGCGGCCACGGTCAGAGGGCCCCACGGTGAGGCGTGGGGGTGAGCGAGGCTGCAGGAGGAACCGGGTCTCCGCTTCCCAGCAACGCAGCCAGGCCTGAGAATTCTGTGCGCCCGGCGGGCTTTGGGAATGAGGGGTTCCCTTGAACATGCCATGCGTAGGCTGGAACCCCGTCTGAGAGGTCTCCCTGAATTTCAGGGACACAGGGTGCAGCCCGGCAGTGTCCCAGTTCCGTGGAGAGAGCTGCTGGAATGGTGCGGACCCATCCCGCGGGTGACCGGTGCCTGTTCTCCCTGGGGCCTGACTGAGCCTGTGTGCACACCGCCCCCTGCTGGCGACAGCGGGGAAACGAGGGCTGAAAATGTCCTCCCCACAAGGGCAATCCCCGGGACCTGCCGAGCAGCCAAGGCCCTGTCCTTTCTTGATGGTGGCGAGCTGAATCTGGTCGGTTTCCTAGCTTTTAGGTGGTAAAAGTGCCTGGCAGCTTGGCTGCTGTGGAGGAGTCAGTGAGTCGTGGTTGGAGGTTCATTGCCGTGCTTTCATGCTGTGTTTTGCCTTCATGTTAGCTTCCGGCTCCCCTCGCAGGCTGCAGACTCTGTCCTGTGGCATCAGGCTTCTCCCAGGACAGGAGGGTGCCATCCCCCAGCATGCGGCTTCTCTGCCATTAGCAACCCTGGGCGGGCCGACCACACTCGAGGCTGCGGTGCTATGGGCTTAGCCCTCGCCTCCCTCACTGGGAGCCTCCCCATCCTCCCTGCCTTCCCCAGTGGGAAGTTAGGGAAGCTCAGGAGCCTGGGACCCCGCATGTCCCAAAATGGGATTGGAGGAGCTGGAGAGAAAGCAGAAGAGGCCGAGGAGTGAGACAGCAGCCTCTATGCTGTGATTTCCACACCGGGTCCGTGCAGAGGAAACAGTCAGAAACTCCAAACTGTCCTTACCCACCGACATCACAGCCCCTACGAAGAAAGTAGCCACAATCTCAAATAACAAAAGGGAATGTTCTAAAACTTTTCCTTCCTTAAAAAATGGAGAAAATTGCACTTGTGCTTGCTGTGTGGTATATAAACCAGGATGAGTCCCAGAGTCGTGAGGTTTCTGGTGGAAAGGTTAAATCGTAGAAGCTAGTATATTTTTTATATTTTTGTAACAATTGCTTTTTTCATGGGGGAGGCGGGGTTAGTATTTATAGTCCTAACAAGTCCAGTAATTTTTTATAAATCTCTTCAGATTATAAACAGCCCCTAAAAACTTTACAACGTTTACACAATTTTTTTAAAAGAGACTGTATACACTTGATTTGCTTTCAAAATAAATAAGGTCAGCTAGTCTAGGAGGTTAACGTCGGGTAGGAGTGCTGATCATGATAGGTTTGGTTTTCTACAGATTCTGTTCCGGTGCCTTTCCTGTCCAGGCACCACCTGAGAAAGTTGTTTGTCATTTGAGGTCGCACTTGGAAGTTACATCTGTGAAGTTTCTGTCATTCGTCCAGATCTGTGTGTGTAGCATGTGCTGAGGAAGCACGTGCTGGGCTGTGCCTCAGACAGGGCGTCACCGCGCGCCCAGAGGCTTGCCTGGCTGTTCCTGTTCTGGTGTGTGTGGAGTGTTGGGGAGGAACAGATGCAGATCAACCTGTGGCTGTTTTCCCGTCTAGCTTCTCACAGGCATCTCCTGATGACAAAGGTACTTAACAATGGCTCTGCTGGAAATTTCTATAAATAAAATGTCCAAAATGGTGACTGCGTTTAACTTTCATTGTAGTTTGAGTCTAAACATTGAGGACATTACTAACTTTACACCTTCACTCTTTGTAATTTATGTGCCCAGCACAATAACGGGCATTTTCCCCAAACATGACAGAACTCCAGGCACGGCTTCTCAGCTTCCATGTCTTCTTTTTTTTTTTTTTGGAGACCGAGTCTTACTCTGTCACCCAGGGCCCAGGCTGGAGCGCAGTGGCGCAATCCCAGCTCACTGCAACCTCGGCCTCCCAGGTTCAGGCAGTTCTGCCTCAGCCTCCCGAGTAGCTGGGATTACAGGCGCGTGCCACCACACCCAGCTAATTTTATATATTTAGTAGAGATGTGGTGTCACCATGTTAGCCAGGCTGATCTTGAACTCCCAACCTCCGGTGATCCACCTGCTTCAGCCTCCCAAAGTGCTGGGATTACAGGCATGAGCCACGTCGCCCGGCCTCCATGTCATCTTAGGGCTTGATCCTAAGACCCCTGCGCTGCTTTTTTGTTCACTTGTGGTGGAGAAACTTAATGGATTCTTTGAAATAGAATGTGATTAAAATGAACACAGACTGTGGCTCCCTGGTGGAAGAGAAATAAGAGCAAACAGCCTCTTCACCAGGGCTGGGGAGGGTGGGCGGGCGAGGGAGCACTGGAGGCCCGTGGGCAAAGGGGGAATTGTCTATACGAGGGAGTTCTTTCATTTCCCATATCGACGTTTGATTTTGATGTGTGATTTTGGAATTCAGGACTTTTTCTCAAAACTCAAATTTCTGTGTCTTCACTAAAGAAAATTTGGTGGCCAGGTGCAGTGGCTCATGCCTATGATCCCAGCACTTTAGGAGGCCAAAGTGGGAGGATTGCTGGAGCCCAGGAGTTCAAGACCAGCCTGGGCAACCAAAAAAGATGCTGTCTCTATAAAAATTCAAAAAATTAGCTGAGCATGGTGGTATGCACCTGTGGCCCAGTCTGCATGGGAGGCTGACACAGAAGGATCACTTGGGCCCAGTACGAGACCAGCCTGGGCAACATAGACCCTGTCTCTACAAAAAAAATTGAAAAAATTAGCCAGGGGTTGGGGCACACATGTATAGTCCCAGCTACTTGAGAGGCTGAGGTGGGAGGATCACTTGAGCCCAGGAGGTTGAGGCTATAGTGAGCCTTGATCATGCCACTGCATGCTAGCCTGAGTGACACAGTGAGACCCAGTCTCTTTTTTTTTTTTGAGAAGGAGTCTTGTTGCCCAGGCTGGAGTGCAGTGGTGTGTTATCGGCTCACCGCAACCTCTGCCTCCCGGGTTCAAGTAATTCTCCTGCCTCAGCCTCCCAAGTAGCTGGGATTACAGGCATGCTCCACCATGCCCAGCTAATTTTGTATTTTTAGTAGAGACAGGGTTTCTCCATGTTGGTCAGGCTGGTCTCAAACTCCTGACCTCAGGCGATCCACCCACCTCGGCCTCCCATAGTGTTGGGATTACAGGCGTGAGCCACCATGCCTGGCTGACTCAGTCTCTTAAAATTTGGAAAATATAGAAAGAAAAAATTACTTCAGTTGGAAGTGATAGAAATCCACTCAGAGTAGCGTCAGCAGAAAGAGGAAGTATGGCCTCGTGCACCTGGGAGGGAAGCCTGCTTCGGTTTTCAAGTTCACTCTGTTAAATGCAGTCTGTCTTGTCCAACTCCACTTGGAAAAATCCCAAGGGAGGATCCTGATTGGCTGCCTGGGCTCATGTGCTTTTCTCTGAGCCTGCCTCTGACCCATGAGAATAAGGAGCTTGGGTGGCCCTGTTCACAGAGCAGGAAGAGATGGAGCCCATTGGGACCATAACACTGAAGAGCAGACGCTGCTCCCCATAGGAAAGGGAGTGGGATGTGGTGCTGCCCCAGCAAAACCCATTTACCACAGGACCTTTTCAGAGAGGGATAGAGGAGGGAGGGGTAAGTTCAGGGTGGGTTGAGGGGCTGAGCGTGGTGGCTCACACCTGTAATCCCAGCACTTTGGGAGGCGGAGGCGGGAGGTTTGTTTGAGGCTGGGAGTTCAAAACCATCCTGGGCAACAGTGAGAACCCACCTCTACAAAAACTATTTTTAAAAATTACCCAGGCATGGTTACACATGTCCATGGTCCCAGCTACTCAGGAGGCCAAGGCCAGAGGATCACTTGATGCCCAGGAGTTCAAGGCTGCAGGGAATCGTGACAGCACCACTGCACATCAACCTGAGTCACAGAGCAGGACCCAGTCTCTTAAAAAAAAGTGGGGTGTTGGCGGAGGTGGAAGTGAGCCAAGATTATGTCACTGCACTCCAACCTGGGTGACTGAGCCAAACCTTGTCTCAAAAAATAAATAAATAAATAAATAAGTGGGTGATGCGTAGAAGGGAGGGGATGATGCTGTTTTCTACTGGTGGGTGCCTGACCACTTCTCAGTGCTGTCTGCTGATATCCTGTCACTCTGCCCCCCAAGTGGGGAGAACTCCAAGAAGAAGGAAGATGAACCTTACTGCCAGCCATCCATCAGCTGTCTTCCTTAGGAAGCACAGGTCAGCTGGAGAGTCATAGAGAGATTTTATTTTCCACTTTAAAAAAAGACATACTGACCTTTTGGTTCTCTCCAATTTCATCTGCCTTTGCTCTGAATGCACATATTGGGGGCATCCCTCAAAGTCCTTTTGAAGATACTAAATTTTAAAACTTTTTTTTTTTTTTTTGATGGAGTCTCACTCTGTCTCCCAGGCTGGAGTGCGGTGGCGCGATCTTAGCTCACTGCAAGACCCGCCTCCCAGGTTCATGCCATTCTCCTGCCTCAGCCTCCCCAGTAGCTGAGACTACAGGCGCCCGCCACCAGGCCGGCTAATTATTTTGTATTTTTAGTAGAGACAGAGTTTCACCGTGTTAGCCAAGATGGTCTCAATCTCCTGACCTTGTGAACCGCCTGCCTCGGCCTCCCAAAGTGCTGGGATTACAGGCATGAGCCACCACGCCCAGCCAAAACTTTAAAAATGGATTCATACACAGCTTAATAAAAACATCAACTATCTTTCTTTAAAAAACTCAGGAGTTTGAGACCAGCCTGGCTAACATGGTGAAACCCCGTCTCTACTAAAAATACAAAAAATCAGCTGGGCGTGGTGGCAGGCACCTGTAATCCCAGCTACTCGGGAGGCTGAGGCAGGAGAATCGCTTGAACCTGGGAGGCAGAGGTTGTAGTGAGCCGAGATCGCACCATTGCACTCCAGCCTGGGCGACAAGAACAAAATTTCGTCTCAACAACAACAAAAATAAAAACCAATCCACTTATGCCTGTAATCCCAGAACTTCAGGATGCTGAGGCAGGTGGATTGCTTGAGCCCAGAGTTCAAGACCAGTCTGGGCAATATGGCAAACCCTGTCTCTACAAAAACAAAAATTAGGTGTGGTGGCACATGTCCATAGTCTCAGCTACTCTGAGACTCAGGTGGGAGTATCACTTGAGCCCGGGAGGTTGAGGCTGCAGTGAGTCGAGATCATGCCACTGCTTTTAAGAGAGACCCTATCTCTTAAAAGCAAAAACAAAAAGCAACCCAGAATCCAAGTAATGTTTAGAACAAAGTCAGACCATAAAAGTGTACATTACATAAAAGTGTGAAATACTCAAAAAATATTTTATCAAAGTAAACACGTTTATATGGAAAAACCAGAAAATAAAAAAATGTGAAACCCACTGTGATCCTCTAACCAGAGTTAATCAAGTCTAACATTCTGGGAATATTTCTTTACTGTTCTTTTCCTGAGAATATTTTTATGTGGTTGACGGGGGTGCATAGTTCTGGGTCCTGTTTCCCCTTGAATGTTACAACATGTTAATAAAAATGCCTGATGAAAAACAAAAATTAGCTGGGTGTGGTGGCAGCCGCCTGTCATCCCAGCTAGTTGGGAAGCTGAGGAAGAA
This sequence comes from Pongo pygmaeus, assembly GCF_028885625.2. NCBI lineage: Eukaryota > Metazoa > Chordata > Mammalia > Primates > Hominidae > Pongo > Pongo pygmaeus. The sequence goes on from NC_072391.2 coordinate 43,969,244, forward strand.
GAATTGCTTTAACCCGGGAGGCAGAGGCTGCAATGAGCTGAGATCACACCATTGCACTCCAGCCTGGGTGACAGAACAAAACTCCATCAAAAAAAAAAAAAAAGCCTGGTGGGCAGGTTCTATGGCTGCCTCAGCCATTCCATGGATGACTGTCATGGCACCTCCAGCATTTAGGTTGTGTACAGTTCTTGGTTTCTAAAATAATACCAGCCGGGCGTGGTGGCTCATGTGTGTAATCCCAGCACTTTGGGAGGCCGAGGTGGGCGGATCACAAGGTCAGGAGATCGAGACCATCCTGACTAACACAGTGAAAACCCCATCTCTACTATTAATACAAAAAATCAGCTGGCTGTGGTGGCACATGCCTGTAGTCCCAGCTACTCGGGACGCTGAGGCAGGAGAATTGCTTGAACCCGGGAGGCGGAGGTTGCAGTGAGCCGAGATTGCACCATTGCACTCCAGCCTGGGTGACAGAGTGAGACTCCATCTCAAAAAATAATAATAAAATAATGCCGTATAAGGAACGTACTTACATAAAGAGGGTACTTCTCTCTCCCACCCTTGTATTTAGGATCATTGCCGGCCATTCTTAGCAGTTCTATTGTTAGCGGTGGAAGGTGCCACCACGCCCAGCTAATTTTTGTGTTTTTAGTAGAGACGGGGTTTTACTATGTTGGCCAGGATGGTCTCGGTCTTTTGACCTTGTGATCCGTCTGCCTTGGCCTCCCAAAGTGCTGGGATTACAGACGTGAGCCACTGTGCCCGGCCCGCCATTTTATCTCTTAATGCACGTGCCCGGGAAGTTGCCTCTCTCTGGTGCCTGCATTCAATTAACACTTTAGGGCAACAGGTGTGGATCATCAGGAAATGGCCTCTCCCTGGCATGGGCTCCCAGTTTATCCCTTTTAGAGAGGCAATGTTATCACTTGACATTCCTAATGGGTGGGAGAGAGCCCTCTGCTGCGCCACTCAGCCCTAACTACCTTAACACCATGAACTCTTCCAGGCCAGTATTCCTTACCCGGGCATGACACCTCTGCTTCACTATGGTCTGGGAGGCAGAACACCAAAGGGACTGTCCCAAGAGCAGCGTCCAGGGTAGGTGGACCATGGCATGCACCTTGGCTCTACCCCTTACCAGCTGTAGGATTACTCAGTGTTAACACTGTAAAATGGGGCTAATACCCACTCATTGGGTAATAGAATAAGTGTGAGTGGCTGGGCACGTGGCTCATGCCTGTAATCCCAGCACTTTAGGAAGCTAAGGCGGGAAGACTGTTTGAGTCCAGGAGTTTGAGACCAACCTGGGCAACATAGTGAGACCTTGTCTCTCCAAAAAATACAAAAATTATCCAGGCATGGTGGCACGTGCCTATAGTCCCAGCTACTTGGGAGGCTGAGGTGGGGGGGTCCTTTAAGCTGGGGAAGCAGAGGTTGCAGTGAGACAAGATGGCACCACTGCATGCACTCCAGTCTGGGGGACAGAGCAAGACTCTGTCTCAACATAAAGAAACACAAATAGAATAAATATGAGAATTAAATAGGAGAAAAAAATGCGTGTGTGTGTGTGTGTGTGTGTAACTTAGCATAGCTCGTAGCAAGCAGATATGTTTGTTGAGCACTTTAGCTGATTATCTTTGGTTTAGAGCAGTGCTGATATGTGTTCAATATATGTTCAAATTGAAGGAAAAAATATGCCCTTAGTATGCCAAATACATTGTGAAAATGACATTTAGAGGCAGCTAGGGCCATTTCCCAACATTTCCAACCCATGAACGTATTCTGCTAGCCAGAGTGTCAGAGGCATTTGAAGCAGAGTGACTCTATCTTGAATAGGGACTGGGTAGAAGAAGGCTGAGACCTACTGGGCTGCGTTCCCAGGAGGTGAGGCATTCTAAGTCACAGGATGAGATAGGACGTCAGCACAAGGTACAGGACACAAAGACCCCGCTGATAAAACAGGATGCAATAAAGAAGTGGCTAAGGGCCGAGTGCGGTGACTTATACCTGTAATCCTAGCAGTTTGGGAGGCCAAGGTGGGCAGATCACTTGAGATCAGGAGTTCAAAACCAGCCTGGGCAACATGGTTAAACCCCATCTCTACTAAAAATACAAAAAAAAAAAAAATTAGCCGGGTGTGGTGGCGGGCACCTGTAATCCCAGCTACTCAGGAGGCTGAGGCAGGAGAATCGCTTGAACCCAGGAGGCGGAGGATGCAGTGAGCCGAGATCACGCCACTTCACTCTAGTCTGGGTGACGGAGCAAAACTCTGTCTAAAAAAAAAAAAAAAAAAAAAGGCTAAAACCCCCCAAAACCAACATGGCCATGAAAGTGACTTCTGGTGGTCCTTGCTGCTCATTATATGCTAATTATAATGTATTAACATGCTAACACTCCCACCAGTGCCATGACAGTTACAAATGCCATTGCAACATCAAGAAGTGACCCTATACAGTCTAAAATGGGGAACAACCCTCAGTTCTGGGAATTGCCACCCCTTTCCCAGAAAGCTCTTGAATAATCCACCCCTTGTCTAGCATATAATCAAGAAATATTCATAAAAATAACCAACCAGCAGCCCTGGGGCTGCTCTGACTATGGAGTAGCCATTCTCTTATTTTTTACTTTCCTAATAAACTTGCTTTCACATTACTCTATGGATTCACCTTGAATTCTTTCTTGCAGGAGATTCAAGAACGCTCTCTTGAGGCCTGGATTGAGAGAGACCCCTTTCTGGTAAGACAAGTACACAGGTTAGTTTTTTTTTAATTTAGTTATTTAGTTATTTCTTATTTTTTTGGAGACAGGATCTTGCTGTGTCCCCCAGGCTGCAATCATAGCTCACTGCAGCCTTGACTTCCTGGGCTTAAGTAACTAACCCACCTCAGCCTTCCGAGTATCTGGGTCTACAGGCTCATGTCACCACGCTTGGCTAATTTTTAAATTTTCTGTAGAGACAGGGTGTCACCATGTTGCCCAGGCTAGTCTTGAACTCCTGGGTTCAAGCAATCCTCCCGCCTGTGTCTTCCAAAGTGCTAGGATTCAAGCAGGAGCCATCTTGCCCCGTCTGCCTTTTTTTTTTTTTTGGTCACAGTTCCTGAAATGAAAAGTGCATTGGATCCAGTTACTCTATAATTGCAAAAATCATGTTCTTAAATTGAACCTACTGGCCATACGCAGTGGCTCATGCCTGTAATCTCAACGCTTTGGGTGACTGAGGTGGGAGGATCACTTGAGGCCAGGAGTTTGAGACAAGACTGGGCAACATAGTGAGACCCGGTCTCTACAAAAATAAAATAATTAGCCGGGCATGGTGGTGCATACTTGTAGTCGTAGCTACTCGAGACTACTTCCTGAGGCAGGAAGATGGTTTGAGCCCAAGAGTTGAAGGCTGCAGTAAGCTATGATCACACCACTGTACTCTAGCCTGGGTAACAGAGCAAGGCCACATCTTTAAACCAAATGAACAAAGAAACCCAAAATTAAATTAATTGGGCCTACCTAATGAAGACTGGTGCCATGGACATTTGTTTTTGGTGCAGATCTATATTGACACGTTGGCTCCAGTTAGGAACTAGGACCATTTGGACTCCTTGGCATTTATACAAGGTAAAGTACTCTCCCAAAAGACCTTTGTGGGGCTTTGTCCTTTTATGGTTAAGTTAAGCTGCTGTTTGCCGTTTCTAAACTAAAGCTTTAAAGCAAAATGCCCCCAGTCTTTCGGGCCAGCATCATGATATACATTGGGTGTCAAAACCCCACTCACTCAAGGAAATATGGTATATAAGTGTGAGCGGCTGGGCATGTGAACCACTGCACCTGGCCGCCTGGAGTTTAATTTAATGGCCTTATCTTTGTTACCTACCAGGGCATCTGAATGAGTGTTGGCATATTTATAGATATGCTAAAGCCTCATGTTATTCATTCATCAAACACTGGCTTAGCAGCTGTGCACCAGGCACAGGGTTAAGTGATGGGGACACAGCAGTGACTAAGACCTGGTCCCACGATTTATAAGGTTGATAATACCCCAGGCTGGTAAGAGAGGGGAAGCCAACACTGATACACTGTTAGTAGTGGTGTAACTTTATACAACTTTTTTTTTTGAGACAGAGTTTCACTCTTGTTGGCCAGGCTGGAGTGTGATGGCGCAGCCTCGGCTCACTGCAACCTCCACCTCCCAGGTACTGCATCCTCCACCTCCCGGGTTCAAGTGGTTCTCCTGCCTCATCCTCCCAAGTAGCTGGGATTACAGGTGCCCACCACCACACCTGGCTAATTTACGGGGTTTCATCATGTTGGCAAGGCTGGTCACGAACTCCTGACCTCAGGTGATCCACCCACCTTGGCCTCCCAAAGTGCTGGGATTACAGATGTGAACCACCATGCCTGGCCAAATTTATACAACTTTTTGAGAGAGCATTTTGGTATCATCAACATTCAATATACCTGTTCTAGGCCAGGTGCGGTGGCTCATGGCTGTAATTCCAGCACTTTGGGAGGCCAAGGTGAGTTGATCACCTGAGGTCAGAAGTTTGAGACCAGTCTGGACAACATGGCGAAAGCCTGTCTCTACTAAAAGTATGAAAATTAGCCAGGCGTGGTGGTGGGTGCTTGTAATCTCAGCTACTTGGGAGGCTGAGGCACGAGAATCACTTGAACCTAGGGGCGGAGGTTGCAGTGAGCTGAGATCATGCCACTGCGCTCCAGCCTGGGTGACAGAGCAAGACTCCGTCTCAAAAACAAAAACAAATAAACAAACAAAAAACCATATGCCTGTTCTAAAACTATAGTAATCATCAGCCAGGCTTGGTGGGTCATGCCTGTAACCCCAGCACTTTGGAACACCAAGGCTGGTGAATGCTTTGAGCCCAGAAGTTTGAGACCAGCCTGGGCAACATAGCGAAACCCCGTCTCTACAAAAGATAGAAAAATTAGCCAGGTGTGGTAGCATGCGCCTGTAGCCCCAGCTACTTGGGAGACTGAGGTGAGAGGATCACTTTAGTCTGGGAGGCAGAGGCTGCAATGAGCTGAGATCGTGCTACAGCACTCCAGCCTGGGCGACAGAGTGAGACCCTGTCTCAAAAATAAAATAAATAAAACCATAGTAATCAAGACAGTCTGGTATTGCTGAAAGGGCAGACAAATAATGGAACAGAATAGAGTCCAGAAATAGACTCCCATGCATTTATCACTTTGGCATAAAATAGACCACACACGTGTTGCATGCCATCACACGCACGCATATATCTTTCACACACTTATATTGACAAGTATGCCAAAGTAACACAATGGAGAAGGAAAGTCTCTTCAATAAATGGCGCTAAAACACTTGGATGCTAAAGCATCCATATGGGGAAAAAATAAGCCTCAATGCCTACCTCTACATATGCTATATTTTAGATGGATTGCAGACCTAAAATTTAAGAGCTAAAATTGTAAAGCTTCTAGAAGAAAACCTAAGAGAATATCTTTGCAACTTTGAGATCCACAAATATTTCTTTCTTTTTTTTTTGAGACAGAATCACTCTGTCGCCCAGGCTGGAGTGCAGTAGCACTATCTCAGCTCACTGCAACTTCTGCTGCCCGGGTTCAAGTGATTCTTCTGCTTCAGCCTCCCAAATATCTGGGATTACAGGTGTGAGCCACCATGTCTGGTTAATTTTTATATTTTTAGTAGAGATGGGGTTTCACCATGTTGGCCAGGCTGGTCTTGAACTCCTGACCTCGAGAGACCCACCTGCCCTGGCCTCCCAAAGTGCTGGGATTATAGGCGTGAGCCGCCACGCCCAGCCAGAGACATGCAAATATTTTTTAGGATAAAAAGGCACAAATTGGCTGGGCTCGGTGGCTCACGCCTGTCATACTAGCACTTTGGGAGGCCAAGGCGGGCGGATCACGAGGTCAGGAGTTCGAGACCAGCCTGGCCAATATAATGAAACCCCGTTTCTACTAAAAATGCAAAAATTAGCCAGGCGTGGTGGCACGCACCTGTAATCCCAGCTACTCGGGAGGCTGAGGAAGGAGAATTGCTTGAACCTGGGAGGTGGAGGTTGCAGTGTGCTGAGATTGCACCACTGCACTCCAGCCTGGGTGACAGAGTGAGACTCTGTCTCAAAAAAAAAAAAAAAAAAAAGGCACAAATCATAAATGAAAACATTAATAAATTGGACTTAACCGAAACGACAAACAGAGAGAAGCTCTCTGAAAGAAAAGATACTTATTTGGGAATAGAGCATTGCCATAGGAATACACAGGCCACAGTAAACTATGTACATATGCAGGAAGGTAAAGAAAGTCAAAAGCTTTTAAAGGAAAAAATGAGGAGGATTACTTGTTTTGAAATAATTATCCCTGGTTACAAATATCAATAACAAGGGTGATGCCAGTCTGAGGTTGGACAGGCAGCTGCTAGGTAGACATCCTTGCAGAAGTATTTTTTTGTGTAAAACGTGATGGCTTTTGTGCAAGGTTGTGGTTTTTGCTGTCTTCTGTGATAGTTTTTGTTATCAGGCATACTAACATAAAACTCTCTCTTTGTGACTTTACCTCCATTTGTCAGGGTTTTTCTTTTTTACTTAAAAATATTTTTGAAAATTTTTTCAGAAACAAGGGTCTTGCTATCCTGCCCAGGCTGCTCTTGAATTACTAGCCTCAAATAATCCTCTACCTCAGCCTCCTGAGTAGCTGGGGTAATAGTCATGAGCCACCATGCCCTGTTTCTCAGGGATTTTTTTTTTTCCAAACATTAGTGACTCCATTTTGATTCTGACAGCATTGACAAGTTTATCAAAATTAAGAATTTCTGGCTGGGCACAGCGGCTCACGCCTGTAATCCCAGCACTTTGGGAGGTCAAGGAGGGCAGATCACTTGAGATCAGCAGTTCAAGAGACTAGCCTGGCCAATGTGGTGAAACCCTATCTCTACTAAAAATATAAAAATCAGCCAGGTGTGGTGGCAGATGCCTGTAATCCCAGCCACTCGGGAGGCTGAGGCAGGAGAATCACTTGAGCCTGGGAGGCGGAGGTTGCAGTGAGATGAGATCAGGCCATCGTACTCCAGCCTGGGTGATGAGAGCGGAACTCCATCAAAAAAAAAAAAAAAAAAAAAGGAATTTCTGATCTTTAAAAGACACCAAGAAAATGAAAAGACAAGCCACAGACTGGGAGAAAACATATTTAGAACATCAATCTGATAAAGAACTTGTATCCAGAATACATAAAGAACTTCAACAACTCCATAACAGTAAGAAAAACAACTGTAGAGCCAGACGCAGTGTTGCAAACCTGTAATCCCAGCACTTTCAGAGGCCAAGGCAGGAGGATTGCTTGAATCCAGGAGTTCAAGACCAGCCTGAGCAATATAGCAAGACCTCATCTCTACAGAAAAATTTAAAGATTAACCAGGTGTGGTGGTGATGTTACCAAATGGGTTCCAATGCAGACCCCGAGAGAGGGTTCTTAGATCTCATGCAAGAAAGAATTCAGGGCAAGTCCACAGAGTAAAGTGAAAGCAAGGTTATTAGAGAAGTAAGGAAACAAATGAATGGCTACTCCACAGGTAGTGCAGCCCAGAGAGCTGCTGGTTGGCTATTTTTATGGTTATTTCTTGATTTTTTTTTTTTTTTTTTTTTGAGTTGGTGTCTTGCTCCGTCTCCTAGGCTCTAGTGCAGCGGTGCAATATCAGCTCACTGGCAGCCTCCACCTCTCAGGTTAAAATGATTCTTGTGCCTCAGCCTCCTGAGTAGCTGGGATTACAGGTGCACACCACCATGCGAGGCTAATTTTTGTATTTTTAGTAGAGACGGGGTTTCACCATGTTGCCCAGTCTGGTCTTGAACTTCTGTCCTGAAGTGATCCACCTGCCTTGACCTCCCAAACTGCTGGGATTACAGACATGAGCCACCATGCCTGGCCTATTTCTTGATTACATGCTAGACAAGGGGTCGATTATTCATGAGTTTTCCAGGAAAGGAGTGGGGATTTCCCGGAACTGGGGGTTCCTCCCCTTTTTAGACCATATAGGGTAACTTCCTGATGTTGCTATGGCTTTTGTAAACTGTCACGGCACTGGTGGAAGTGCCTCTTACATGCTAATGTATTATAATTAGGGTATAATGAACAGTGAGGATGACCAGAGGCCACTTCTGTCACCATCTTGGTTTTGGTGGGTTTTGGCCAGCTTCTTCCCCACATGCTGTCTTATCAGTAGAGTCTTTATGACCTGTGTCTTGTGATACCAGTCTTGCTGACCTCCTGTCTCATCCTGCAACTAAGAATGCCTAACCTCTTGGGAATGCAGCCAGCAAGTCTCAGCCTCCTGTTACCCAGCCCCCATTCAAGATGGAGTCGCTCTAGTTTGAACTCCCCTGACAGCGTTGTGCACCTACAGTCCCAGCTACTCGGGAGGCTGAGGCGGGAGAATCACTTGAGTCCAAGAGTTCAAGGCTGCAGTGAGCTGTGATCGCGCCACTAAACTGCAGCCTGGGCAACAGAGTGAAACTCTATCACTTAAAAAAACAAAACAAAACAGTTTAAAAAAAATAGGGAAAAGATTTGAACAGACAGTTTATAAGAGAAGATGTACACAAGGCCAGTAAGACCGTGGAAATATCTGAGCTTCAAGTCAGGGACATGTAAAAAAAATTAAATAGAAGCATGGAAAGATGCTCAACATCAGCAGTCCTGAAAAGGAATGCAAATTCAGAGCACTAGGGACCAGCCGAAATGACCAAAAGGAGAAAGCTTGACAATGTTTTTTGTCCACAAGAATGTGGAGCAATTGAAATACTGGTGTTGGGAATGAAAAAATGATAAATTGGCCAGGTGTGGTGGCCCACACCTGTAATCCCAGCACTTTAGGAGGCCGAGACAGGTGGATCTCTTGAGGTCAGGAGCTTGAGACAAGCCTGGCCAACATGGTGAAACCTCATCTCTACAAAAAAATACAAAAATTAGCTGGGCATGGTGGCACACACCTGTAGTCCCAGCTACTTGGGAGGCTGAGGCAGGAGAATCACTTGAACCCAGGAGGCAGAGTTTGCAGTGAGCCAAGATTGTGCCACTGCACTCCAGCCTGGGTGACAGAGTGAGATCCTGTCTCAAAAAAAAAAAAAGGAGGAGGAAGAAGAGGAAGAGAAGGAAGAAGAGGAGGAGGAAGAGGAGGAGGAGGAGGAAGAAGAAGGAGGAGGAGGAGAGAGAGAGAAGAAGGAAGGAAGGAGGGAGGGAGGGAAGGAAGGAAGGAAGGAAGGAAGGTTGTTAAATGGCTGGGCACGGTGGCTCACACCTGTAATCCCAGCACTTTGGGAGGCCAAGGTGGGTGGATCACCTGAGGTCAGGAGTTCAAGACCAGCTTGACCAACATGGTGAAACCCCGTCTCTACTAAAAAAATACAAAATTAGCCAGACATGGTGGTGCACACCTGTAATCCCAGCTACTTGGGAGGCTGAGGCAGGAGAATCGCTTGAACCCAGGAGGCAGAGGTTGCAGTGAGCCGAGATCATGCCATTGCACTCCAGCCTGGGCAATGAGAGCAAAACTCCATCTCAAATGGCTAAAAAGTTGCAAGCCTTTATTTGTGTTTAGATCATTGCTAGATTAATCAGATTTGGTATTTAATTGCTTAATGTAACCTGTGTTACAAAGTATGTACATCAGGCCAGGCACGGTGGCTCACCCGTGTAATCCCAGCACTTTGGAAGGCTGAGGTAGGCGGATCACTTGAGGTCAGGAGTTCATGACCAGCCTGGCCAACATGGTGAAACGCCATCTGTACTAAACATAGGAAGATTAGCCTGGTGTGGTGGCGTGTGCCTGTACTCCCAGCTACTCGGGAGGCTGAGACAGGAGAATTGCTTGAAGTGGGGAGGGGGAGGTTGCTGTGAGCCGAGGTTGTGCCACTGTACTCCAGCCTGGGTGACAGAGTGAGACCCTGTCTCAAAAAAAAAAAAAAAAGAAAAGTACATCAAAGAATTTTCATGTCTTAATTGTTGCTTTTATTTATTTATTTATTTATTTATTTATTTATTTATTTGAGACAGGCTCTTGCTCTGTCACGCAGGTTGCAGTACAGTGGCACAATCTCAACTCACTGCAGCCTTGAACTCCCAGGCTCAAGGGATCTTCCCATCTCAGCCTCCTTAATAACTGTAACTACAGGTGCACGCTACCATGTCGGGCTAATTTTTGTATAGTTGTTGTTTTTAAATAATTTATATTTATTGTAAAAAATTAGGAAATGCAGATAAGAAAAAGAAGGGAAAATCACTCATGAAAATCTGAAATAATCTAAGTAGTGCGGAATACGAAAGGTTTATTGTTTATTTTGTTGTATTATAATGACATCAGAAACACATAAGAAATGTCCTTCAAAAAGTTGCATGTTGACAATATGTAGGGATAAAAATCAGTGAGGTGTAGCATTTGCTTTAAAATACTTGCAAGCCAGGGCAGTGGCTCACTCCTGTAATCCCAGTGCTTTGGGAGGCCGACACGGGAGGATTGCTTGAACCCAGGAGTTTGAGAACATCCTGGGCAACATGGTGAAACCCCATCTCTACAAAAAAAAATACAAAAATTAGCCAGTGTGGTGGCCCACACCTGTAATGTCAACAACGTGGGAGGCTGAGGTGGGAGAATCCCTTGAGCCCAGGAGTTTGAGGCTGCAGTGAGCCAAGATTGTGCTACTGTACTGTAGCCTGGGCGACAGGTGAGACCTTGTCTCTAAATAAATAACATACTTCAGGAGAGAGGGGTCAGTTTGCAAAAATAATAATAATAATAATAATAATAATAAGTAAAACAAGTGTGGCAAAATAAAAAATAATTAATGAATCAGTTGGGGCAATGGGCATATAGAGGTTCATTATATTATTCTCTCTACTTTTGTGTATAATTTTTTTGTTTTTTTTTTTTATGTTTGAGACTGAGTCTTACTCTGTAATCTGAGCTGGAGTACAGTGGCATGATCTCAGCTCACTGCAACCTCCATCTCCCCATTCAAGCAATTCTCCTGCCTCAGCCTCTCGAGTAGCTGGGGACCACAGGCACACTGCACCACACCCAGCTAATTTTTCTATTTGTAGTAGAGACAGGGTTTCACCATGTTGGCCAGGCTGGTCTCAAACTCCTGACTTCAAGTGGTCTGCCTGCCTCGGCCTCCCAGAATGCTGGGATTGCAGGCGTGAGCCACCGTGCCCAGCCTGTGTATAATTTTATAATAAATTTTTATAATAAAAATGTTTTTAAACACCCATAATCCTCAAACCAAACCCAGAGAAAATCATTACTTTCGACTTTGTGCATATCCCATCAGAAGAGTTATGAAGGCATTTTTTTTTTTTTTGAGACGGAGTCTCACTCTGTCGCCCAGGCTGGAGTGCAGTGGCACGATCTCTGCTCACTGCAAGTTCCGCCTACCGGGTTCACGCCATTCTCCTGCCTCAGCCTCCGGAGTAGCCGGGACTACAGGTGTGCACCACCACATCCAGCTAAGATTTTTTATTTTTTATAGAGACAGGATCTTGCCATGTTGCCCAGGCTGGCCTCAAACTCCTGGCCTCAAGTGATCCTCCTGCCTCAGCCTCACAAAGTGCTGGGATTACAGTCATAAGCCACCATTCTAGGCCACTGGTCTTTTCTTTCCACTAGAAAAGTTTGAATAAATAGGCCGGGTGTGATGGCTCACGCCTGTAATCCCGGCACTTTGGGAGGCCGAGGCAGGTGGATTATGAGGTCAGAAGTTCGAGACTAGCCTGGCCAACATGGTAAAACCCCATCTCTACTAAAAATACAAAAATTACCTGAGCGTGGTGGCAGGCGCCTGTAATCCCAGCTACTCGGGAGGCTGAGGCAGGAGAATCACTTGAACCCGGGAGGTGGAGGTTGCAGTGAGCCAAGATCGTGCCATTGCTCTCCAGCTTGGATGACAAGAGCAAGTCTCTGTCTCAAAAAAAAAAAAAAAAAAAGAAAGAAAAAAGAAAAGTTTGAATTTTGAATTATTTTCTTTTAGCTGTCTTGAAATATATCTCCTGGGTTCAAGTGATTCTCCTGCCTCAGCCTCCTGAGTAGCTGGGATTACAGGCATGTGCCACCACACCGGGCTAATTTTTTGTATCTTTAGTAGAGGCAGGGTTTTACCATGTTGGCCAGGCTGGTCTTGAACTCTTGACCTCAAGTGATCCCCCCGCCTCGGCCTCCCAAAGTGCTGGGATTACAGGCATGAGCCACCGCGCCCGGCCCTCCTTGTGGTTTTGATTTGCCTTTCCTTGATGACTAGTAATTAGCATTTTTTCATACACCCGTAGGCCATTTGTAGGTTTCTTTTGAGAAATGTCTATTCAGATCTTTCGCCCTTCTTAAATAATTTTTTTTTGCAATTGAGTTATTTGTGTTCCTTATACACTCTGGTTATTAATTCTTTGTCAGATGGACGGTCTGCAATATTTTCTTCCACTCTGAGTTGTCTCTTCACTTATATCTTTATCCATTCAGCCACTCTATGCCTTTTTGTGTTTTTTTCACACAGGGTCTCAACGTTGCTTTTTAATAACTACACATTATGCATTGAATGGACATAACAAAATTTAGCAGGAGATGTTCAGGTTATTTCCAACTTCTCCCCATTATTGACAATATTTCAATAACCATTCTTGTGTTCAATCTTGTTGCACAGCCATACTTCCCCATGATAAAAGTCTAAAAAGGAAACTTCTGGATGAAAAACTGTTTAAGCACCAGGGGGAGCTGGTCACCTATGTGATCCCCACCTGCAGTGCTGTGGGGTTAAAAAAAATTTTTTTTTGAGACAGGGTCTCACTCTGCCCAGGCTGGAGTGCACTGGCACGATCTCTGCTCACTGCAACCTCTGCTTCCTGGGTTCAAGCGAACCTCCCGCCTCAGCCTCCCAAGTAGCTGAAACTATAGGTGTGTGCCACCACATCTGGCTAATTTTTGTGTTTTTAATAGAGACAGGGTTTCACCATGTTGGCCAGGCTGATCTGGAACTCCTGGCCTCAAGTCATCTGCCTGCCTCGGCCTCCCAAAGAGCTGAGATTATAGGCATGAGCCACTGCGCCCAGCTTGTTTTGTTTTTAAGCAAACCCTAGTCCTCTACCTTAGCAGTTTCCGCTTCCCAAGATGAAAGTGCAAAATGTCTGGGGCACACAGCTCGTAAACAGTATCTGGCATCTAGGAATGCTCAACAGAGCCTTTCGTCTTTGAAACCCTACCCCTCCTTGCTGTATTCTTTAATGTGGACAATAGATGTTTCTCCAATGCATAAATTGCTGTGTCCTTCAAGTCCCAAACCCCTTTTACATGGAAAGGCTGGCACTGCCACTGTCAGATCATTTAGAAGAGAATAGGCCCACCTCAGCCTCATGGTTGGGCATGTGACCCAGGCCCTGCTGTTCAATGCATGATGTGCACCTTAACCACAGTGATTGGTGCAAGGGTGGCACAAAACCCACACCAGACCAATAAGACCCTACCCAGGACCTTTGCTGAAGTGTAGAGAAAAGAGTTGCTACTTCTTCGGGGTTTGTTGACTTGGTTGTAAAGCATCGTGTTGAAGCACATGAGCTTTGGAGTTTGGGCTTGAATTGGAATCCCCTCTTGATCACTTCCTGGCCATGTGACCTTTCTGAAATTCCTCAATATCTCAGATATTTGGTGTTTGTTTGTTTGTTGTGAGACGGAGTCTCGCTCTGTCTTGCCCAGGCTGGAGTACCAGTGGCATGATCTCATTGCAGCCTCTGCCTCCCTGGCTCAGCCTCCCAAGTAGCTGGGACTACAGGCATGCGCCACCACACCCGGCTAATTTTGTATTTTTAGTAGAGATGGGGTTTCACCATGTTGGCCAGGCTGGTCTCAAACTCCTGACCTCAAGTGATCCACCCACCTCAGCCTCCCAAAGTGCTGGGATTATAGGCATGAGCCACCGCCCAGCCAATATATCAGATATTTGGCTTCCTCATCCGTAAACCGGGGCAGTAATAATTTCTACCTTACAAGGTTGTTGTGGGTTTTGTGTGGTGTAACACGTGTAAAACACTAAGTGCTGAGCCTGCTACAGACAAAGTATTCCATGATGCTGGGTGGCTGTTGTGACACAGTCCATACCCCGAGATGTGGAGGCGGCCAGTATCCATCTCTTGCTCCACCTATTAGTCAATAGTGCTACTGCTCCCTCACCAAACACACACACTTGTCATTTTCCGCTGTCAGTACATAAATGAGGCATCACCAGATGGTGACCATAACCTGGCATTTTCTGGGAAACTCCCTATTTCAAATATTTGATTGCTTTAGCAGAAAACAAGTTGCAGCTTCTGGGGAAAGGAAGATAATTCCTGCCCGTCTATGATGCCATTTCTCTGGGCGGGTGTTTTTTTAAGCCAGGCCAGGAGAAAGAGTGATTTCTGCTCAGCCAACCTTGTATCAGGTAGGACTCAACTGGTTGCCAAGTGACAGAAAACCCTACTCAAACAGAAGAGGAAATTTATTAGTGGATAAATTACAGGTTAGTTCTGATTCACAAGGATTGAGAGTCAGTGAGGTTGTGGTCCCCGAGAGCAGAAGTGTTAAACCTTTCCTTATAAAGAGCCAGATAGCAAATATTTTAGGCTTTGCAGAATATATGGTCTTTGTTGCAGCCGCTCGACCCTGCTATCATAGTATGCAAGCATCATAGTAAATATGTAAAAGAATGAGCATGGCTGTTTTCCAATACAATTTATTTACAGAAGCAGGGGGTAGGCTGCATTTGGCCCCTGGACTGTGGTTTGCTGACCCCTGACTTTAGAGGAAAATCAGAATGTAATTACCCAAAGAAAGGGAATTGAATACAGGTGGCAAAAATACAAAAATAACGCCCATGTTAAGCTCCAAATTCTCCTGGCATAATCTTTTCTGTCCTCTTAAAGCAAACAAAGGGAAATGAGGTGACCAGCCTGGTCTGAGGATCCAGTTTATTTGGGTGGAACAAAGTTCTTTCTCTCTGTGGATCTATTTAGTATATCAGGGGTTTAAGCCCAGGACCTTAAAGATAAGTATGGTACATGCTGGGGAACTTATGTGCTGAGGTTTTACTTCTTCTGTGCCCACTCTAATTTCTTAGGCCAACCTCTGGATTTTTTTTTTTTTTTTTTTTTTTTGAGATGGAATCTCACTCTTATCACCCAGACTGGAGTATGATGGTGCGATCTCGGCTCACTGCAACCTCTGCCTCCTGAGTTCAAGCGATTTTCTTGCCTCAGCCTCCTGAGTAGCTGGGATTACAGGTGTGTGCCACCATGCCCAGCTAACTTTTTATATTTTTAGTAGAGAAGGGGTTTCACCATGTTGGCCAGGCTGGTCTCGATCTCCTGTCCTCGTGATCTGACCGCCTCAGCCTCCCAAAGTGCTGGGATTACAGGCGTGAGCCACCACGCCCGGCCCTAACTCTGGATTTATGATTGTCCATGGATCAAGATCCTTGGACTTTCAGTGATACAAGATAATGCATTACGGATTCCTCATCTTCCAGATGTGCCTCGCTGCTGTTATGATGGGCGTGCTTTTATTCACTGGATTCACAAGATGTCTTAGATGTAAGTATGTACTGATCAATGTTAGCAGAATGTTAATGAGCCATTATATACTCATGTTTTAGAATGTCTTGGTCAGATAAAAACTTTGCCAATATAGCACTGGCAAAGGAATTCTAAAGATTCTATGCTGATCAAATATTAAATAGTTTGAGGGATCTTGTGTTGGGCAAATGTAGTCAGTGGTCCTCTGTGAGTCAATATAAGGAAGATAAGGAAACAATGTGGACAAAGTCTTTGAGATCTAAGCCACCCTAAAGGTGAGGAGTCAGAGGATTTCATTTTATCTTTTTTTTTGTTTTGAAATGGAATCTCACTCTGTTGCCCAGGCTGGAGTACAGTGGCGTGATCTCAACTCACTGCAACCTCTGACTCCCTGGTTCAATGATTCTCCTGCCTCAGCCTCCCAAGTAGCTGGGATTACAGGCACATGACACCATGCCCGGCTAATTTTTTTTTTAGTGGAGATGGGGTTTCACCATGTTGGCCAGGATGGTCTCGATCTCCTGACCTCATGATCCACTCCACATGCCTCCCAAAGTGCTGGGATTCCAGCAGGCATGAGCCACCACGCCCAGCCGTCTTCTTTTTTTTTTTTTTTTTGAGACAAAGTCTCACTCTGTTGCCCAAGCTGGAGTGCAGTCACGTGATCTCAGCTCACTGCAACCTCCACCTCCCGGGTTCAAGCAATTCTCCTGCCTCAGCCTCCTGAGTAGCTGGGATTACAGGCACGTGCCACTATGTCCGGCTAATTTTGTATTTTTAGTAGAGATGGGGTTTCATTATGTTGGCCAGGCTGGTTTTGAACTCCTGACCTCCTGATCCACCCGCCTTGGCCTCCAAAAGTCCTAGGATACCAGGCGTGAGTCACCACGCCCGGCTGAGTCAGAGGGTTTCTAAAGGAGGCTGGGCACGGTGGCTCATGCCTGGAATCCCAGCACTTTGGGAGGCTGAGGTAGGATGATTGCTTGAGTCCAGAAGGTGAGACCAGCCTGGGTGACATACTGAAACCCCATCTTTATAAAAAAATAGAAAAATTAGCCAGGTGGTGGTGTGCACCTGTGGTCCCAGCTATTCAGGAGGCTGAGGTGGTAGGATTGCTTAAGCCTGGGAAGCGGAGGCTGCAGTGAACCAACATCAAGCCTCTGCACTCCACAGCGGAGGCTGCAGTGAGCCCAGGAGGTCGAGCCTCTGCACTTGGCCTGGGCAACAGAGCAAGAGTGGTAGTTCATGCCTGTAATCCCAACATTTTGGGAGGCCAAGGCGGGCAGATCCCCTGAGGTCAGGAGTTTGAGACCAGCCTGGCCAACATGGTGAAACCTTGTCTCTACAAAAAAATACAAAAATTAGCTGGGCATGGTGGCGGGTGCCTGTAATCCCAGCTACTTGGGAGGCTGAGGCTGGAGAATCACGTGAACACAGGAGGCAGAGGTTGCAGTGACAGGAGATCGTGCCATTGCACTCCAGCTTGGGTTACAAGAGCAGAACTCCATCTCAATCAATCAACCAATCATTAATAAAAATTTTTAAAAATGTTGAATCTCCTTTCTTTGATAGCCAGTAATGAAGCATTCAAAGCCTAAACTTCTGTAGTGAAGCCATTGTCATGAACATCTCTAAACTGTCAGGATACACATGGAAGATCCAACACTGTTTCTCTGTTATTCCTGGGAGGATGATTCTGGGTATCCAGCTACTGACTGATGTCCAGGTTCATGCTAGACCTCTCTAGCTCAGAGGTCTCTGGTCCTAAGGTCAGATCTTAGGACCTAGAACCTAGCGACTCTCAGCCATAAGACATGTCCCTGAGCCAATGAGGTGAGAAAAGAATTGGATGGAGTTTCACCGTGTCGTTCTGTCATGCCACTGCTACCCACATTAACAGGCTTGTTTGGAAAGCCTGGGAATCAGGAGGGCTTGGGGCTAGGGACAGGCTATACCTTCAGAGGGAACAGCTCAACTCTCCCAGTGAGCTCTTTGGAATCGAGCTTTAGATGCCTGGGCAAGGCCAGAACACTGTAGATGAGTCCAGCTGGAATCAGTTGCCAACAGGGGAACCCAGCTTCCCAATGACATCAGGATTAGCACATAAAGCTTGGTACTGGGCTGTCTTCGGGTGGATGTTTCTCTACAAGAATACCTGTATTTTTTCAGGAGGTGTCTATACAGGCATTCTCCTTCACTGAATCTTGCGTTCTCTAAAATTAAGTAGATCCCCTTTTAAACATAGCTCCCCATTTTATAGGCTTGATTTTGCTGTGAGTCACATCATAGCTTTCAGGACTTAAAATTGTGCCTAAATAGGTAAAAACATTAGCCGGGCATGGCAGCACGTACCTGTGGTCACAGTGACACAGGAGGCTGAGGCAGGGGGATCACCGGAGCCCAGGAGGTCCAGGCTGCAACAAGCTTTGTTTGTGTCACTGCACTCCAGTCCGGTGAGCATGAGACCCTGTCTCCATTAAAAGAAAAAAAAAAAAGTAAAAATGTAGGTAATCACTACTTGTTTGCCAAGCAAAATATTCCTGCATGAGGTCCTTGTGGTGAAGAAGTTAAGAAATCAGTGCCCAACCGTGTTGCACTATATTCTTGTAAAATATATTTTGGTTCTGTCCTCTAATCCTCATGTGCTAACAGGGATGTATTGTTTTTTCTAGAGCTCCTTTGCAGGGATTTAGATCATTATTTCAGATCTTCCAGATCTTAGATTTGGTTCAAGAGGTCAAGAAGCACTTCCTTCATTCATAAATATTTATTTAGGTTCTACTATATGCCAGCGTTCTATGCACTAGAAGCTTAACTTTGTAATCTGGTTTGAAGCATTGTGTACAAATGCACTAAGACATATGTATGAAGCTGTTATCCACAGCATTGTTTGTAATAACTGGAAACAATTTGAACATCTATCAATAGGTAGGAAATGGTTCATTCAAACAACAGAACTTTAAAATCATTAAAAATAGATCTTTATGTTATTAGTAAGCAAATATGCCAAAAGAATAATAAGACCAAAAGTTGTAAAAATAAGTTATTTTATCCCATTTTTGCATACACACACATGAGAAATTGGTAAAAGTGATTGCATCTGGAAACAGGTTGGAAAATTTAGTTCTATATGTATTTAAAAAAAAAAAAAAAAAGACCGAGGCCGGGCATGGTGGCTCACACCTGTAATCCAGCACTTTGGGAGGCCAAGGCGGGAAGATCACTCGAGGTCAGGAATTAAAGACCAGCCTGGCCAACATAGTGAAAACCCGTCTCTACAAAAACACAAAAATCTAGCCAGCCGTGGTGGCGCATGCCTGTAGTCCCAGCGACTCAGGAGGCTGAGGCAGGAGAATCGCTTGGACCCAGAAGGCAGAGGTTGCAGTGAGCCAAGATGGCACCACTGCACTCCAGCCTGGGGGACAGAGGGAGACTGTCTCAAGAAAAAAACAAAATGAAACAAAACAAAAACAAAAACAAAAAACCAACTTTGTGTTGATAGTCTCATGAGCATGTGATTTGGATTGGGGCGAGATTCATTTTTTAAAGTCGATAGTTCTATGTTTTTTTAACGATCATGTATTGCCTTCCTAACAGAAAAAAATAATTTGTATACTATTTGTAGGTATGGAAGGGGATACCTATTCACACATAGAATGGTAAGCTTCATCACTGAAGATTCTCAACCCACTGCTGGTGTAAGCTTTCTCAGGTTCTTTTCTTCCTATAGCTGGGAAGTCAGGTTTTCTTTTTTCTTTTCTTGGGACAAAGTCTCGCTCTGTTGCCCAGGCTGGAGTGCAGGGGCGTAATCTCGGCTCACCGCAAACTCCGCCTCCTGGGTTCAAGCTTCTCCTGCCTCAGCCTCCCAAGTAGCTGGGACCACGGGCGCATGCCACCATGCCCGGCTAATTTTTTGTATTTTTAGTAGAGACAAGGTTTCACTGTGTTAGCCAGGATGGTCTCGATCTCCTGTCCTCGTGATCCGCCTGCCTTGTCCTCCCAAAGTGCTGGGATTACAGGCGTGAGCCACTGCGCCCAGCAGAAGTCAGGTTTTCTAACGTGTTTAGCTTGACTCACAGTGGCACTGGCTATTGGTTCACTTTGAAAAGAGATTTAACTGAACTTTTGGAAATTAAAAATAACCAACCATACTTAAAATGTTCCCTAGAAGTCTGTGCCAGGTGATGTGGGCTTCCTAATTTTACCAAATCTTTTGTAACTGAAGATTAATTACAAGACTTTTGATGGCCGAGCACAGTGGCTCATGCCTGTAATCCCAGCATTTTGAGAGGCCAAGGCAGGCAGATAACCTGAGGTCAGTAGATCAAGGCCATGCTAGCTAACACGGTGAAACCCCGTCTCTACTAAAAAATACAAAAATTAGCCGGGCGTGGTGGCACGTGCCTGTAATCCCAGCTACTTGGGAGGCTGAGGCAGGAGAATCATTTGAACCTGGGAGGTGGAGGTTGCAGTGAGCTGAGATTGCGCCACTGCCTCAAGCCTGGGCAACAGAGCAAGACTCCATCTCAAAAAAAAAAAAAATTATGAGATGGGATCTCTGTGTTTCCCAGGCTGGTCTTGAACTCCTCTTGGGCTCAAGCTGTCCTTCTGCCTGGGCCTCCCAAAGTGCTAGGATTACAGGCACGAGCTACCATGCCTGGCCTCAATTATTATTTTAGAAAAAGGTTTTACAAATGTAGTGTATCCTAAGTGTACAGTGCTTACAATCTCTACAGTAATGGCCTAGGCCTTCACATTCACTCACTGACTCAACCGAATCAGGACTTCCAGTCCTGCCAGCTCTATTCATGGTAAGAGCCTTATCCAAGTGTACCATTTTTTATTTTTTTTTCTTTTGAGACGGAATCTCACTCTGTTGCCCAGGCTGGAGTACAGTGGCGTGATCTCGGCTCACTGCAACCTCTGCCTCCGGGGTTCAAGTGATTCTCTGGCCTCAGCCTCCGAGTAGCTGGGATTACAGGCACATGCCACCACACCCGGCAAATTTTTGTATTTTTAGTAGAGATAGGGCTTCACCATGTTGGCCAGGCTGGTCTTGAACTCCTGACCTCAGGTGATCCATGCACCTCGACCTGCCAAAGTGTTGGGATTATAGGTGTGAGCCACCATGCCAGGCCCTTTTCTCATATAAGGTACTTTTACTGTACCAAATGGTAAACAAAACTGTTTACTTACCATTGTGTTACAACTGCCTATGTTAACAAGCTGTACAGGTGTCTAGGAACAATACACTACACCATACAGGTGTAGTCGGCTACACCACCTAGGTTCATGCAAGTGCACTCTGTTTGCATGATGAAACCGCCTAACCATGCACTTCTCAGAATAGGTCCCTGCTGTTACTGTGCTGATCCATGCTGCCGACAAGGATAAACCCTGAAAACATTATGCTAAATGAATGCACCACTAAAGGCCATGTATTTTGATCTCATTTATACAAAATGTCCAAAATAGGCAAATATTTAGAAGCAGAATTAGCCATTAGTGATTACACCAGGAGTTGAGGAGAGAATGGAACAGAAAGTGACTTAATGGATAGAGAGTTTCTTCTTTGATGAAAATGTTCTGAAATTAGTGGAGATGGCTGAATATACTGAAATCAACTGAATTGTGGCAAATTTTTTAAAGTGGTAAATTTTATGGTATGTAAATCATATCTTGAATAAAGCTGTTACAAAAAATTATCTGTGCTGGTGACACTGTATGGGTGGTTCCCTAGACAGGTGCTTTACAAACTAGAGCAAGGAGAGCAAGTGAAATAACACACCTTAACAGAAACTCTCTTCCAATAGTTTTCTTGCCTATAGTCAAAACACCTGGGTAGAAATGAAAGACAGACTACACTCAACAACTGTTTTATAAACCTTTATTGGAAAGGCTACAAACTTTGTATTGCCACCACATTTCTTATGTTTAAAGTGGTTGTGGGGAAGTAAACTTGGATACAAAACTACTATGCTGTTGAATCTTGCCCAGGCTTGTTGTAAAATATTTTTTGTACAATGGAGGTAGAGTGGATAGGTCAATAATTTAAACCTCACAGGACTTGATTAGTGTCAGCACGCCTTTTTTCATTCAGGTTTTCAGGTTCTAGCAGACCTAGAAATAAACTACAAATACTAGATTTAGGCTCAGGGATGGCATTTAATACATTTAAAATTTTTAGTTTTCAGTTTTCCCCATTTGTTCCTTTATAAATGTAAAATTGTGCATCTGATGTCTCTTCCCTCAAATAAGTGTGTTCTAAAAATACCTACTGAGAGTGAAATGGTAAATACCAGATGATGGAAAGAGAAACACATCATCCTTTTCATCAATTTTACCTGATTTTTCTCAAACCAGCTTTTTTTTTTTTTTTTGCTTATTTTCTTTAGTTTGAAATATAAATAACTACAATGCATATTTCAGTTGGCTTCATTCTTAAATTCTGAATAAGCATCTTACTTTTCTATAAAACATTATAGAAACTCAAAATAATAATCAATGGCTTCTCCAATTCCAAATATTCAACTTAATGGAGACAGCATCTTTTACTTTTACATTTAATGAAAACAGAGGATTTGAACACGTTCTGTGCACACATGGTTTTACTACAGATTTGCTGTTACCTTATTTTTTTAAGGGGGTGGTGGTAGGGAGATACAGAAGTCAGGCTAACCCAGTGCTCGGGAGTTACAGCACTCAAGACACCCTGGCCTCTACAGAGCATCACTGAAGCCACTGAAGACTGTCTCTACCAGCCTTTTGCCTTCCAAGACTATAAGATGGGCACAGGCCTGAGATACAAGCTTCAGGCCAATGGGTTTTTTATGGGCTGTTTAAGAACCAGTACTAAGGATACATTCTTTATGTTTTTCCTTCTAAAAATGTGACACAAAAGAATAATTTACACCAACCGCTTTTTATTATCGAGTTTCAGAAACCTTTCACAAGATGGTAAAAAAAAAAAAAAAAAGAAAAAAGAAAAAAAAACGAAAAAAAAAAACAAAACCAAAAACAAAATAACTTTACAACCACAGCTAATGTAATTTTTTCCATTGTTCCCAGTCAGCTCCAAACCCATTGTGTGCAAAGCCCATTTTTTTCCATGCATCTAAATGATAGATACAGGCTATGAAATTCTTTATTCTATTTGTAGCAGCTTATGCAGGTGCAGCCAAACACAAAGCTTCAGGACAAATTGTACAAACTTTACAATGTGGGATTTAAATTTAAAATATGAAACATAAAAATCTACACAAAACTGATAAAAATCAAGCACAGATACCAGGATTGAAACTTATAATAATCCATGTGTGAAAGGGAGTCTTGTTTCCTTTCAAGTGCTTTATTCTGCTATGGAACAGTCGAAATGAAGATGTAAAGCCTTGTGGTTAGTTTAAATTATACACTCTGTAGATACTATACCAATTTTAAAAGTTATACATAGACCAACAGATGTCCCTCAGTTCATCTGGATTGATAAGACACTCCAGCTGGATTGCTGAGAACAAATCAGGCAAATGTGGAAAGAAAATCCACCTGTGCAATTTGTTTGCAGAGTTTACTGATGGGCACACTGCACTCCAGGTCCATGATGGCTGCTGCTTTCTTCATCAGAGCTATCATTATAGGCTTCACGCCTCTGACCACCTCCTGAGCCTCGAGTGCTATCAAATTCCTGAAGCTCCACCTCCTCTGTTTCTCCAATTATGTTAGGAACTTCCGGTCTAGATGGCAGAAGATCTTCTAGTTCCTTTATTAAAACAAACAAAAACCAGGTTGGTTGTAACATTTTCATCAACTTTCCTTTTGATACATAGAATCCAGTGTCTAAGAGTTAAAAAAGGGGCTGGGTGTGGTGGTTCATGCTTATAATCCCACCCAGCACTTTGGGAGGCTGAGGCGGGCGGGCAGTGAGGTCAGGAGATGAGACCAGCCTGGACAACATGGTGAAGCCTCGTCTCTACTAAAAATACAAAAAATTAGCCGGGCATGGTGGTGGGTACCTGTAATCCTAGCTAGTCGGAAGGCTGAGGCAGGAGAATCGCTTGAACCCGGGAGGTGGAGGTTGCAGTAAGCTGAGATTGTGCCACTGCACTCCAGCCTGGGTGACAGAGCAAGACTCCATCTCAAAAACAAAAAAGTTAAAAAAAAAAGGAATGTGGACTGGACTTTGAACTCTAACTAAGAGATCACAAACTCATCACTCACAGGCCAAATCTGCAGACATCTTTTGTGCAACCCATCTATTGCTTTAAGAACCAAAAAAAGAGGTCATTATCTGCCAATACTTAAACATTAGAAAGTTTCTACAGGAGACACGCCTTCCTGCATCCGGCACGTGCCGGACACCAGCTGACGAGAAGGGGGTAGTGGTCCTGCCCTCTGCAGATGAGGAATCTGCTCTCTCCAGGGAGTGCTACTCCTCACCACCACCCACACCGGGTCTACTTTACTCCTCTACAATTCCCTGCTTGGCCCCATCAACATTTACACCAGCAATACCCCATTTCCTAACAACTAGGAAAGCCTACCAATCACACAAATATACTTTAAAATTGAAAGTAACATGACTATTGAGAAACTTGAAGTTGGTTGGGTGCAGTGGCTCACGACTGCAATCCCAGAACTTCGGGAGGCAGGAAGATTGCTTGAGACCAGTCTGGACAACAAAGCAAGACTCCATCTCTATAAAAAGTTTTAAAAAGCATTAGCCGGTGTGGTGGTGCACACCTGTAGCAAGCCATGATCATGCCACTGCACGCCAGCCTGGGCAACAGAGCGAGACTCTCTTAAAGAAGAAACTTGGCTGGGTGCAGCGGCTCACGCCTGTAATCCCAGCACTTTGGGAGGCCGAGGCAGGTGGATCACGAGGTCAGGAGATCGAGGCCATCCATCTAACATGGCTAACATGGTGAAACCCTGTCTCTAACTAAAAATACAAAAAATTAGTGGGGCGTGGTGGCGGGTGCCTACAGTCCCAACTACTTGGGAGGCTGAGGCAGGAGAATGGCATGAACCCGGGAGGTGGAGCTTGCAGTGAGCTGAGATTGCGCCACTGCACTCAAGCCTGGGCAACAGAGCAAGACTCCGTCTCAAAAAACAACAACAACAAAAAACTTACCAGGCATCGTGGCTCATGCCTGTAATCCCAGCTACTTGGGTGGCTAAGGCATGAGAATCACTTGAACCTGGGAGGCGGGGGGTACAGTGAGCCGAGACTGCACCACTGCACTCCAGCTTGGGTGACACAGTGAGACTGTGTTTCAAAAAAATTTTTTTTAAATTAGCCAGGCATGGCAGCACACACCTGTAGCCCCAGCTCCTTGGGGGCTGAGGTGAGAGGCTTGCTTGAGCCCAGGAGGTCGAGGCTGCAGTGAGCCACGATCACACCACTGCACCCCAGCCTTTTAGATAGGGCGACAGAGACCCTATCTAAAAAACCAAAAACCAAACCCCAAACGTGGAAGTCAACTGTTGTTTAATTTAAAGAACACTTACAGAAAGCTTGTCTGGGTTGATCCAGTTGTTTTCAGGAAACTGCACATCAAACTTTATGTAAAGATCACCTTTTTCAAAGGGATTACGATACTGCGGCATCCCTTCACCTCGAACTACACGAACACATCCTATTATTTAACAGGAAATGATTAATAATTTTACCCAAAAGAGGTGTTCAATTTTTTTAGAGTTATGCAGTATAAAAAAATTACAAATTGTAAGAATACTTGAAAACCAGAATCGGACAAAATCAAGACTTACCTGGTTCAATTACTTTGCCAGGGGGGTATTTCACCACAATCTGACGTCCATCAAGGTGCTTAAATGTGAACTGAAATCCACATAGAGCTTCAACAAGTCCTATTTTATATGTCATGTGCAAATCATTCCCATCTCTCTGAAATACCTATAAATAAAGCACAAAAGAAATACATTTTCTTAAAAATTATGGAGCTACACCCTGCAGCATTATGTTCCTTGACTTAATTTCAAAACCTTATTTCTACCACTCACTGCAAATCCAAAGTGCCACTGTCCCTAGTGCCCTAAACTGCATTAGGAAAGCTAGCTATTCCCAAGTAGTATGTGAGAAACTTCCATGAGGAAGGTGTATTGGAACTGGTAAACAATGGCATATATAAGAGCAATAGAACTGAGGCCCCCAAAACAGTGCCAGGTATATTCTGCAATTATTGCCCACTTTCAGACTGCCTCTGGTGAAAAAGGTATAGAATGCCCAGAGGGCTTCTATAGAACAGGCTCATCCTGGAGTGCTCCCCAGACATGATCATAACAGGGAAGGGGGGAGGGTCCAAGATCAACATAAAAAACCTCAACCCGTAACACCCAGCCAGCAAAGTCAATTGCTTTGCTCAATTCCGTGCTTCACACACATACCAACAAGTCTCACATCTCACTAAAATGCAAAACTGGCTCATTCAATATTACACTATAAGCCCATGGACTAGGTAATGCAAAAGGTATTGAGAATAAGCACAAAGAACGTTTCTGAGCCTTCAATGTGTAGGAAAAACACATCCAATTTCACATGCCCAACCTGCAATTTTTGCTTAGATTTTACAATGGTCACTCTTCTTGTAAAGAACAATCCTGGCTGGTTCACTTATAGAAAATCTGGTAGACAGGTTCTTTTCCTATGTTACTCTCCTAAATTTACCCATTAAACAAAGTTAAACCATTACCTTAACCAATGATTCTCTAAGTGTGGTTCTGGACCAGCAGTTTCAGGAAACTTGTTAGGAACACATATTCTCGGGCCCCACTTCCATTCCTGCCAGAAACAAGGCAGGCAGGACCCAGCATCTGTAGTCCTAACAAGCCCTCCAGGCAATTCTTGTGTGTGCTAAAGTTTGAAATCCAAGAAGGTATGTTATCTATGCACATTTATTCAAATGTTCCTCACAACGGGACCAATAATTTCTTTAATGCAGGATTTTTCAACGCATTAAAAATGCTAAGTAGGCCAGGCGCAGTGGCTCACACCTGTAATCCCGGCACTTTGGGAGGCCAAGGCAGGCGGATCACAAGGTCAGGAGTTCAAGACCAGCCTGGCCAATATGATGAAACCCCATCTTTACTAAAAATACAAAAATTAGCCAGGTGTGGTGGTGCGCGCCTGTAGTCTCAGCTACTTAGGAGGCTGCAGCAGGAGAATCACTTGAACCTGGGAGGCAGAGGCTGCAGTGAACCAAGATCACGCCACTGCACTCCAGCCTGGGCGACAAGCGAGACTCCATCTTAATAAGAAAAAAATTAAAAAATTTTTAAAAAGCTAAATATAGGGTCAGAGCTTTGGAAGGCCAGTTCAAAACAGCAACATACGGAGACAAAAAATTAAAACATAAAATTGGCTAGTTGAGGCAGGACGATCCCTTGGCCCAGGAGTTGGAGCCTGCAGTTGCAGTCCCTCCTCATTAATGATCCAGCCACTGCACTCCAGCCTGGGTGACAAGGACCTCCTGTCTCTTAAAAATAATAATAATAAATTTAAAATAAAATGCTAAGTATACTGTAAAATGCCAGTGTTCTAAGAACCATCTTACCAAACATCCTTTGTTAAAGTCATATTACTTTAGGACGCATGCAGTGGCTCATGCCTATAATCCCAGCACTTTGGGAGGCTGAGGCAGGTGGATCACCTGAGGTCCTGGTCAACATGGCGAAATTCTGTCTCTACTAAAAATACAAAAACTAGCTGGGTATGGTGGCATGAGCCTGTAGTCCCAGCTACTTGGGAGGCTGAGGCAGGAGAATCGCTTGAACCCGGGAGGTGAAGGTTGCAGTGAACAGAGATTGCGCCACTGCACTCTAGCCTGGGTGACAGAGTGAGACTCCATCTCAAAAAAAATAAAATAAAAATAAAAAGTGGGGCAGGGCATGGTGGCTCACACCTATAATCCTAGCACTTTGGGAGGCCGAGGTAGGCAGATCACTTGAGGTCAGGAGTTTGAGACCAGCCTGGCCAACATGGTGAAACCCTGTCTCTACTAAAAATACAATTGCGCCACTGCACTCCAGTCTGGGCGACACGGAGAGACTGTCTCAAAAAAAAAAAAAAATAAAATAAAATAAATAAATAAATAAATAAAGAATAAGGAACAGGAAGAGATACGCATCATGTTCTTGTACAGGAGAGTTCAACTGAAAGTGATTTCAATAAAAAATGATTATCAGGATGGTTGTTGCAGTGGAGGGGGGAAGCTAAACAATTTGATGTTAAAAGTTTAAACAGAATAAACAACCAAGAATGCCAGAGTTTCTGAAAAACAAGATTAATGAGGAGGGACCACCAAGCACTAGACCAGAAAACACTTAAAAGTCATAATTTCTGAATAACAAAAGCACAGGTTATAAAGGCGTGATTAACATCACCAGGTTCTGTGGTTTGATGCTGTACAAATGCACTATGGTAACCAGACCACCAAGACACACAAACAGGCACACTGACAAGTGACATGGCAACATGATGACGATAGATGATACAGCACTCCCAAGAAGGAACGAGACAAACTTCCATTCTAACCTTTACCACCTTCTATTTTCTACTTTAGACAACTAGTTACATCTGCCTTCTGTTGAAAATTCCATGCCAATTCCACTGCTGCCAACAATTTTCAGAGATGAGTTACTTCCCAACACCTCCCCACAGGCCCCAAGAAAGAAGCTTATTCATAATCTCATTTGACTCTTTAAAATATCCAAAAAGTCCAGGGAAGCCAAAGCTAGTAAACGGGGCCCAGACCTTAAGTCCTTTGCCTCCAAATCCAATGATCTACTTTTAAAAACCCAATTTAATTATGCAGCAACATTAAAAACTAAACTTAGGGATAAAAAAAGGTTTTACCAACAGTTTGACATGCCTCAAACCAAAAAAAATCCTCTTTCCTCTGCAAATAAGCATTCCTTCTTCACTTCCTATCATGCTGCTGCACTGCCAGACATCATTTGACAATGAACCCCAAACTACTCCAAGGATTCTATCAATGAAAATGCCCAGGCACTGTCTGTACCATTTTACAACACAGTCTAACCTCCAAGCAGAATTTCCAATTATTTAGCTGTCTTGCTAACTTTCTCCCTCATATTCCTGGTATGGTGGTGTGCACAGCAGCAAGACTGAATGAATAAGGAAGTAGCTAAAATGTTAACAAATAGCAAATCTTGTAAATATTTCATCCTACAAGACCCAAAGGCAGAATTCTAAAAACTACTCTTACTTTTTGACAACCTAGGAGACGTTTGCTATTTGTAGGGTTGGCAATTTCCACAAAAAGCCAAAATACATAATTAGTAGCTTTGCTGAGTCATGAAAGCTGACTAGCACGCCCTGATTGTCCAGGAGATCAAGTCTGACCTTGTGAGGGATTACAATCAAATTCCTAAAACGTGCATCTCAATATGGCTTTGTTGTTCTCTATTGGATTCTTAAAGTGATTTTTAAAATTTACTCTATTTGAAGAAATGAGCACCACAGAAGGATGATCTCCTTCTTTATCAAATATAACCTTTAAATTATAAACGGATAAATAATCAGCTTGCCCACCTTTTTAGAATTAAAAAGAATAACCTTTCACTGAACATAATACAAATTTACCATTTCTCTGTGTTCATTGGGCTTATGCATAGGAGAAAATTTTAGGGCAAACTAAAAAGGTGGTTAACCTGTGATGTAATGACTTTCAGAGGAACACATGAGTAAATGTGATCAAGTACAAAGCTAGAGTCCTATTAAGTGCTTCTAACATTCAAGAATTTAGGTGATTACTGGAGGGGTGTTTCATGAATAGTTCCAGATATATTCTTTGAGCAAGGTCTACAGTATACAATATGGACATTAAAAATATACAAGTGCAATGTTAAAATCAAAATAACATACACTAGGCTGGGCACTGTGGCTCACAACTGTAATCCCAGCACTTCGGGAGGTCGAGACAGGAGGATCGCTTGAGCTCAGAAGTTCAAGACCAGCCTGGGCAATATGGCAAGACCCTGTCTCTACTAAAAATACAAAAAAAAAAAAACCCAAAAAACAAACAAACAAAAAAAACAGATGGGCATGATGGTGCACCAGTTGTCCCAGCTACTTAGGAGGCTGAGATGGGAGATTGCTTGGGCCCAGGGGTGAAGGTTGCAGTGATCCCAGATCACACCACTGTACTCCAGCCAGGGCGACAGAGCAAGACCAGCTCAAAAACAAAAGCCCCCCAAAACATACACTAGTGACCACATTCTTCAGAAACTTCTAAAAAAAAAATTTTTTTTTGTGAAAATCCCAGAACCCTTTCAAGTATAGCTCACTTGGCTACCCAATAAGTAAAAACCAAATCAACAGAGCAGCAGAGTTTCACAGTGAAAAAACAGGCTGCCTTAGACCAACTGGTCCAACGCCAAATTCCCTTATTTTCATAAACAAAGAAACTGAGACAGTAAGATTACCTACGGTTAAACTGTTAGTCAATGACCAGGCTAGAGGAGAATCACTTGAACTTGGGAGGCGGAGGCTGCAGTGAGCCAAGATCGTGCCACTGCACTCCAGCCTGGGTAACAGAGCAAGACTCCGTCACAAAAAATAAAAAAAAGACCAACGTCAGGTGCAGTGGCTCCCGCTTTTAATCCCAGCACTTTGGGAGGCTGAGGCAAGTGGATCACCTGAGGTCGGGAGCTCAAGACCAGCCTGACCAACATGGAGAAAGCCTGTCTCTACTAAAAATAAAAATTAGCCAGGAGTGATGAAGCATGCCTGTAGTCCCAACTACTCGGGAGGCTGAGGCAGGAGAATCACTTGAACCCGGGAGGCAGAGGTTGTAGTGAGCCAAGATCATGCCATTGCACTCCAGCTTGGGCAACAAGAGTGAAACTCCATCTTGGGCGGGGGGTTGGGCGGGGGGAAACCAAGCCAGGACTAAAACTGACTCTTACAGTGCTTCTAACTGCACCTGCCTTGTTAGTCTTTCTTACACAAGCCTGTCTTAGGAACTCGCCATGATGCCCTTAACTTCACCAATGTTCAGTGTTGCTCCAGGGACTCCAAACGGATCTAACCTATTTCTCACAAGCAAGAAAGTACTTCTGAATAAAACAAAATACAAAAAAACGTAAAAAACGAAAATCACCTCATGTTCTTTCTCCTGTAGCAAAAGAACAATGTCTCCGGGTTCCACTCCTGGGGCCTGGTCTGCTTCCCCAGTGAATGTAATTCTCTGTCCATGTTTCATGCCTTTGTCTACGTGGACTTCAAGAATCTTGACTTCTTTAATCACCTTCTTCCCTTCACATTTTTTACAGCGGTCTTTTTCATTAATTACCTCTCCTGGAAAGATAAGTCATTGAAACTTTCAGCAAGAGTACTATACTGTACTCTTAATACACTTATTCTTTAAATATACTTTCTGACCTTCTTTTAATTGCTACCTAAATTTTTATTCAAAGCAGCATTCTGAGGCCAAGCACAGTGGCTCAAGCCTGCAATCCCAGCATTTTGCAAGGTCAGGGTGGTAGGATCACTTGAGCTCAGGATCTGAGACCAGCCTAGCAACACAGTGAGACCTTGCCTCTACTACAAATAAAAAAAGTTAGCCAGCGTGGTAGTGCACACCTGTTAATCCTGGCTACTGGGGAGGCTGAGGAGGGAGGACTGCTGGAGTTCAAGGCTGCAGTTAGTTATAATCATGCCACTGCACCCCAGTCTGGGTGACAGTGTGAGGCCATGTCTCAAAACAAAACAAAAAAAAGCACTATTCTGAATAACAAAAACTTACATCTTACTACTGCAGATTGCCTGAAGGACTCAGCTTCCCACTATTTCAGAATGTAATGTATCCATACCATGTTTAGGGCAACACAGCTTTTCTAAGTATGGTATTAAAAAGCAAAACCGTGATTATACATAGTATAGTGTGAAAAAACTGCGTCACTTTCTAATGGCTAATTACTGGCACATTTGAAAGCTTAGAAAGATGTGTATAACTGATTATTTAGGGACTGTTTCTGTAACAGTACTTTTGCAAAGTATGTTCTGCAAAACACGTTCTTCAAAATGGTAATGGTGGCAGGGCATGATGGCTCACACCTGTAATCCCAGCCCTTTGGGAGGCGAAGACGGGAAGATCGCCTGAGGTCAGGAGTTTGAGACCAGCCTAGCCAACATGGCGAAACCCCGTCTCCACTGAAAATACAAAAATCAGCCGGGCGTGGTGGCAGGCACCTGTAATCCCAGCTACTCAGGAGGCTGAGGCAGCAGAATCACTTGAACCAGGGAGGCAGAGGCTGTGGTGAGCTGAGATCACGCAACTGCACTCTAGCCTGAGCAACACAGCAAGACTCTGTCTCACTAAAAAAGAAAAAAGAAAAATGTAATGGTATATGAGAAAGATTTCAGTTAACTCTGATTTCTTGATAGTGGGAGTTAGCAATTTTAATAAAATAAAAGGAGGCCAAGAGTGGTGGCTAACACCTGTAATCCCAGCCCTTTGGGAGGCTGGCGCATAATTACTTGAACCCAGGAGTTCGAGACCAGCCTGGGCAACGTGGCAAAACCCCATCTCTACAAGAAATACAAAAATCAGCCAGGCGTGGTGGCAAGCACCTGTGGTCTCAGCTAATTGTGGGGTGAGGGGCTGAGGTGGAAGGATTGCTTAAGCGTGGGCGGTGGAGGCTGCGGTGAGCCGAGAGTGCGCCATTGCACTCCAGCCCAGGCGACAGCAAGACCCTGTCTCCAAAAATAGTAATAATTTTAAAAAATAAAGTAAAATGCCAGGACTCTGCAGGAAGGAAATATCGTATGTAACTTCTCATAATTATCTCATCACTTCCGACAGCAATTTGGAAAAGGATGCTATTGAACTATACTGTCTAATATGGTAGCCACTATCTACCTGTAGCTACTTATGTTTAAATTAATTCAAATTTAAAATAGTTCCCCAGTCACACTAGCCACATGTGAAGTATGCAGTAGTCACAGGTGATTAATGGCTACTGTACTGGACACTGCAGATACAGAACATTTCCATCACCACAGAAAAAAATTCTATTGGATAGCACTGCTCTAGAATGGCAGGGGTGGGAGGAGCTGTGTGTTTTTATAATTAAAATTTTAATCAGAACACAGCCATACCCATCTGTCTGTGGCTATAAAAGCACTAAAAGGTCAGAGATGAGTAGCTGTGACAAAAACTATTTGGCCCACAAAGATTAAATTATTTACTTCTGTGAGGACAGCTTCAATCTCAATTCTGAAAAGCTAACTAAAGGTTACAGTGAAATCTTCCACTTATCAGAATAACTAAACAATTACTTGTTTAGTTATTTATTATTTGATTATTTGTCCCTTTGTAGTTTAAAAGGTTCTATGTGATAAAGGAGATAGTCCTCCTATGGTGGTCATTCCTACAAAGAGTAAATAAAAGGTTATATTTGATAAAGAAGGAAATAGCAAAAGGACAAATAATCACCTTGCTCCTCTTTTCGGAATTAAAAAGAGTCACATTTCACTAACACAATACAAATCTACTGTTTCTCTATGTTCACTGGGCTTAGGCATAATGGAGTAATTACTTTCACACTTTTATCTTTTATTTTTTGCAACAGGGTCTTGTTCTGTCACCCTGGCTGGAGTGCACTGGTATGATCATGGCTCACTGCTCCCTCGAACTCCTGGGCTCAAGCAATCCTCCCGCCTCAGCCTCCCAGGCAGCTGGGACCACAGACATGCCCTGAGCCCCTCATTACATATTTTTCTACACTTTTTTTCCTATAGTAATGAGGTCTCCCTATATTGCCCAAGCTGGCCTCGAACTCCTGGGCTCAAGCAATCCACCTCTGTCTCCCAAAGTGCTGGAATTATAGGAATGAGCTAACGCATCCGGCCTTTTTCTTTAATAAGATGTATACAAATACCCTTTGAAATAAAAAATTGTAAACCTCTCCAATAGCTGCATTCTCAATCCATTCCAACATAAAAGCAGAGAAGTACTGGCACACATACCTTCTCCATTACAATCAGAGCACACAGACTGCATCTGTTGTACCATCCCTGGAGCCAGCTGTCTGATCATGATGCGCACACCTCGACCTCGACAAGCACTACACTTCTGGACAGCTCCAGACTTTCCACCTTGGCTAAAGCAAGCACAAGTTATGCATTAGGTTTTTGTCCACAGACCACTCCAATAAGCTATGACACACAGAAATTGTGCTTTTACCTTCATCTTCAACCCCAATAACTTGTATTTAAATTGCCTTCCAGAAGTATCAGAAAACGTTCCACTAAGATTTATTTATTTATTTATTGAGATGGAGTCTCACTCTGTCACCCAGGCTGGAGTGCAGTGGCGCAATCTTGGTTCACTGCAACCTTCACCTCCCGGGTTCAAGCGATTATCCTACCTCAGGTGATCCACCCGCCTTGGCCTCCCAAAGTGCTGGGATTACAGGTGTAAGCCACTGCACCTGGCCGTAAGTTTTAACTTATAACAATTTTTACGTGGTACAGACATTCAGTGTGATACTTAAAGAACAGACAAAATGTACCCAATAAACCAGAGAACACACTTACCCACTGCATGCACTACAGAGTACATTCTTGCTAAGTTGTAGTTTGGTTGTCTTGCCATTATACAGATCTTCTAAAGATACTCTGGAAAGAAAAGAATCAGCTTCAATCAAATTTTGCCACATTTTCTCAAATACAAGATATAAGCAACAGCTGATACAGCAAATTCGTTATCAACTTTTAAAACAGAATCCAAAAACACCTCATAATCTCACATTAAATCAATTAAACTGAGGTTTAATTTATGGCTCAAATTAACAGAAATATTTTATGACTACAGACAGTATATATGAGATACCCAAAGCCAGAGCCTATAGCATCAGGCCAACAATTTGCCGTGGTGGAATTTCTGATAAAGCTGATGACTTCGCAAACTCAAACATCACAACCTTCTGTTCTGAGGCATAAGCCCTCCACCTAACTCCTAATAAAAACCCTTCAGAAGAGGTACAATTATTATTCCCATTTTATGTGATAAAACTGAGGCACAGAACAGTCAAGTAACTTGCCCAAGATCACATAGGTGTCTGGCTCCAGAGTCCCGGTTTCCTCCATGGACAATTTAGAAAGGCTACAAAGTTATATTTCGGCTTAAGGGAGTCACTTAGATGGCACATGTCTTAAAAAAAATAAAAGTGGCCCTACCTATAGTATGACAGAAAGGAGGGAAAGAATAGTTTTTCATGCCAGGTGCAGTGACTCATGCCTATAATCCCAGCACTTCGGGAGACTGAGGAGGGAGGATTGCTTGAGCCCAGAGTTCAAGACCAGCCTGAGAAACTTAGAGAGACCTCATCTTTACCAAAATAAATAAATAAATAAATAAATAGCCAGGTGTAGTGGCATGTCTGAAGTCCCAGCTACCCAGGAGGCTGAGGCAGGGGAATTGCTTAAGCCCTGGAGATTGAGGCTGCAGTGAGCTGAGATCGCACCACTGCACTCCAGCCTGGGGGACAGAGTGAGACAAGTACTTATGTATGGAGTTTTCTACTTGTGGCATCATGATGGTGCTCAAAAAGTTTCATATTTTGGAGCATTTCAGATTTCAGATTAGGAATGGTCATCACGTAATGATTTACTTTAAAATCCTGGGAGTTAGAGGAACAAAAAAATAGTTTAAAGTATTTTACAAAGCACCTATACTATTTTGTGATATTCAAACTTTCTTAAAATTGTTATTCTCAGAAACTTAAAACTGTTGTAGGCAGGATAAGAATACCACACATATGGACAAAACATTACCAACAACACTGTCAAATAATGACCTATCAACAGTTGAGCTTAGACAAAAACACTTGTTGCATCTTGTATACTCTCCTAACAAATCATTTAAAGAAAATCGGCTTTCTTCCCCTACATATTAAATTACAATTGGTATGCACAACCAGTATCCTAAGCCAGAAAAAAAACCACATTTCAACATAGAAGGCCAAGGAAGGAAAAATGCAGGTAATGGTTTGGCAAGGCTGGGACTCTCCACTAGTGGGGCCTAAACTGGCACAATCCCTCTGCAAGGCAATTTAGTTGTATTTATCAGCCTCAAAACACTCATGCCTGCCTGGGAATCTCTGCCAAGGAGAAACAAAGCTCTACATAAAGATAGTCATAGCAGCAGTATCTATTACAGAAAAAAAACCTGGCAATACCCTATATAAAAGGTAAATAAATCATAGAATACAGTATTATAAACATAGTATTTGTAATAACAGGAAAATTTGAAATGTTAAAACAGCAGAAAACTGTTTCACTAAACAGCATAACTTTTTTTTAAACATGAAGAACTATAAAGTACAGAGAGCACTCTTTCGATCCTATTTTCTTTTTAGACCATTTCTATATTAAAGAAAAATACAAACCAATTAACCTGCACTGCACAAATATTACCATTGGAATGGTATCCAAATGTTAATTTCTAAGGGTAAATTCTTTTAAAAAACCAATTTAAGGATTCAATGAGACTCAAGTTAACAGATAACATGACTTCCTCTAATTTACTCAAGTGTATAAACTAGGATATTATGAAATATTTTAAATAAGTACCTGAACTTCAGCCACTGACATTTGCTAATAAAATCATTTATCGGCCCATGAAAAAAAGAATGGGAAAAAAGACCTCCCAGATTTTGCAAAGTGAAACAGCTATTTTCATACTGGAGAGGGCTTGTGGATTCACAGTCTAAGACCAAGGTCAGGCACCATTCATGTGTTGGCAGGTTAAGGTCAGGCTGGAAGCCAGCAAGCTCCATGGAAACCAACTTAGAAGAGTTCACACTGAGGATCAAGTAATGAGTGACTCTAACATGTACACAAAGTAGGCAGACAGTCACTCATTTTTAGTTTTTAAATAAAAGGTAACTTGGAAGATTCATATATTCAAAGAAAATAGGCTGGGCGCAGTGGCTTATGCCTGTAATCCCAGCACTTTGGGAGGATGAGGCAGGAAGATCACCTGAGTTCAAGACCAGCTTGGCCAACATGGTGAAACCCTGTCTCTACTAAAAAATACAAAAACTAGCCGGGCATGGTGGCGGGTGCCTGCAATCCCAGCTACTTGGGAGGCTGAGGCAGGAGAACTGCTTGAACCTGAGAGGAGGAGGATGCAGTGAGCCTAGATGGTGCCACTGCACTCCAACCTGGGCAACAGAGTGAGACTCCATTTCAAAAAAAAAAAAAAAAAAAAAAAAAAAGGTCGGGCACAGTGGCTCACGCCTGTAATCCCAGCACTTTGGGAGGCCGAGGCAGGCAGATCACCTGAGGTTGGGAGTTCGAGACCAGCATGACCAACATGGAGAAACCCCATCTCTTCTAAAAATACAAAATTAGATGGGTGTGGTGGCACATGCCTGTAATCCCAGCTACTCGGGAGGCTGAGGCAGGAGAATCGCTTGAACCCAGGAGGCAGAGGTTGCAGTGAGCTGAGATTGTGCCACTGCACTCCAGCCTGGACAACAAGAGCAAAACTCGGTCTCAAAAAAAAAAAAGAGAGAGAAAATGATCTTCACGCTTGAAATTGTGAGTCCTATAATAACAAGCAGCCTCAGAACCGTATAAAACCACCTTCCTCTCATTAAAAAATATCGACTGTCCTTTTAAGAGCTACAGTGAAACAGAAACATTCAGATAATCAAATTCAATTTAGTCACCAAAAGAAGACAAGGCAAATGGAAGTTTTTCTAATGAAGGACAGAACATTCTATGAGTTTTTTTTCTTCTACTGAGTCATTATCCCACTTGACAAAAAGTACTTAATTTTTTAAAACAACAAAACAAGATATTCACTTGAGTGGATGCATCATGTCCTCTCCTCTTCTTCTGCCATTTCGACTTCTACTCTGATTGCCCATGAAGCCGAACAATCCCCCACCAAAAATGTGAGAGAAAATATCATCCATGCCACCACCTCCGCCGCTGCCTTCCCGAAGACCTTGCTCTCCGTATCTGTCATATAACTCACGCTTCTCAGGATTTGATAGTACTTCATATGCAAAACTTATTTCTTTAAACTATAAAGAAAAGGTAAAAATAAAAATAATTGCATTTTCAAGTAGAAGAGTGGGGAGAAGCTACAGGAATCCAGAATCCATTTAATTCTAAAAAAAGGGACAAGTTACCTTTGACTTGATTCTGGTTCTATTTACCACCCACCACTCCTCAGAATGGTAGTACTCTTATTCTAAAACTAAAATACTCTTGACATTATGAAAATGTGGCTGTGTGGGCATAGCTGGATTTTTTTCCTGCAACATTCCTTTTTTTCAAGGAGGGCAATTTAAGTTAAAGCTAAAACCCCCGGAATAAAAAAGTTGCAAATAACTTACTTTGTCTCCTGCATTTGGATTCTTATCAGGATGATATTCCTTGGCTAACTTTCTGTATGCCTTTGAAAATGGATAAAAACAAAAAAGGTTATAACTAAACACCAGTTTAAAGTTTTGTAATAACTTAATATCCACTTTTCTGAGAAGTAATGTTCTAGAGTTATAACCTTCCAAAAATATTTTCTATTCGTAGGGATTCTTTGGCACTTTCTTGCGATACTGTTTACTAATGTAATATAACCAAGTAGACAGTAGCTATACTTGAAAACAGGTTACAGTGATGTGAAAACCAGATAAAACAATGAAGCAATGCCACAGGGAAAAACAAAACGTTGAAACATTATCCATATTTTCCCTATTGTCAAGTGTCTTTGATGGCCAAGTAACCAGACCAAGACGACCCTAATAAATTCGAGATAAATGACTGTTAAGCTTTACGGACTGCAAAACATTACTATAAATCAAGCTAAAGTCACAATTCCTGCTCCCGATGGCTCATGCCTTCCTTCTAACTGTAACATCATGAAAAAGTAAAGGTGGTCCTAGGTAGCATCTTTAGGTGTTTTATTTGCACGTGGTGGTTAACCGGGGTCGTGGTGGCAACTTCGGTGGTAGAGAAGTTACACACACTCTCAACGAGGTGTTTGGGTCCTACAGCACTTAAATCTTCATTCACGGAGGCTCGTGAATTATATAATACAGACTAGCATTTCCGGTAAGGTAACAGGAAGTCCACTGTACTCTTCTCACTGCCTAAGGAGCATTCTCGTTTTTCTCGGCTTACAAATCCGGATGCTCTTAGCCTGGTGAGGATGCTGTGGGGCTTAAATGCCTCGTGTGCTTTGAAATCCTGAGATGAAAGATATCGCTGCATTGCAAACAGCGATAATAAGGCCTTCTATTTATGTTTACTGTACACTCAGGCGTTTGGCTGGGACCCCAGCTTATTCCTAAGCAGGTACAGGACATTAGCATTACCTGCCCAAAGAACAATGCATCCTAACACAGACCCAGCTACCTCCGGGTCAATGGGCGAGGGAGGAAGAGAGGGAGGAGCTCCCGCAGCCGGCGGCCGCGGAACCCAGGAAACAACTCCATCTGCCCGAGGCGCTCTGTGGGGTCGGCCTCGACCTCCCCGCCGTTCCTCCCCGCGGAGAACCAGACCCGGGGCCGACGGCCGCGGGGCGGACAGCTTCTCTCCCGGGGCCGGGATGCGCTGAGCACCTCGGTCCAACCTGTTTTTCCGGGGTGGTGACCTCGACGCGGAGGACCGGGAGAGCTGCTGCCTCCCGGGGGATACCGGCCCCCGGCGCTCGCCAGAGGAGGGAGGAAGGAAGGGTTCCCATCGTGTTTGCGCAGGAGTGAGTTTTATTTGCTGCATCTGCGGGCAGGCGGGGCCGGCGGCCCAAGGTCAGCCGAGGCCGGAGTGCGCGGCTCGCGGCAAGGCCGGTCCCGCCGCCGCCGCCAATTCCCAGCCCGGGCCAGTCACGGCCGGCGCCGGCTCGCGGGCAGCCCAGTAGCGCGGCCTGGCTGAGGAAGATATCCCTGGCCGCGCAGGCCCCGCGCCCCTCACACCCGCCCGGCCCGCTCCCGGATACCTTCTTCAGCTCGTTCTCGCTGGCGCCGGGCGGGACGCCCAGGATGTCGTACAGCTTCGTGTCAGCCACGTTAGCCATGGCGGCCGGCCGGGCAGTGCTCGGGAAGAAGGTGGCGGAGCAGACGGAGCGGAGTCGGGCCCACAAGCGGCGTCGGCGGCGGCACAGGCCGAGGGAGACAGCGAGGGGGAAGCGGGGGCGGGGCTGAACTTTGACCCAGCGCACGGTGCGCCGTGACGTCGCTGTGCGGAGCCCGCCCCCGAGCGCCCGAGGCGCGGCCACTGGGGTCGAAGTAGTGAAGAGTGGGCCAGGTGCTCTTTTCTCCAGGTCCAGGCTGCTGGGCAGGGCCAACGTAGGAAATGAAGAACTCTGCACGGCGCACCCCAGGAATTCAGCTTCCTCTCAAAAGCCATGGTTGCGAGGTCGCGTGTTTAACCTCGCACTGGGTGCTGAGGGAATTAACAGGCCTGCGCAGCAGCTTCGTTAGCTTCGAAAGAAAATGGGCCCCGGCTCCCGCAGGAGGCCCGCTTGGCGCGCAGAGGTCATTATTAGAATCCGGGACGTCGGTGGACCCTCTGGGTCTGGCTCCCTCGGGGCTTACGATGAAAAAAACTGGGGGGGAGTGTCTGTGTGTATGTTGTGTTTTATATTATGAGAATTCTGAAACATTCAGCAAAAGCAGTATATTACTCCCCATAGTGCAGTTAGCTACATTTTACCTGTTTCATTCGCTCCCCCATACATTTCTAGTGTTTTAAGGGAAACCGTTTCATTCATAAATACCCTGTGTATATATTTAATATCTAAGATACAACTTCTAAAGGCATAACGATGTAATCTCATCTAATGAAATTAACAATTCCTTAATCTAATTCCCAGTCCATATTTAGGTTTTTCAAAAGATCTCATGTCCTTTTACAATTGGTTTGTGGCATCCGGGTCCAAACCAAGGTCCACATGTTGCATCGACCACGTGTTTAAGCCTCTTACTTGATAGCTTTAAAATTAGCTAACACCAGAGGTTTAGATGGTGTAAGGCAAGTCTGGCCACCAGGTGACTTGATTTACATTCGTTTTAGTTTCGCTCAGAAAGTGTATGCTGTGCATCTACCAAGTGCTATGATGTACAGAGGCCTGGTCGGGGGAGAGGAGTGTTACAAAAGTGCCTGCCTTCAACCCATTTACGGTTTATGGAGACAGAAAAGATTTTCTGATCCCTTGGAACCTGAACTGATAGCAAAGGCTTCAGCATAAGCATCTCACTCAGGATAATGTTTCTTCCTTGGCGTTCCCTTTGACCTAGTTGTGGAGGGCCTGAATGCCATGACAAGGACTCTGAAATTTAGCCTGAAAACCCTAAGAGTAATCAGTGATAAGTCATTAATAGTCCTTAAACCCTTTTCCTCAAATCCCATCTGAAATCCTGCTCCCTCTGTGAAGTCTTCCTTTATTGGACACTGGTGAACACTGCTATCTCATTCGAGTTCCCACCACCCTTCGTTTGTACCTTTTGTGGTACAAAAAATGTGGTAGGATCTCGAACTCTTTTTTTTTTTTTTTTTGAAACAGCATCTCGTTCTGTCGCTCAGGCTGGAGTGCAGTGGCACGATCTCAGCTCACTGTAACCTCCACCTCCCGGGTTCAAGTGATTCTCCCACCTCAGCCTCTCGAGTAGCTGGGATTACAGGCGCCCACCACCATGCCCGGCTAATTTTTGTATTTTTAGTAGAGGTGGAGCTTCACCACGTTGACCAGGCTAGTCTGAAACTCCTGATCTCAAATCATCCACCCACCTTGGCCTCCCAAAGTGCTGGGATTGCAGGCCTGAGCCACTGCCTCTGCCAACCACCATTGCCGTGTAAATGCTGACGTCATCCTCATGCACGGCTGTGAAATCCAAGTCTCTACTTTTCACATTTTGAGATGTTCATAAGAGACGGTGTAAAGTTATGGTGAGGTTAGACTGTGTGGGTTGGTAGTCTGACTCTGCCATTTAGGAACAATGTGACCTTCAGCAAGTTACTTAACTTTTCTGAGGTTGTTTCCTCAGGTGTAAGATGGGGCTTATTTTTTTTTTATATCATTGGTTTAAAAGAGTTAATACATTTCTATTACTTAGGGCTGGGCATAGTGGCCTGTAATCCCAGAACTTTGGGAGGCTGAGGCGGACGGATCACTTGAGGTCAGGAGTTCGAGACCAGCCTGGCCAACATGGCAAGACCCTGTCTCTATTAAAAATACAAAAATTAGCTGGGGGTGGTTGCACACGCCTGTAGTCCCAGCTACTCGGGAGGCTGAGGTGGGAGAATCCCCTGAGCCCAGGAGGTGGGGGTTGCAGTGAGCCAAGATCACAACACTGCACTCCAGCCTGGGTGACACAGTGAGACCCTGTCTCAAAATAATAATAAATAATTAAGATTTAAAAAATTACTTAGAAGCTAAAAGAAATTAAGTATTAACTATTGTTTTTGGCCCATTTGCTTACATTGTCTTTACTCATTTAAATTTCTGGCTTTTCTGCTGGGATTCCCTGACTTCCTCCATTACCTATGGGGAATGCCCCTCCATCCCTTTTCATGACCTCATCTTCCCAGATCTCCTTGCTTGTCAGTTATCATTTTTCTCGTCTCATTTCTCTGTTAGTTGCTGCTCCACGTGAGAATATGAACTGAAAATCTGTCTTTATTGCAACCTTCATATTAATTTATCTTATTTGTTTCATATTGTTTTATCTTATTTTCCTTCTGCCCATGAACAGTTTAAAAGGGCTGGAG
The DNA here is from genome assembly GCF_028885625.2 of Pongo pygmaeus. Classification (NCBI taxonomy): domain Eukaryota; kingdom Metazoa; phylum Chordata; class Mammalia; order Primates; family Hominidae; genus Pongo; species Pongo pygmaeus. The sequence continues at coordinate 44,011,578 of NC_072391.2, forward strand.
TTTCCTATTTGTTTCAGTTTTACTCAGTTTTTTTTTTTTTTTTTTTTTTTTTGCAAGAGGAAAAAATTCTCTCTGGATGCCATTTTAGCTGCTGATATTGTAATGAAGAGTAGCTGGGTAAATTCCCTCTTTTGTTCTTGTTATTATTTTTTTTTTTTATCTGACTAGACCAGTAACCACAGTAACTATTTTTGAATTTCATTTTCATTTCTTTGCAATGTTTTCTCCATTTCTGAGTATTAATTGTAGTCAGCATAATTTGCTAATTTTATAGCTTGAGTTATTTCAGAAGAACTTTGTGTGCTTAAACTGACACAGGCTCTCCTCCCAAGGATCACAGACTGAGATAAACCTGTGTCAGCGTGAGCACTGAAATGTTTCAGCCACTAACTGTTTTGAGGTAGCATATTTATTTTGGCTTCATATTTAGCCAATGCTATGAAGGGAAAAGGACCTTTATCTCATTTCATGTCTCAGGCACTGTAAAATGCTGAGTCACAGTACACCTGAGCGCTGCAGTGATCTAAAGTTTGAGGTGGCAGTGATTTCAGATTTCTGCCAGGCTTATATTGGTGTTCAATTCCTTTGCTTTGATTTAGTATACTTGTGTAACTATGAGGGGTTGGGGTGGAGAGGAGGTGGATATGGACTGGGATGGGGGGTATAGGAACTGTAGTATTTTTGAAGACCATTGATACTGTTCACAAGTAATTGGGAACTGTGTAATCCATTACTTAGACAACTCCAGATATATCATTCAGGCAGTTCAGAAAGTAGTTTTGCTTTCTGCTTTAACTAGGTTTGAATGTATAGAGTAAGTGATGCAGGTTAAAATATTTTGGGGGAATACAGAAGAAGGTACTGATGGTTCTTGTTATGAGAGTGTCAGGACATGTAATTTGATGATTGTTGGTACTCTGGAAAGAAAAAATTATGGGACTTGGATCACTGAATAATCTCTGAATTTCTTTCAGTGCTTAAAGTAGATTATTCAGTGATGGGGCAGCACAGTTGTATGTGGTATTTCTAGCCCCACTGCTGGCCTTTCAAACGCAGTTGTGTCAAACCCTGCCTTATTAATTAGCATTTTCCAAAGGTTCAGTTTGCTTATATAATTGCAATGGTATAGTAAGCAGAGAAATTGACCCAATAAACTTGGCCATCTAACAATTAGTGTGGGAAAAATAGTGGAGAAGATATGTCTATTGTGATAATATGAGATATGAATATGAATTATATATGTTCTCCACATATATGTGTATATACACACACACACACACACCTCATATTACCACTGTAATATATATATAATATATACATAATATACATAAAGGCCAGGCGCGGTGGCTTATGCCTGTAATCCCAGAACTTTGGGAGGCCGAGGTGGGTGGATCACGAGGTCAGGAGATCGAGACCATCCTGGCTAACATGGTGAAACCCCGTCTCTACTAGAAATACAAAAAATTAGCCGGGTGTGGTGGTGGGCACCTATAGTCCCAGCTACTTGGGAGGCTGGGGCAGGAGAATGGCATGAACCCGGGAGGCCGAGCTTGCAGTGAGCGGAGATCGTACCACTGCACTCCAGCTTGGGCAACAGAGTGAGACTCCGTCTCAAAAAAAAAAAATTTCAGTTAGCCTGGACAACATAGCAAGACCCGTCTCTACAAAATTTTTTTTAAATTAGCTGGGGCTGGGGAGTGGTGGCTCATACCTGTAATCCCAGCACTTCAAGAGGCTGAGGTGGTAGGATAATTTGAGAACAGCCTGGGCAACATAGCGAGTTGTTTTTTTGTTTTTGTTTTTGTTTTGAGACAGAATCTCACTCTGTCACCCAGGCTGGAGTGCAGTGGCACGATCTTGGCTTACTGCAATCTCTGCCTCCCAGGTTCAAGTGATTTTCCTGCCTCAGCCTCCCGAGTAGCTGGAACTACAGGTGTTTGCCACCATGCTGGGCAAATTTTTGTATTTCTAGTAGAGATGGGGTTTCACCATGTTGGCCAGGCTGGTCTCGAACTCCTGACTTCAAGTGATCTGCCCGCCTCGGCCTCCCAAAGTGCTGGGATTACAGGTGTGAGCCACTGTGCCCGGCCCGCAAGATCTTATCTCTAAAAAAAAGAAGAAAGAAAAAATTAGCTGGGTGTTGTGCACCTGTCATCCTAGCTATTCGAGAGGCTCAGGTGGGAGAATCACTTGAGCTCAAGATTTCAAAGTTACAGTGAACTATGATTGTGCCACTGCCCTCCATCCTGGGTGACAGAGTGAGACCCTGTCTTTAAAAATATATATTTTTAATTATGAGAAGTAATTCTCTGACCTATCTTGTCTGATTGTAGGTCATGAGACTTCCATTTCTGAAGGGGTCCTGTTCCGTATCCTCAAGAAGGGAGTGCTGCACAGAGAGGCCATGAGGAATCTAAGCAGACAGGCCTTGCTGGGTTTCCCCACTCAATCTGTCAATATTAGATCATACCTTTTTGTCCAGTCACATTTTTACGTGGTTGTCAATTATGCCTGTCCAGTAAAGTCTCCATAAAAGGCCCAAGAAGACAGAGTTGGAGTTCCTGGATAGCTGAACATGTGGAGGTTCCTGGAGGGTGGGGCACCTGGGCATAAAAGCTCCAAGCCCCTTCCCTCATACCTTGCTCTGTGCATCCCTCCATCTATATCCCTTGTAACATTCCTTATAATAAATTGGTAAATGTGTTTCCCAGAGTCCTGTGAGCCACTGTAGCAAAATTAATCAAACCCAAGGAAGGGTTCATGGGAACCCTAATTTCAGCTGGTCAGAGACACAGGTGAAACAACCTGGGGCTTGCTATTGGTATCAGAAGTGAGGGGACTGAGTCCTCAACCTGTGGGATCTGATGCTACTGAGTAGATAGTGTCAGAATTGAGTTGGAGGTCACCTACCTGGCATCTACTGTATAATTGATTGCTTGCTTGTTGGTGGGGAGAAATCCCCACATATTTGGTCACAGGAGTCTTCTGTGTTAATTGTTGAGTGCGAGAATCTGAGTTTTTTCCACTTATCTATAGATTCATTCATTCAACAAATGTGTGTTGTGGACCCTCCTATGTGGCAGGCACTGTTTGGTAGGATAGGGGACAGCCATAAACGAAACAAAATCGCTGCCTTTACAGAATGTACATCTAGTGGGGAAGGCAGGCAGTAAATGAGTAAATACATAGCGTATCAGATGGTAGTGTGTGCTGTGGAGAAAAAGAGAGTATTGGGGTTGGGAACCATTTTTATTTAAGGTGTTTGAGGAAGGTGACCTTTGAACAGGGATCTAGAAGAAGCAGGGCCATGAGGATATGTGAGAAAAGAATTGCCGAGGCCGTGGGCCTGCAAAGGCCCTAAGGCAGAGCATGCCTGGTTTGTTAGAGGAAGGAGGCCAGTATGGCTGGGTAGCAGCAAGGTAGGGAGATCTTGGAAAGAGCTCACATCAGAGAGGTTGTCGGGGACTCAATCAGGTCCACTATAAAGACTTTGATGTTTGCTCTGAGTGAGCCGGGAAGCAGTTAAAGGATTTTGATTTTTTTTTTTTTTTTGAGATAGAGTCTTGCTCTGTCACCCAGATTGGAGTGCAATGGCGCCATCTCCGCTCATTGCACCCTCCACTTCCCAGGCTCAAGTGATTCTCCAGCCTCAGCCTCCTGAGTAGCTGGGACTATAGGCATGTGCCACCAATGCCTGGCTAAATTTTGTATTTTTTGTAGAGACAGGGTTTTGCCATGTTGCCCAGGCTGGTCTGGGAACTCCTAAGCTCAAAGCGATCTGCCTGCTTCAGCCCCACAAAATACTGGGATTACATGTGTTAGCCACCACTCCTGGCTATGCTATTAAAGGATTTTGATTAGAGAAGAGACATAAGTGCATTTTAAACACATCATTCTGTTAGCTGTGTTGAGAACCTATTGTAATAAAACCTACGTGAGAGGTGACTTGGGCCAAGATAGAAGATGTTAAGTTGGCAAGGAATCGGCTTCTGGATATATTTTCACCTTTGAACTGAGAATTAGATGTTGGGCAGAAATGAGGGCAGGGTGAAAATAAAAGTACATGTTAATTTATTAACATTCAAGGATATATTTTTTAAATTAAATTTATTTTTGAGACAAGGTCTCACTGTATCACTCAGGCTGGAGTACAGTGGCAAGATCAAAGCTCACTGCAGCCTCAAACTCCTTAGCTCAAGCAGTCCTCCCACCTCAACCTCCTGAGTAGCTGGGACTACAGGTGTATGCCATCACACACTTGGCTAATATTTTTGTTTTTTGTAGAGACAGCCTGTTGCCCAGGCTGGTCTCAAACTCGTACAGGTTTTTTTTTTTTTTTTTTTTTTTTGAGACAGAGTTTCGCTCTTGTCGCCCAGGCTGGAGTGGAATGGTGTGATCTCAGCTCACTGCAACCTCCACCTCCCGGGCTCAAGCGATTCTCCTGCCTCAGCCTCCCGAGTAGTGGGGATTACAGGCACCTGCCACCATGCCTGGCTGATTTTTGTAATTTTTTTTAGTAGAGATGGGGTTTCACCATGTTGGCCAGGCTGGTCTTGAACTCCTGACCTCAGGTGATTCGTCCACTTTGGCCTCCCAAAGTGCTGGGATACAGGTGTGAACCACTGTGCCCGGTCCAATGTTTTAATATATGTATAATATACATTGTGGAATGATTATACCAAACTGACATATCCATCACCTTACATACTTATTTTTTTTTGTGGTGAGAACATTTAAAATCTGTTCTTTTAGTGATTTTAAAATATACAATACATTATTGTTGACTACGGTTACCATGTTGTACAACAGATCTTAAAACATTATCTTCCTGTCAAACTGAAAGTGTATACTTTGGTCAATATCTCCTCATTCCTCCTCTCCTCACAGCCTCTGATAACCACAACTATACTTCCATAAGATTTTTAGATCCCATATGTAAGCAAGATCATGTGGTATTTGTCTTTCTGTGCCTGGCTTATTTCACTTAGCATAATGTTCTCCAGGTTCAATTCTTTTGTTACAAATGACCAAATTTCCCTCTTTTTTGTCCGGGTGTGGTGGCTCACGCCTGTAATCCCGGCACTTTGGGAGGCCAAGGGGGCCGATCACCTGAGGTCAGGAGTTCAAGACCAGCCTGGCCAACACAGTGAAACCCCATCTCTACTAAAAATAAAAAAATTAGGCTGGGCGTAGTGGCTCAGGCCTCTAATCCCAGCACTTTGGGAGGCCCAGGCATGTGGATCACCTGAAGTCAGGAGTTTGTGACCCGCCTGGCCAACATGGTGAAACCTTGTCTCTACTAAAAATACAAAAATTAGCTGGGCGTGGTGGCACACTTCTGTAATCCCAGCTACTTGGGAGGCTGAGGCAGGAGAATCGCTTGAACCTGGGAGGCGGAGGTTGCAGTGAGCCGAGATCGCGCCACTGCACTCCAGTCTGGGTGACAGAGCAAGACTCCATCTCAGGAAAAACAAAACAAAACAAAAAAATTATCCGGTTGTGGTGGCACGTGCCTGTGAACCCAGCTACTTGGTAGGCTGAGGCAGGAGAATCACTTGAACCTGGGAGGCAGAGGTTGAGTGAGCTGTGATTGCATCACTGCACTCCAGCCTGGGCAACAGAGCAAGACTACATCTCAACAAGGCAGAATTTCCCTCTTATTAATAACTGAATAATATTCCATTTGTGTTTGTGTGTGTGTGTGTGTGTCACATTTTCTTTTCCATTCATCCATTGATGGACACTTAGGTTGGTTCCATGTCTTGGCTATTCTGAATAATGCTTCAGTGAACATAGGAGTGCAGACATCTCATTGACATACTGATTTCCGTTCTTTTGGATATACGCTCAGAAGTGGGATTGCTAGGTCTTATGGTAGTTCTGTTTTTAGTTTTTTGAGGAACATTCATGCTGTTCTCCATAGTGGCTGTACTAATTTACATTCCTACCAACAGTGTGCAAGGGTTTGCTTTTGTCCACATCCTTGCCAACACTTGTTATTGGATAAATATTAAGCAGTTTGATTTTTTTTTTCCATTGCCCTGGCTGGAGAACAATGGTGCAATCATAGCTCACCGCAGCCTCAAACTCCTGGGCTCAAGCAGTCCTCCTACCTCGGCCTCCCAAAGTGTTGGGATTACAGCCACTGCACCCAGCCAAGCAGCTGGGCTTGTAAGAATAGAGTTGAAAGGGGCATATGTTCAAATTGGAGATAAAAATTTGGTAATCCCCTCAACATATTGCCAGTGTATAAAGAAGTAAGACCTAGGACAGTTCACTGACTGCTCATCAGAACCCCTAGGGGAGCTTTTAAAAAGTGCTATTTTCTGGGTCTCTCCTCCCAGAAATCGTGACTGAATTGATCTGAGGTAGGGTGAGGGCATTGTATTTTTTAAAATAGTCTGAGGTTATCCTATATTTGAACATTTTTGAAAAAAAAATTTTGCACATGAAGGAAACATGATTTTGTTCTGACATACAGTCTTTAAAATATTTATTTATTTTTTTGAGACGGAATTTCACTCTTGTTGCTCAGGCTGGAGTGCAATGGCTCGATCTCGGCTCACTGCAACCTCTGCCTCCCGGGTTCAAGCAGTTCTCCTGCCTCAGTCTCCCGAGTAGCTGGGGTTGCAGGCATGTGCCACCACGCCCTGCTAATTTTGTGTTTTTAGTAGAGACGGGGTTTCTCCATGTTGGTCAGGCTGGTCTCAAACTCCTGACCTCAGGTGATCCACCCGCCTTGGCCTCCCAAAGTGCTGGGATTACAGGTGTGAGCCACCGTGCCCTGCCTAAAATATTTGTTTTAAAGTCAGAATAGGCTGGGCATGGTGACTCACGCCTGTAATCCCAGCACTTTGGGAGGCTGAGGCAGGCAGATCACTTGAGGCCAGGAATTCAAGACCAATGTAGTCAACATGGAGAAACCCTGTCTCTACTAAAAATACAAAAATCAGCCGGGTTTGGTGGTGCGCACCTGTAATCCCAGCTACTCAGGAGACTGAGGTATAAGAATCACTTGAACCTGAGAGGTGAAGGTTACACTGAGCCGAGATCGTGCCACTGTACTCCAGCCTGGGTGACAGAGCGAGACCCTGTCTCAAAAAAAAAAAAAAAAAAAAGTCAGAATAAACTTGCTTAATAAGATTTCCATGCTTTAAGCATTAGAACAATCATCCAAATCTGCAGTGACATTTTAAGTGCCAAATCTTTCTCCTAGCTATAACACTAAGAGGTCTCAATATTGCTTAATCAGAAAAAAAGGAAAGCTATCATAGCTAAGAAAGAGAAAAAAAGAATGGAATACAGAAAGCTCCTTCACTTCTGAATTAGTTGTGAAGGTAGTCACAATCTGGAGTTCAGTTTTTTTGTATCAGGCACTTTTTCCTTAGTGAATTTTATTGGGTTAAAACAAATCACAGTATCAAAGAGACACAAAATAAAATGTTGGTAAATCAACCATCAAGGAAACAATTAGGAAGCTCAATTACAGGGGTCCAGATGAAGACAAGAGAGACAGATGAAGATAAACAGCTTAGACTAGGATAGCAAATGTGAAAATGAGGAGGAATAGATGGATTTGGACTATATTTTGGAAGTCTACTAAAGCCTGGAGATGAGATACCTGATCCTTATTGCTGTTTCCAGATATTTCACCCTCTCACATTCCTAAAAACGTATAGCTTTTACTCTCAGGTCACTAGAATATACCACCTACTATCTCTTGTTGCATTGTCAATTTATCAGCTCCCCCAAAGTCACTCCTGCTTTCTCAAAAATACTGGTTTCTGGCTCACTGTCTGTCCAACTCCATTCCTGTCTTAATTCTTGGCTTTTTCAGTGTATATGTAAATGGTCCTTCCAACACCCTTACCTCCCTGTTCCTTCAACTCATATCCAGTGGTCTTGTCCTATACTCCTCAGTTATTCACTTCCATGATCATATAACTTTGTCATTGTCAAACCCTCCTTAATCTCATTCTCTGACCTCTACCTCTTATCTTTCCACTCCCTCTAATACCGTGACTCCAGCAGTCCTTCAACTACATCAGGATTGGATTTAGCAAAGTGGAGGCCATTGGTGAGAATGAGAGCAAGTACTTTTGAGAGTGTGAAGGGAAGAGATGATAATGTTTGACAGTGGGATTTTAGTGAGAATGTGGTACTATTAATAGATTATGGGTCTTGATCCTATAGGACTTGCTGATGGATTTGATGTGGGTGTTGGAAAGGAGAAAAATCAAGATGACTTCCAGATTTTTCACTTGAGGCACCAAGCCAGTGGTAGAGTCATTTATAGAGTTGAAAAAGATTGGAGGAGGAGCAGATTTGGTGGTTGTGTGAATCAAGAATTCTATTTTGGGGCCAGGTGCCTGTAATACCAACACTTTGGGAGGCCGAGGTGGGAGGATCACTTGCGACCAGGAGTTTGAGACCAGCCTGGCCAACATAGGGAGACTCCATATCAACAAAAAATAAAAAATTAGTGGATGTAGTGGTACACGCCTATAGTCCCAGCTACTGGGGAGGCTGAGGTGGGAGGATTGCTTGAGCCCAGGAGGTTGAGGCTGCAGTGAGCCACGATGGCACCACTGCACTCCAGCCTGGGTAACAGCAAGACCCTGTCTCAAAAAAAAAAAAAAAATTCTATGTTGGCAGAGTTAAATTTGAAATTTAGATATCTAAGTAGAGATGTAGATTAAGGAATTGGACCTAATCACTTGGAGCTCAGGGAAGAGGTCAGGGCTGGGAAATAGGTTTTGCAGCACTTACTCTAGGGTGGCATTCAAGGTCTGGGGACTGGTTGAAATCACCCAAATTCTCTGAAGGGTGAATTAGGGTTACAATATGAGAAGGCTGTAGGTTTCCACTTGAACAGAGAAATTAAGGCTTTTAGGATTTTGATAGACAGTGAATTCCAGAGGGCGTGGAGCAAGATTTTCAGGCTTGTGATAATTTTGGACCCAGTCTATAAGGACTATAACTTGTGCTAGTACCAGCCAATATTGCTTTGAAACAGTTTCAAATCTAGTGTGATCTGGCTGCACAAACCCCAAGGATGATTTATTATAAACCTTTAATTATATTAAAATATATCAGATATTTTTCCAGTTCTAATCTAGTCTTGTCCCAATGTTTTCTCTCTAAATTTCTGGATCTGAAGGATTTATCAGTTAAATGGAAAAGGAAAGCAAACAAAATACCTTGATTTAATCTACATTAGAAAAATGTCATTAAATGACTTTCAAGATCAACTTATTTTTCATAGTTTTATCTCACCTTGAATATTTCCTAGACCTATGAGCATATGAATCCAGACATCTTGCTTTCAAAGGAAATTAAGATTTTTAAAATTATTTAATTCATTTATATGATTCAAAAGTCTAAACTATATAAAAATTATACAAAGAGAAATCTTGATCCCACCCCTGTCTTCTCCACCCCTGTTGACCTCACCCTAACCCTTATAGTTCTTGCATAGTTCTTACTTATCCTTCCATTGTTTCTTTTTTTGGGGAAGGGGGCGGGGATGGAGTCTCGCTCTGTTGCCTAGGCTGGAGTGCAGTGGCACAATCTCAGCTCTCTGTAACCTTTGCCTCCTGGGTTCAAGCGATTTTCCTGCCTCGGACTCCTGAATAGCTGGGATTACAGGTGCCTACTACAACGACCAGCTAATTTTTGTATTTTTCGTAGAGACGGGGTTTCACCATGTTGGCCAGGCTAGTTTCGAACTTCTGACCTCAGGTGATCTGCCTGCCTTGGCCTCCCAAAGTGCTGGGATTACCAGTGTGAGCCACAGTGCTCGGCCTTAACATTTATATTCTTATCCCTAATACAAAAGTAGCATATATACTGTTCTGTTCTGGATTCGTTCACTTAATGAATCTTGAAAATCTTTTCATATCAGTACATATAAATTTTCCTCATTCTCATTCTTTTTTTTATTGTTATTCACTTAAGAAAATAGCAACATGTGTTGTGAAGATGTACCATGGTTTATTTAACCCGTACTTTATTGCTAGGCACTTAGCTTGCTATCTGGTAATTAAGATATGTATCTGTGCCAGAGATGAAAATCCCTTAGAAGTTAGTCTTTATCTCCCAGCTTTTAGAAAACAGGATCTAATGCATTGGGGCCTTCTACAAAGCTGAATCAAATTCTGAATTTATTTTTAATAATTTAATTTTTAAAGAAAGTTGCTTTAATAAAAAAATTCTGAATTTTATTTAGAAAAGAAGGAATTAATTTCAAATTATTGCAGAACTAAAGAGCTCCCAGTGGACTATCTAGTCAGTAGCCATCAGCATCAGTACTTGCCATTTGAGCTCGAAGTCATTAACTTTCTTCTATGATTCAGGGAAAGATACCTCGAAATTGTAAGAACAGTAGCATTGAATTACAGTTTCTAGGTCAAAGTAATGGAGACATTACTTTAGCTGTGGTTAGCTGTGAACTTGGCTGGCAGATTTTCCCTACTAAAGAAACAAGCTACTCAGGTCCAACTGGAAAAATACACAGAAATCCAGACTGTTGGCCTTGGCAATGGAAGCCCTATTTTCTTCTGAAAGAAAGCACAGTAAAATAGTCTTTAGACAGATCTCAGCTGGGCGTGGTGACCCACACCTGTAATCCCAGCACTTTGGGATGCTAAAGTGTGCAGATCACTTGAGTCCAGGAGTTCAAGACCAGCCTGGGCAACACAGTGAAACCCTGTCTCTTCAAAAACATACAAAAAATTAGCCAGGCATGATGGTACACGCCTGTACTCCCAGCTATTCGGGAGGCTGAGGTGGGAGGATCACATGAGCCTGGGAGGTCAAGGCCGCAGTGAGATGTAATGCCACTGCACTCTAGCCTGGTTGACAAAGTGAGACCCTGTCTAAAAAGAAAAAAAAAAAAAAGATCTCCATAAGGGATGAAGTACAGTGAAATGATTGTAGTGTAAATCTGTCTCTCCTTGGGAAAAAGATCGCATTCTGAAATTTTCTTTCAGCAAACTAAAGCTAAGCCATTTACATACTCTTTTCCTGCCAGATTAGTGGACTGACTAAGAGGAATGAATAGCCCTCCTTATCTAGAAAGCCATTATTTAATGGTGGCCTTAAGTGAAGCTGCATGCCTTAACTTCTGCAAGAATTCCTGAGTTTTTGTATCTCTCTTCTCAGCAGGACTAATGAAGTTCTAAATATTAGTTGTGACTACTCTTTTAAATGCCACTCTGGGGAAGGCCACATGTTGTGGCTCTTCTCCTTTGCTGAGCGAGTCAACAACTCACATTTATTATACAATAATAAATTCCCTTTTTGCCAGGCACTGTAGAATAGGCATGGTCTCCTTCCTCCAAGCCCCATGCACAGTGAAGGTAGCTTTCAACACTGCCAGTATTTTACAGCAATTGGATTCCAGATTTGGATAGACATTGAGAAGTGAGTGTGGTTTACCACTAATAAGATTTCATTGCTCTTTAGAGATGTGTGATAAACAATACTATAATTGTTAGGTTTTAAGATGGTCTGTAAGGGTGTATAGATTTGTGCAGAATTTAGGTTTTTTTTTTTTTTTTTTGAGACAGTCTTGGCTGGGCGCAGTGGCTCATGCGTGTAATCCCAGCACTTTGGGAGGCCAAGGCGGGCGGATCATGAGGTCAGGAGATCGAGACCATCCTGGCTAACACAGTGAAACCCCGTCTCTACTAAAAATACAAAAATTGTAGCCGGGCATGGTGGCGGGCGCCTGTAGTCCCAGGTACTCGGGAGGCTGAGGCAGGAGAATGGCATGAACCCGGGAGGCAGAGCTTGCAGTGAGCCGAGATCGCGGCACTGCACTCCAGCCTGGGCGACAGAGCGAGACTCCGTCTCGAAAAAAAAAAAAAGAAGACAGTCTTAGCTCCGTCACCCAGGCTGGCATGCAGTGGCACAGTCATAACTCACTGCAACCTCGAACACCTGGACTCAAGTGATCTTCCTGCCTCAGCCCCTCGAGTAGCTAGGACTACAGGCATGTACCACCATGCCTGGCTAAAGAACTTAGGTTTTTATGTCCTGTTGTGCAGTAAATTTTTTGAGTGTGAAAATTGTTTAAAGATTCATTCTCACTTTTCTGTAAGTTTCTTGGAAGTGCAAACTATTTCTCTCTTATTTCCTCTCCTTTAAAAAGTGCTTTGTACATAATAAGCAGTCAGTAAATATCTATGGATGGAATAAATGAATTCCTTGTATAAAGTATTTTCTTGTTCATCCATTTGTTCATTCCACAAATTTATTTATTTATTTATTTTTAGACAGAGTCTCACTTTGTCACCCAAGCTGGAGTGCAGTGGCACGATCTCGGCTCACTGCAACTTCCGTCTCCTGGGTTCAAGTGATTCTCCTGCCTCAGCCTCCCGAATAGCTGGGATTACAGGCAACTGCCCGGCTAATTTCTTGTATTTTAGTAGAGATGGGGTTTCACCATGTTGCCAGGGGTGGTCTTGAACTCCTAAGCTCAGGCAGTCCGCCCGCCTCGGCTTCCCAGAGTGCTGGGATTACAAGTGTGAGCCACCTCGCCCGGCCTACGAAATTTATTAAGTTAAATATTTATATAGTTTTAGGCACTTGGTGGAAACATCAGTGACACACATCTATATTTGATCTCTGCCTTCATGGAGTTTACTGGTAAACAATAAATATATAATAAGTGAGATAGTGATCAATGCTAAGGGGAAAAATATCAGGAAAGAAGAAAAGGAAATATTGGGGGAGGGATATACAAGTTTATGCATGCTATTGAAATTTTAGATATGGTGGCCAGAGATCTCTCTAAGATGGTGATATTTGAGTAAAGTCCTGGAGGAAGTGAAGGAGGGAGCTATAAAATATCTGGGGGAAGAGCATGCCAGTCTGAGCGGAAGGAACAACAGGTGAACAGACACTGAGGCAGAAGCAGGCTTCTTGTAAGTAGAGCAGGAGGCAAGGACAGAAAGGTAAGTTAAGGTAGGTCATGTAGAGCTTTCTTTTTATTTTACTTGAGACAGAGTCTCACTCTGTTACTCTGGCTGGAGTTCAGTGGCATGATCTGGGCTCCCTGCAACCTCTACCTCCATGGCTTAAGTGATTATCCTGCCTCAGCCTCCCCAGTAGCTAGGACTACAGGTGCGTGCCACCACACCCAACTAATTTTTTGTATTTTTAGTGGAAATGAGTTTTCGCCAAGTTGGCCAGGCTGGTCTTGAAGTCCTGACTTCAAGTGATCTGCCCGCCTCAGCCTCCCAAAGTGCTAGGAAGTGTGAGCCATCGCGCCCGGCCATGTAGAGCTTTCTGTGCATTGTACAGACTTTGTCTTTTACCCAGGGTGAGATGGGAAGACATTGGAGGATTTTGAGCAGTGAAGTAATGTGATGGGATAGATATTTTCAAAGGATTCTCTGACTGCTGCATTGAGAATAGATGGAAGAGCAGTAAGTGTAGAAGTTAGGAAGCTACTACAATCATCCAGGCAAGACATGTCCAGGGTGGTACTGGTACAACATATTTAGCAGTGGCTGGATTCTGGATGTATTCTGAATGCAACATAGAACATAACAGCTTATAGATCTGTTGTGAAAGAAAGGAGTTGAAGGGTGAGGACCAGTGTGGGCAAATGCATGTACGGTTGATATTGAGTTGTATCTGCAAACATACTCAGTATGTTGTATTGAAACACTGTTCGTATATGTAAAGCAAAAATGTAAGACTCCCTGGAAAAAGGTAGTGCAAAGCAGCATGCCCTGTTCAATGTCTTGTGCAGCTTAGCACTTCCCACACTGGAATATGTGCAACTTCAGGCTCCTTATGAGTAGGGTTGTGGCTTTTGTCTTTATTTCTCTATTTCCTAGCAAAGTACCTGACACAGAGTAGACACCGAATACATGTTTGCTGAATAAATGAAGTTTTTTGAATATATTATGTTCCCAAGAATTTTCCATATGTCAGTTTATTTAAAAATCCTTGTTTGCAAAACAGAAAGGTTTTTAATGTTTAAACACACACTGCAAGTGATAATAGGGTTCTGCTCAGAAACATATGCTTCTGTGCTTTTTATTTTTTCTTTTTCTTATGCTTTTAAAATACATATTATAATTCAATAATGATTTCTATTTATTTATTTATTTGAGACAGAGTCTCTCTCTGTCGCCCAGGCTGGAGTGTGGTGGCGCAGTCTCGGCTCACTGCAACCTCTGCCTCCTAGGTTCAACAATTCTCCTGTCTCAGCCTCCTGAGTAGCTGGGATTACAGGTGCACACCACGCCTGATTAATTCTGTATTTTTGGTAAAGATGGGGCTTCACCATGGGGCCAGGCTAGTTTTGAACTCCTGACCTTAGGTGATCTGCCCACCTCGGCCTCCCAAAGTGCTGGGATTACAGGCGTGAGCCACTGCACCTGGCCTATATTTATTTTCTTTTTAAAAAATGTGGTCTTTTATTTGAAAGTCTTCAAGCATATATGTCAAAGTAGAATGCACATTTGATCACTTAAGTTATAGTAAAAAGGTCATAATGGATCTTTCTATGCTCAGTATAGATTATATTGTAATGTACTGTATATAGTAGATAGTGTGTACTGGTAATTATACTGTAATCTACTGTATATGATAATCTATACTGTATACGGTAATGCTGGAAGCTTACAGTTCAGATTTAATCATTGCTTTCTAATACCTGTGTTATAACAGGTTCTTTTGATCTATGATTATGGAGTCATAATTTTTTTAAGCCTCATCAGAAATAATGCAGATTTATTTGGAACTACCATCCCTTTCCCAAAGCTCTTGACTTTAGATTTCTTCCCATTTCAAAAGGCAAAATCTCTGGAGAACTTGCATCCAAATATATAGAAACCTCTAATTAACAAATAAGAACACAAATAACCCAATTAAAAATGGGTAAGAAATTTGAACAGATCCTTAACCAGAGAGAGTATACAGATGTCCAAATAAGTGCATAAAAAGATGCTTACATCCTTTGTCATTAGAGAGATACAAGACTCGGCTTGACGGCTCATGCCTCATATCCAGTGTTTCAGGATCTTTGGGGTGTCAATTTAGGGTGTTGATTTTGGCTTTGGTGGTCAGGTTTCCAGAAAGAATGAGGTACACAGACAAGTGAAGAGTGAACAAGATGAAGATGAACTTATAACAGCTCAGAGGAGACCCACAGTGTATACAGCTCCTCTCTGCAGGTAGATCATCTGTGGAGTGTTCAGTTCTCAGCAGGGAGGAGGCCCTGGAGAGGGTAGCTGCTCTCTGCAAGTGGTTGTCTCAATGCAGCTCTCAGCGGAGAGAGGACCCTGGAAAGAGTGGCTCCTCTCTATTGGCAGGTCATCTCTGCAGCTCTCAGCAGAGAGAGTAGCTCCTCTCTGTAGCAGGCGCTGGAGAGAGTGGCTACTCTCTGACGGCAGGTCTGCTCTACAGCTCTCAGCAGATAGGGTACTCCTCTCCTTCCTCTTCCTCTGCTGGCCCTTCTCTGCCCTGCCCTTGGCTGAGCCCAGGGCTTTTATGGACCTCAGAGGGGAGGAAGTGCATGCTGATTGGTCCATGGGTGGCCATGGGCGGGCCCAGAAGAGGCACCCCGAGTCCCCACTCTGGTCATCTGGACTGGCAGCCCAGCCCCCAACCTTCAGGCCCTCCCTAGTCTGAAGATGGGGCCTTACCTGGGATCCACCCCCTTCACCCAGGCCTGCCGCTGCTATTCAGGGCTCCAACCCAACTCAACTCCCTGATCAGAGCAGGTACCGAAAAGGAAAGGGACCAGGCAGTGGAAGCAGCGCAAACCTGCAGAGAAGCGGGTGGGGGGCCTTCCCAGCCCGAGGGTGCAGGCTGCAGAGACTCCCCTGTCCTGCAGCTGGGAGGGTGGCCGCAGCTACACCCTGGGAACTCCCGCCCACCAACGTGGAAGTGGGGGGGATTCCTGCTTTTCCCCGGCTCCTGCCTGCTCTGTGGAGTGGGAGGCACAGGTCTGCAGCCGAGGGTCAGGCATTGCAGCTGCACAGAGGAGGGTAGACCCTGCGTGCTCCTGGCCCCCTCCAAGAGCACAGGGAGGCTCGGATCCACAGCCATAGTTTGGGTGGCTGTAGTCCTACCCAGGAGTGTGGGATTCCTGCCTGCTCAGTACAGCAGGAGGCCTGGGTCTGCAGCCTCCGTATGGGTGGCTGCAGCCGCACCCAGGGAGCTCCCACTACACCTTAGAAGGGGTGGGGCACCCACAGGCTCCATGGAGTGTGCAGCCCCAGCTATGCCTTCCTGCTGCAGCCAGCATGATGGCAGCAGCTACTGCCATCACTAGCACTTTGGGAGGCCAAAGCAAGTGAATCACTTGAGCCCAAGGGTTGGAGACCAGCCTGGGCAAAATGGCGAAACCCTGTCTGTACAAAAAAAAAAAAAAAATAGTCAAGTGTGGTGGTGTACCCCTGTAATCCCAGCTACTTGAGAGACTGAGGTGGGAGGATCACCTGAGGCTGAAGTCAAGGCTGCAATATGCCTTGATTACACCACTGCACTCCAGCCTGGGCAACAGAATGATATCCTGTCTTAAAAAAAAAAAAAGAAAGAAAAAAATAGAAAAATACAAGTTAAAACCACAATGAGATACCAGTACACACCAAAACCAAAACCATCTCCCAAGAAATCCCCCAAAACAAAGAAGGTAAAAGAGTGACAACACCTTGGCCAGGGACAGTGGCTCACACCTGTAATCCTAGCACTTTGAGAGGCTGAGGCAGGAGGATTGCTTGAGTCCAGGAGTTTGAGACCAGGCTGGGCAACACAGCGAGACCCTGTCTCTACTAAAAATACAAAAATTAGCCAGGCCTGGTGGGTGTACTTGTAGTCCCAGCTGCTCAGGAAGCTGAGGTGGGAGGATCACTTGAGCCTAGGAGGTTGAGGCTGCAGTGAGCTGTGGTCATGCCACTGCATTCCAGCCTGGGTGACAGAGTAAGACCCAGTCTCAAAAATGAAATGAAATAAAATAAAAAGAGTGACAAAACCAAGTGCTGGCAAGGATATGGTGCAACAAGAACTCTCATACATTGCTGGTGAAAGTGCAGAATGGTACAAACCCTTTGGATAATGGCTTCCTCTTCATTTAAATCCTCTTCATTTAAATAGGGCAGGCACAGAGTAAATGACTTTGTAACTTCATCTTCTTCATTTACATAGTAACCAATGGAAACCTGTAGAGGGTATTTAAACCTCAGAAAACTCTGTAACTGGGCCCTTGAGCCGCTTGCTCGGGCTGCTCCCACCCTGTGGAGTGTGCTTTTATTTTCAATAAGTCTCTGCTTTTGTTGCTTTATTATTTCCTTGCTTTGTTTATATGTTTTGTCCAATTCTTTCTTCAAAACGCCAAGAACCTGGACACCCTCAACTGGTAACACAGGTGCTTATAGAAGTTGATATCTTATGGCTGGGTACTGTGGCTCACACCTGGAATCCCAAAGCACTTCGGGAGGTCAAGGCAAGAGGATTGCTCAAGGTTAGGAGTTTGAGATTAGCCTGGGCAACATAGTGAGACTCCGATCTCTTTTAAAAAGTTTATTGTTTAAACAGCAAATACAAGCGTTTCTAACATAACTGCTCAAAACTGGAAATAATCCACATGTGCTTTAACAGATGAATGAATAAGCAAACTGCGGCACAACCATATAATAGAATACTGCTCAACAATAAAAACAACCTGCTGGCACACACAGTGTGAGTGATTCGGAAATGCATTATGAAAGTAAAAACATGCTGTTTACTGAAAGCCAGTCTCAAAGGGTTAAAGACTGCATAATTCCATTTATATGTTATTCTGGAAAGGCAACAGTATAGGGATGAAGGGCGGATCAGTGTTTGCCAGTGGTTAGATGGTGGGGAGGGTTTGGCTACAAAGGGGCAGCCTGAGGGAATTTGGGGGGTGATGGACCTTTCCACATCTCGATTGCTATTGTGCTGACATGAATCTATGCCTGCTTTGGAATGTATAGAACTGTACACCAAAGGAATCAATTATAGTACATGTCAATTTTTTTTTTTTTTGAGACAAGAGTCTCACTCTGTCACCCAGGCTGGAGTGCAATGGTGCGATCTCGGCTCACTGCAACCTCTGCCTCTGGGTTCAAGTGATTCTCCTGCCTCAGCCTCCTGAGTAGCTGGGATTACAGGCACCCGTTACCATGCCCAGCTAATTTTTGTAATTTTTTAGTAGAGACGGGGTTTCACCATGTTGGTCTTGAACTCCTGGTCTGGTCTTGAACTCCTGACCTCAAGTGATCTTCCCACCTTGGCCTCCCAAAGTGCTGGGATTACAGACATGGGCCACCGCACCTGGCCTATATGTCTTTCTTAAAAAAACCTGCAATTGGTGTGTGACATAATAAGGAACAAATATTTGGTCTCTGCCCACCTTTCCTGGCACACTGCTCCTAAAACCCTTGGAATCTCTAAAGTGAGAAGTGCTTTTGTATGCTAATGAGATGACTGGTGGCCTGAAGTTCCTGAAGAGCCTCAACACTGGGGCTGGTGTTCAGGGAACCAACCATGTGATTAGGGTGTGGGAACTTTCAGCATCCCCCATCTCTGTAGAGGGGAGGGGGATGAAAGTTGACCACCAATGGCCAGTGATTTAATCAATCATGCCTATGGAATGAAGCCTCCATAAATACCCCAAAGGACTTTAACAGATGAATGGTTAAACTGACTATGGCACAACCATACTATAGAATACTGCTCAACAATAAAACAACAGCTACTGACACAGCATGAGTGAATCCAAAATGCATTATGAAAGTAAGGACATGCTGTTTTTACGTATGGACAGAAGCCAGTCTCAAAGAGTAAAACAGGGTTTAGAGAGTTCCTTGTCAGTGAACACATCCAAGTTCTGGGAAGGTGGTGCGTAGCAACTCCACCGGGACAGAAGCTCCTGCACCCCGGACCCTTCTAGACCTCGTCCCCTGTACCTCTTCAGCTGGCTGGTCCTCTGTGTCCTTTATCATATCCTTTATAATGAACCAGTAAACATTACATACGTCTGTCAGCTGGGGTCACTGGCTCACACCTGTAATCCCAGCACTTTGGGAGGCAGAGGTGGGTGCATCGCTTGAGGCCAGGAGTTCGAGACCAGCCTGGGCAACAAAGTGAGATGCCATGTCTACAAAAAATTAACTGGGTATGGTAGCAGGTACCTGTAGTCCCAGCTACTCGGGAGGCTGAGTTGGGAAGATCACTTGAGCCCAGGAGGCTCCAGTGAGCTATGATCATGTCATCATAGCAAGTGATAAAACTCGAGGAGGGGTTGTTGGGAATCTCTGATTTGTAGCCAAATTGGACGGAAGTGTGGGTAACTGGGAACTGATGTTGTCAGTGAGGGCAGTCTTGTGGGACTGAGCCCTTACCCCATGGGATCTGCTAAGTGCAGGTAGTTGGGGTCATAATTGTATCCTCGGTCACCTGTGTCCAGAGAATTGGGGAACTGGTTGGGATGGGAAAACCAGCACACAACTGGTATTGGAATTGAAATTCTGAAAGTGTTGAGAATGGTAGTAGAATAGAGAGGAAACACAAGTTTGTTTTTTCTTTTAGATGTATAGGAAAATTGGCCTTAAAACATGTTGTGGCAATTTCAAAAAGGCAGAATGGACCCCTACCCTAAATTTGTTTCGGATATTATGACTGATGACATCACACGCACACACACACACACACACTCACACACACCCCAGGAGGGTATGAACATTTTATTTCTCCCATAGTAAGTGTTTCTGGAGAGAACAGGGCAGGCTTCCCAAGATGGTCTGCAAATGACCTGAGAGATCAGAGGCAGCAGGGGAGCTTGGGGTTTTTCTAATGGTTATGGAGTGGGGCCAGGGTGTCTCCCTGTGGTGTTTGAACCAAGGGAGGGAGCACCTGCTTTCTTAGCTTGCTCAGATGTGGGGTAGGAGGGGAAAACCTTAAAAGATAGCAGCAGCCAAACACAAAAAGTAAAGTCAGACTCTTTCTTAAAAAATAAAACAAGCAACATAAAAATATCACAAATCTGCATGACCCTGGCTTCAGTTCAGGACCTATGTGGAAGAAACGGATGCATTTCCAGACTAGGAAATTAGAGTAGACATTAGAAGACTGTTTTGATTCAAAGGATTGTAAACGATGAACATTATTTATATTTTTTGACTTTTAACAAATAATACACAAATATTATAAATTATAGTATTGTTGTAAATAATTCAAATAGCACAAAATTTTTAGAGCCCTGGCTGGGTGCGGTGGCTCACACCTGTAATCCCAGCACTTTGGGAGGCTGAGGGAGGAGGATCACTTGAGTCCAGGAGTTCGAGACCAGCCTGGGCAACATGGTGAGATCTCGTCTCTATAAGAAATACAAAAAATTAGCTAGGTGTGGTGGTGCACGCCTGTAGTCCCAGCTACTTGGGAGGGGAGAATCACCTGAGCCTGGGAAGTCAAGGATGTGGTGAGCTGAGATTGCACAACTATACTCCAACCTCAATGACAGAATGAGACCTTGTCTCAAATAAATAAATAAATAATCATAAAAGTGGAAGTTCCCTTTTCCCCAATCCCTGGCCTCTGCCTCCAGCTTCTTATCACACTGTGACTAATTCCTGAGATAACTACTTTCAGCAGTTTGTTGTGTATCTTTCTGACCTTTCTCCACATACACAAGAATGCTTGTGCACACAAATATAATTTTGTCTGTTAAAGGCATTATATTCTTTATATTACATCTATATTGTCTTAGTCTGTTTGGGTTGCTATAACAAGATACTTTAGACTGGGTAATTTATTTTTTATTTTTATTTTTTTTGAGACAGAGTCTTGCTCTGCCACCCAGGCTGGAGTGCAGTGGCCCGATCTCGGCTCACTGCAACCTCACCTCCCGGGTTCAAGAGATTCTCCTGCCTCAGCCTCCCGAGTAGCTGGGACTACAGGTGTGCACTACCATGCCTGGCTAATTTTGTGTGCGTGTGTTTTTAGTAGAGATGGGGTTTCGCCACGTTGACCAGGCTGGTCTCGAGCTCCTGACCTCAGATGATCCACCTGCCTCGGCCTCCCAAAAAGCTGGGATTGCAGGCATGAGCCACCATGCCCAGTCATAGACTGGATAATTTATAAACAATAGAAATGTACTCTCAGTCCTAGAGGCTGGGAAGTCCAAGGTCAAGGTACTGGCAGATTTGGTGTCTGGTGAGGGCTAGTTTCTCCTAGATGGTGCCTTTTATGTGTTCTCACATAATGGAAGGAACAAATAGTTCTCAAACCTCTTTTATAAAAGGACATGAATCCCATTAATAAGAGCAGAGCCTTTATGATCTCATCACCTCCCAAAGGCCCCACCTCCTAATACTATTGCATTGGTGATTAAGTTTCAACATATGAGTTTGGGTGGGACACAGACGTTCAGGCGATTGCATGTGTTTTGCCATATGCACCTCCACTATTAAAGTATTTTGAAAGGCTTTTAAAAGTTCACTAGCTGGGTTTGATGCATGTTATTTGCATGAAACATCCTCTGGATTCCATAAGCTCCAGAATGTGACCCATATGAGTCTGGTGATTCTGGATGTTGGTTGCAAGTCTGAAGTTGAATTATTGTGGCAATATAGCCAACTCAGATACACTAAAGAGATTATTTAAAAATAGGCTTAGCATGTAATCCTAGCACTTTGGGAGGTTGAGGCAGGCAGATCACTTGAGGTCACGAGTTCAAAACCAGCCTGGCCAACATGGTGAAAATCGGTCTCTACTAAAATCTTAGCCGGCCATAGTGGCGGGTGCCTGTAATCCCAGCCACTCAGAAGGCTGAGGCACAAGAATCACTTGAACCCGGGAGACGGAGATTGCAGTGAGCCAAGATTGTGCTACTGCACTCCAGCCTTGGGGGCAGAGGAAGATTCTGTTTCAAAAAAAAAAAAATTGGTTTAGCAATGTTTGTCAAAATGAAAGTCGGTCTATAAGAATGTATCAGTTAAAGTGTGGTGGCGCATGCCTGTAATCCTATGTACTTGAGAGGCTGAGGTGGGAGGATTCCTTGAGCCCAGGAGACTGAAGTGAGCTATGATCATTGTACTGCACTCCAGCCTGGACAACAGAGCAAGACTCTGTCTCAAAATCAATCAATCAATCAATCAATCAATCAATAATATATATATATGTGTATATATACACACACATATATAAACTATGGCCTGGGCACAGTGGCTCATGCCTGTAATCCTAGCATTTTGGTAGGCTGAGCTTGAGCTCAGGAGTTCAAGGCCAGCCTGGCAACATAGTGAGACCTCATCTTTACTAAAAATCAGAAAAATTAGCAGGTGTGGTGGCACACACCTGTAGTCCCAGCTACTTGGGAGGCTGAAGAAGGAGGATCACTTGAACCCAGGAGGTCTAGCCCTGGATGACAGAGTCAGATCTTGTCTGAACCAACAACAAAAAACTGTGTATATAAAATTATAAAAGTAGGCCAGGCACAGTGACTCACACCTGTAATCCCAGCACTTTAGGAGGCCAAGGCAGATGGAGCACTTGAGGACAGGAGTTCAAGCCCAGCCTGGTCAACATGGTGAAACGCCATCTCTACTAAAAATACAAATATTAGCTGCTGGGCATGGTGGTGTGAGCCTATAGTCCCAGCTACGCAGGAAGCTGAGGCCGGAGAATGGCTTGAACCCAGGAGGCAGAGGTTGCAATGAGCCGAGATCGTGCCACTGCACTCCAGACTGGGTGACGGAGTGAGACTCTGTCTCAGAAAAATAAAAAATAAATGCTTTGTTTTTTTTCTTTAAAAAAGTTTGCCGTGTCTTATGGTGCTGAAAACATAATGTTTTTAAGCAAGCACACCAGAACATAGACCCTGGATGAGTGCTGGCCTCCAGACTGGTCATCTGGGTGGTGTGGGTGTGTGGGGGGTGGAGGAATGTTCATTTGTTTCAGTGGTGCTGATGTTGTTTTTACTTAAAAAGGTATTTGTGTACTGTTTCAAAATGTCCTCAAGAGGCCACGGATAACTATCCATGAAAATCAGACTTTAGACTCAGGTTTTAAAAAAATCCAAAATAGTATTGATTGGCTCAGTTATATTTATTTCAGATTGTAAACATAACCAAAATTCTCCATCCTTTCCTATCTTCATCCCCCTTTGCAATGTGACTTTGCAGTTCCTCCCATCAAAATGTGGGTTCTGTTTTTTTATCCCTTGAATCTGGGCTGGTCTTCTGTGTTGCTTTGGCCAATAAGATATGGCAGAGTGATGTTCCAGTTCCGTGTGTAGCCCTTAAGAAGCCCTGGCATGCTTCTACTTTCGTTTTCTTTCTTTTCTTTTCTTTTTTTTTTTTTTATTTTGAGATGGAGTCTCACTTTGTTGCCCAGGCTGGAGTACAGTGGCATGATCTTGGCTCACTGCAACCTTCGCCTCCCAGGTTTAAGCAATTCTCCTGCCTCAGTCTCCCCAGTATCTAGGATTAGAGGCACATGCCAGCATGCCCAACTAATTTTTGTATTTTTAGTAAAGGCAGGGTTTCACCATATTGGCCAGGCTGGTCTCAAACTCCTCACCTCAGGTGATCTGCCCGCCTTGGCCTCCTAAAGTGCTGGGATTAAAGGCGTGAGCCACTGCACCCAGCCTACTTTCTTATTTGGAACCTGCTGAGCTGCCATATGAACAAGTCCAGGCTAGCCTACTAAATAATAAGAGACACATGGCCTTGTCACCCATGTCATCTCAATCAAAAGTTGAGTCAATTGTTAGGCATGTCAATCAGACCTGCCCTCAGGCTAACTGCCATGATTATTAGCTGCAGATTTATGGGTGACCCTGGACAAGACCAGAAGGACCACTCAGCTCAGCCCAGCCTGAATTGCCAATCCACAGAATCATGCACTAGCTATGGCTGTTGTTTGGGGTAGCCACAATAGATAACTGGTATACCACTGTATACCCCAGTCTTGTCCTGGAATACATTTTGTTTTCTGCAAAAAATTAACTCTTGGCTGAGCATGGTGGCTCATGCCTGTAATCTTGGCACTTTGGGAGGCCAAGTTAGTGGGATCTCTTGAACCTAGGAGTTCAAGACCAGCCTGGGCAACATAGCAAGACCCCATCTTGAAAGAAAGAAGGAAAGAAGAAAGAAAAAAAAGAAAGGAGAAAGAAAGAAAGAAAGAAAGACAGAGAGAGAGAGAGGGAGGGAGGGAGGGAGGGAGGGAGGAAGAACCCTTTCAATTAACTCTCTCATCCAAGGATAAAGATTTATCAGCTGGAGGCTGGGTGCGGTGGCTCACACCTGTAATCCCAGCACTTTGGGAGGCCGAGGTGGGCAAATCACGAGGTCAGGAGATCGAGACCATTTGGCTAACACGGTGAAACCCCATCCCTACTAAAAAAAAAAAACACAAAAAATTAGCTGGGCGTGGTGGTGGGCGCCTGTAGTCCTAGCTACTCAGGAGGCTGAGGCAGAAGAATGGCGTGAGTCCGGGATTCGGAGCTTGCAGTGAGCTGAGACTGTGCCACTGCATTCCAGCCTGGGAGACAGAACGAGACTGCATCTCAAAAAAAAAAAAGATCTATCAGGTGGATGAGATGGCTAATGCCTGTCATCTCAGCACCTTGGGAGGCCAAGTTGGGAAAGTGGCTTGTGTCCAGGAGTTCAAGACTAGCCTGGGCAACACAGTGAGAACCCATCTCTACCAAAAAAAGAAAAAAAAAAATTAGCCAGGCCTGGGCATGGTGGCTCATGCCTGTAATCCCAGCACTTTGGGAGGCCAAGGCAGGTAGATCGCTTGAGCCTAGGAGTTTGAGACCAGCCTGGGCAATATGGGGAAATCCTGTCTCTACAAAAAACTACAAAAAAAAAAAAAAAAAAATTAACCAGATGTGGTGGCACGTACCTGTAGTCCCAGATCCTTGGGAGTCTGAGGTGGGAGGATCACTTGAGCCCAGGAGGGCAAGGCTTCAGTGAGCTGAGATTGCACCACTGCACCCCAGCCTGAGCAGCAGAATGTGACTCTGTCTCAAAAAAAAAAAAAAAAAAATTTGGCTGGGCACAGTGGCACATGCCTGTAATCCCAGCACTTTGGGAGGCCAAGGCAGGCGGATCACTTGAGGTCAGGAGTTCAAGACCAGACTGGCCCACAAGGTGAAACTCCGTCTTTACTAAAAACACAAAACTTAGGCTTGGTTGTGCCTGCCTGTAGTCCCAGCTACTTGGGAGGCTGAGGCATGAGAAGCTCTTGACCTGGGAGGTGGAGGTTGCAGTGAGCCGAGATTGCATCACTGCACTCCAGCCTGAGCAACAGAGTAAGACTCTGCCTCAAAAAAAAAAAAAAATTAGCCAGGTGCAGTGGTGGCATACGCCTATAGTCCTAGCTACTTGGGAGGCTAAGGCAGGAAAATCACTTGAGCCTAGAAGGTTGAGGCTGCACTGAACCATGATTGTGCCACTGTACTTCAGCCTGGGTGACAGAGAGAGACCCTGCCTCAAAAAAAGAGAGACTTGGCCGGGTAGGGTGGCTCAAGCCTGTAACCCAGGACTTTGGGAGGCCGAGGTGGGTGGGATCATTTGAGGTCAGGAGTTCAAGACCAGCCTGGCCAACATGGTGAAAACCTATCTCTATAAAAATACAAAAATCAGCCAGGCATGGTGGTGGGCGCCTGTAACCTCAGCTACTGGGGAGGCTAAGGTGGGAGAATCACTTGAACCCGGGAGACAGAGGTTGTAGTAAGCTGAAATCACACCATGGCACTCTATCCTTGGCAACAGAATGAGAATCCATCTCAAAAAAAAAAAAGACTTATCACCACTAAAGATATTTAAAATAAAATTTAAATAAAGTGATATGCTCTCAAGAATCTAAAATTGGCACTTTCAGATTGTTTTATAAAAGGAGAACGTTGTTAGCATTAAGTGATTGTCCTAAAATGACTGCTGTGGTTAAGTAAGAGAGGAAGATAATTAGTAATTGGTATGTTTAAGTTGTTTGTTGAAGTGCATTTGTGTTACACTGCTTTGTAGGCACGCCTTGTGCTTCCATAGAATTGTCAGCCTCTGCAACAGGAAAGAGCAGCTCTGGGGAAGTCGCTGGTGCTGACAACCTTTGGTCACACCCCTACTGGGTCCCCCTCTGCATCCTCCAGCACCCTCATCCTGCTTCCTTTACATAGAGTTCATTCTCAAGGAATCTTTTGGCCTGATAGTGAGGCCTCCTGCAAGGAGAAGGAAAGTCAGTGTCTGAATCCGTTTGGGCGGCTATAACAAACACCACGGACCAGGTAATGTATAAAGAACAGAAGTTTATTTCTTACAGTTCTGGAGGCTGGGAAGTCCAAGGCACTGGCATGTGGTGTCTGTTGAAGGCCTTCTTGCTGCATCCTCCCTCATGTGGTAAAAGAGATTGGAAGGCAAAGAAAACGGCACAGATGCTGTGTTCTTACATAGTTTCAGGGCAGAAGAGAGTGAACACCTGCCCTCACCCTTTTATAGGAACCCTAATCCATCCCTGAGGGCTTCATCCTCATGACTTAGTCATCTCCTGAGGCCCCACCTCTCAATACCATCACATTGGCCAGTAAGTCTCAATGTATGAATTCTGGCGGACAGAAGTAATTGGCAAAAATCACAATTACTTTTGTACCAAACTAATATCTATCTATATTTAGCTATATACACATATACACACACGTATTTTTAAAGTTATTGTTTTATTATTTATTTTATTTTATTTTTTGAGACAGGGTCTCACTCTGTTGCCCAGGCTGGAGTGCAGTGATACAATCATGGCTCACTGCAGCCTCAAACTCCTGGGCTCAAGTGATCATCCCACCTCAGCTCCCAAAGTAGCTGGGACTACAGGCAGAAAGTTATTGTTTTATATAAGCCATACTGATTCATTATAGAAAAATTGGAAAGTACAGATAGGTTTTTTTTTTTTTTGAGACGAAATCTCGCTCTTGTCCCCAGGCTGGAGTGCAATGGCATGATCTCGGCTCACTGCAAACTCCGTCTCCCAGGTTCAAGCGATTCTCCTGCCTCAACCTCCCGAGAAGCTAGGATTACAGTCATCTGCCACCACCATGCCCGGCTAATTTTTGTATTTTTAGTAGAGACAGGGTTTCGCCATGTTGGCCAGGCTGGTCTCAAACTCGTGACCTCAGGTGATCTGCCCACCTCAGCCTCCCAAAGTGCTGTGATTACAGGTGTGAGCCACCACACCCAGCCCAGATAGGTTTTTTAAAAACAAAAATAAATTACATTGTCATACTCTTGCATTTGTACTTTATAACCTGAATTTTTACTTTATATATAATGAATTTTTTTGGTATTAATATAATTCTATTATTTTGAATAGTTAATACATTTACATTCTTCAGAATGTAAAATATTTGTAAAGGTACACAGTGAGACATCACTTTCTCACTCTAGCTCCCTGCTCCACCCCACTTCCAATACATGGCATTCCTTTTGAGTTTCTTTATGGATATGCCAGAAAATATAAACATATGTATTCTGATTTTTTTCTTTTTTTGCACGAAAGGTAAATACCACATCTTGTTCTGCACTTAACAATATATTTTGAAGTGCTCCTTGTATCAGAACGTAATGTGTTTCTTCTTCTTCTTCTTTTTTTTTTTTTTTGAGACAGGTTCTTGCTCTGTCACCCAGGCTGGAGTGCAGATCACAACTCACTGCAACCTCCACTTCCTGGGCTCAAGTGATCCTCCCACCTCAGCCACCTGAGTAGCTGGAAACACAGGCATGCACCACCTTTTTTTTGTGTGTGTGTGTGTGTGTGTGTGTTTTTGTATTTTTGTAGAGACAGGGTCTCGCCAAGTTGCCCAGGCTGATCTCAAAATCCTGGGCTCATGTGATCCGCCTGCCTCAGCTTCCCACAGTGCTGGGATTACAGGCGTGAGCCACTGTGTCTGGCCGACACCTATTTTTTTTTAAGTTAAAACATACCCCTAGGAAACCCCATCTCTACTAAAAATACCAAAATTAGCTGGGCATACTGGTATGCGCCTGTAGTCCCAGCTACTCAGGAGGCTGAGGCAGGAGAATTGCTTGAACCTGGGAGGTGAAGGTTGCAGTGAGCAGAGATCATGCCACTGAACTCCATTCTGGGTGACAGAGTGAGACCCTGTCTCATAAATAAATAAATAAATAAAATTAAATAAAAAACATAACCTGTTGGGCGCGGTGGCTCACGCCTGTAATCCTAGTACTTTGGGAGGCCATGACAGGCAGATCACTTGAGGTCAGGAGTTCAAAACCAGCCTGGCCGACATGGTGAAACCCCATCTCTACTAAAAATACAAAAAATTAGCGAGATGTAGTGGTGCATGCCTATAATCCCAGCTACTCAGGAGGCTGAGGCAGGAGAATCGCTTGATCCCAGGAGGTGGAGGTTGCAGTGAGCCGAGATCCAGCCACCGCACTCCAGCCTGGGTGACAGAGTGAGACTCTGTCTCAAAAAAACAAGAAACAAAAAACATATCCCAGCACTTAGAGACATAACTAGAAATGTATCCTGAGAAAATAACCATGTATGTGCACAAATATTTAAGTAAAATCATGTATACAGCAGCACTAATTATACTAGCAAAATAGACACAGATGCAATAGGGATTTGTTAAATAAATAATGGGGTATCCATACAATGAAACATACCCCACTATTTTTTAAAAGTGAGGAAACAAGTGAGGCACGGTGGCTCACACCTGTAATCCCAGCACTTTGGGAGGCTGAGCAGGCAGGTCGCTTGAGCCCAGGAGTTCAAGACCAGCCTGGACAACATAGTGAGACCCTGTCTCTACAAAAAGTAAGAAAAAATTAGACAGACATGGTGGCGCGTGTTTGTAGTCCCAGCTACTCATGACATTGAGGCAGGAAGATCTCTTGAGCCCAGGGGTTTGAGGCTGCAGTGAGCTGTGATCGAGCCACTGTACTCTAGCCTGGGTGACAGAGCCAGACCCTCTCTTAAAAAAAAAAAAGTTTATCAAGTCTATTAGCTATTTTTAAATTGCTTATCCATGTCTTTTGCCCACTTTTCTATTTGGTTGTTTATGTTTTCATACAGATTTATGAGTGTTTATATATAATTAAATATATTAACGCTTTGTCTTATATATCCAATTCTTTTCTCAGTTTATTGCTGGCCTCTTAGTTTTTTTTTCATGTTCAGACATTTTTTGCAGTCAGATCTTTTTATCTTTCCCTTTAATGGTTTTTGACTTTGGTGTCTTGCTTACACAATTGTGAATTTCAGGGATGCTGGTAGAGTGAACCTGAGATCCCATGGTGCATTACAAGCCAATGAAAGTTGATTTAATTGGCCAAAGTAGAGAAGCTAGGCTGGGTGCAGTGACTTGCACCTGTAATCCCAGCACTTTGGGAGGCCGAAGTTGGAGAATTGCTTGAGCCCAGGGGTTCCAGACCAGCCTGGGCAACAGAGTGAGAACCCCTGTCACAAAAAAAAAAAAAAAAAAAAAAGGTAGAGAAGCTGTCAAGACATGAGTTTTGCTTTCGTTTGTGCTACCTTGGTATCTGTTTTAATTTGGAGGACTCTTAGGAAAATCCCAGCACTTTGGGAGGCTGAGGTGGGCAGATCGCTTGAGGTCAAGAGTTCAAGACCAGCCTGGCCAACATGGTGAAACCCTGTATCTACTAAAAATACAAAAAATTAGCCAGGCATGGTGGCACGCACCTGTAATATTCCCAGCTACTGGGGAGGCTGAGGCAAGAGAATCACTTGAATCCAGGAGGCAGAGGTTGCAGTGAGCCGGATTACACCACTGCACTCCAGCCTGGGTGACAGAGTGAGACCCTGTCTCAAAAATGAAAATAAAAATAAAAGAAAAGAAAAAATAAAATAAAAATAAAATATAAAATATAAAAAATAATAAAATAATAAAAATAACAATAAAAGAATGTCTGGAAATGTAAAGTGATAAGGCAGTCAGGGCAGGGAACTCCTGTCTGACTTAACACAAAGGCATTTCCTTGAAGCTTTTTTTAATGTTTCTGGTCAGTTTCACTTTCTTGTAATTAATTGATAAATATCTACTGTGTGTTTGATGGATAAAACAGAGTAAAAGAAAAAAAGCAGGGAGGCAACAGGGACATTTCCAAGGGATCAAGTGATAACAAACAGATGCAGAGAAGAACCCAGCTGTGTGCTGAGGGAGTGAATTCAGCAGGATTTTCTGGACCTACAATGGGTGCTCAACTGTGAAATCAGTTAGCGACATCTCTGTGTACAAAGGTGTGTGTGGATTTCTCCAAGTTCAGCTGGGCATGTCTAGTCCCTTTTAAGGGCTCACCTGATTAGATCAGGCCCACCCAGGATAATTTCAAGCATGCGGTGAGCCCATAAAACCCATTCATGTTGTTTTGCAACTGTTGATCCTGAAACTAATAACTGCACCTCTGCATTTCTTAGCTATCCTCTTCTCCTTCTCCATTTTTTTGTTTTGTTTTGTTTTTGTTTTTGTTTTGAGACAGAGCCTTGCTCTGTCACCTAAGCTGGAGTGCAGTGGCATGATCTCGGATCACCGCAGCCTCCACTTCCTGGGTTCAAGCAATTCTCCTGCCTCAGCCTCCCGAGTAGCTGGGACTACAGGCACCCACCACCACACCTGGCTAATTTTTGTATGTTTTGTAGAGACAGAGTTTCATCATGTTGGCCAGGCTGGTCTTGAACTCCTAACCTCAAGTGATCCACCCACCTTGGCCTCTTGAAATGCTGGGATTACAGGAGTGAGCCACAGTGCCAGTCCCCCTTCTCTTTCCTGCTTCCTCCACTTCACAGGTGTTACTACCCACTAAGACCTTCAACTAACATATGGCTTTCTATGCCCATCCCCTAGTGACTGTCTAAAAAAAAAGTATGCATATTTCAGGATATCCCTTTAAAAATTTTTTTATTTAATATTTATTTATTTTTATTTTATTTTATTTATTTATTTTTGAGATGGAGTTTTGCTCTTGCCACCCAGGCTGGAGTGCAATGGCATGATCGAGGCTCACTGCAACTCCCGCCTCCCGGGTTCAAGGGATTCTCCTGCCTCAGCCTCCCAAGCAGCTGGGATTACAGGCGCCCACCACCATGCCTGACTAATTTTTGTATTTTTAGTAGAGATGGGATTTCACCATGTTGGTCAGGCTGGTCTCGAACTCCTAACCTCAGGTGATCCATCTGTCTTGGCCTCCCAAAGTGCTGGGATTACAGGTGTGAGCCACCACACCTGGCCTATTTTTCTTTTTTTGAGACTGAGTCTCACTCTGTCACTCAGGCTGGAGTGCAGTGGCGCAATCTTTGCTCACTGCAACATTCACCTCCCCAGTTCAAGCAATTCTCCTGCCTCAGCCTCCCGAGTAGCTGGGATTACAGGCACCCACCACCACGCCCAGCTAATTTTTGGTCAGGCTGTCTCAAACTCTTGATGTCAGGTGATCCACCCACCTTGGCTCCCGAAGTGCTGGGATTACAGGCATAAGCCACCGTGCCTGGCCATCAGCTAATTCTTATAGGTCTGAGGTCTGGGCGCAGTGTAGCTGGGGTGTTTGCTCAGGGTCTCACCTTGCCATCAAGGTGTCAGCCAGCAGCCTTCATCTGGAGGCTCCACTAGGGAAAGATCCACTCCTGGTTTCCCTCAGGTTGTCAGAACTAATATCCTTGCAATTGTAGGACTAAGGCCCCAATGGTTTTGATAGCTGTTGACTAGGGACCACTCCCAGCTCCTAGAGATCATTGTTATATTTGCAATGTGGCCTCTTCTCACACTTTAAATCTCTGACTTCCAAAAGGACTCAGGCCTTTTAAGGGCTCAACTGATTAGGTCAGATCCACCTAAGATAGTTTTTTTAAATTAACTCAAAGTCAACTGATCAGGGACCTTAATCATATCTGCAAAACCCCTCTTTCTGTATAAAGAAACATAATCATTATTGTGATATCTCATTATATTCATAAGCCCACTCACACTCAGGCTGTGTACAACAGTGGGTGGGAATTTGGGGGCCATCTTAGCATCTGCCTTCTGCAATATAGCATGGCACAGTGGAATGGCTAACAGCAAGGGCCCTGGCGGAGGCTGCAGGAGTTCAGGGCTGAGCATGATTTACAAGCCATGTGACCTAACCTCTTCATGTCTTGGTTCCTCCATTTGTGAAATGAGGGAGTGGTAGGTACCTACCTTGTAGAATTACTAATTGTAAGTCAATGCAGGTAAATCCCTTAAAAAAATTTCTGATGCTTAGTAAGTGTTGACTCTTATTAATACAGTTTACCTAAGCATTTGTAAGAGTTATATATTCTGAGATGTTATTACTTTATCAAATACTTAAAAGTAAGAAGTACAAATATAGTAGAATAAAGCTGGACACATTGGCTCACACCTGTAATCCCAGCATTCTGGGAGGCCGAGGCAGGAGGATAGCTTGAGCCCAGGAGTTCAAGACCAGCCTGGGCAATACAGTGAGATCTCATCTCTTTAAAACAAATTATTATTTAAAAAAATAGCGGAATGACATGTAACAACTCTGAGAAGCCATGGAAGAAATGCTAATTAGAGGAAATATCAAATAGTCTGTGAGACTCAAGTGGAACACCAAAATGACATAGAGTGAGAACACTGAAGGAGAAGAATGACTAGAAAAGGAGAGAGTAAAATGTTCTAGGACTAATCAGATGCAAATAATCCACCCACTATTGCTGACCTAGAAACAAGATACATACATCCCAAATTGTCTGTATAAATATGTTCTTCTTGTTCAAAAAAGAAATCTTTCTATATATTTAAGTGTTTCAATGATCATCTTAGTCTATTTTCTATTTTAGAATACCCCAAACTGGGAAATCTAGGAAGAAAAGGAATGTTTTTCTTGTAGTTATGGAGGCTGAGAAGTCTAAGGCCAAGGGGTTGCATCTGGTGAGGGCCTTCTTGCTAGTGAGGACTCTCTGCAGAGTCCCAAGGTGGCGCAGGGCATCACAGGGTGTGGGGCTGAGTGTGCTTGCTCAGTTCTGTCTTACTCTTCTTATAACGCCACCAGTTCCCATGATAGCCCATTCATCCATTAATCCAGTAATGGATTAATCCACTCACACAGGCAGGGCCCTCATGACCCAGTCACCTCTTAAAGGCCCCCCCGTCAGTACTGCCAAATTATTGGAGATTATGTTTCAACATGGGTTTTGGAGGGAACAGATATTCAAACCATAGCAATGACTGGGAGAGTTTTCTTATTTCCTATTTATTTATTTATTGTTGTTGTTGAGACAGGGTCTCACTCTATTGCCTAGGCTGGAGTGCAGTGGCACAATCACGGTTCATGGCAACCTCTATATCCCAGGCTCACGAGATCCTCCCACCTCAGCCCCCTGAGCAGCTGGGACTACAGGCAAATGCCACCATGCCGATCTAACTCTTTTGTGTTTTTTGTAGACACGGGGTTTCCCTATGTTTCCCAGGCTGGTCTCAAACTCCTGGGCTCAAGTGATCCTCCTGCCTTGGCCTCCCAAAGTGCTGGGGTTACTGATGTGAGCCATCATGCCCAGCTGGAACATAGGTTTGAGAAAACTTAATCTTCCAAAGCCCACATTTAGCCATTGACAATATACACTGTCCTCTTGGGAATTCGATTCTTGCTCTCCCTGTGGGTGCTTTTTATTTTGTTTACAATAAAATATATCAGAGATCAGCAAACTACAGTCTGTGGGCCAAATCCAGCTTTCTGCCTGTTTTTGTAAATAAAGTTTTATTGGAACACGGCCATGCCTATTCATTTAGTATTGTTTGTGGTTGTTTACACAGCACAACAGCAGAGTTGAGTAGTTGTGACAGAGCCCAAAGGCTTGCAAAGCCTAAAATATTTACTAGCTGGCCCTTTACATAAAACAAATTACCAGACCCTGAAATATATTAATAAGTAAAATGCACCATCATATTAGCAACTATACAGATCTGCCAGAACAGAGCTTATAAGCCACATGATACAGAATTCAGCCCGTCTGTTAGAATTGTGGCCAAGGGAAGGCAGGCGAGAGGTAGCTTTGCATCCCAGCCATAAAGGGCGAAAAACACAGAGTAAAAAATGAATCCAATTCTTCCTATTGCTAATACGGAAAGCTGGTGAGCTGGAAGTGCTGGCTGAGACATCTCGTTTTCAAGTCAGCCTTCCTTCTCAAAAGATCGAGGACTTTAGTTAGGGCTCTTTGGATGGTAAGGAGCAGAGATCCCTTGAGCCTACTCGTGTAAAGGTTTTGTTGGACCGCGGCTCACGGCGGTGAGCGGCGTGGAGAAGAAGCGTGGCCCTCTGGCTACCTCCCTTTCTCCAGGCCCCAGGACACCCTCCCCGGTTGGCACCCGCGGCCCCAGGCCTGGGTCCCGCCCGCGCGTCCCGCAGACCCCGGCTCTCCGTGCCTGGATCCTTCCAGGGTCTGTCTCTGCTCAGGCAGCCCACGTGCAGTGACACCGCCTCCAGAGCGCACCCCCTGGGCAGGAGCCAGGAGAATAAGGAGAAAACCTCAACAGGGCCTCTGTGGCTAAAGGAGGCCAGAAGACCCCAGAGAAACCCGCGCCAGAGGAAGGTCCCCCAAGCGCTGAGGCCCACGCGCCGCCTCTGGCCCAGGAACTGGCCGAGTGCATGGAGCAGATGGTGCAGAAGCGCATCCTGAAACAGGGAGAGCAGGCTATTGCGGCATCCGAACCCTGGCAGCGAAGGAACTTCCTGCCCCGGAAGAGACAGGGTCTCCCAGGCTGGAGTGCAGTGGCGCCATCTGGGCTCACTGCAGCCTTCACTTCCCGGGCTCAAGCGATTCTCCCACCTAGCCCCCTGAGTAGCTGGGATTACACGGGTCTGCCACCACGCCGGACTAATTTTTGTATTTTTAATAGAGATGGGGTTTCACCATGTGAAACCCAGGCTGGTCTTGAACTCCAGGGCTCAAGCGATCTGCCCATCTTGGCCTCCCAGAGTGCTGGGCTTACAGGTGTGAACCACCGACCTCAGCCATGTTCAATTTATTTTTGTTTTTCCCTTATCCTGGAACGATCCCTCTCCCTCGGGGTGGCCTAGGGGCTTGTCTTGAGCACAGAGCCTTTCCAGGACTTCCCTTGGCAGAGAACCCTGGAGTTGGCCTGTCCCTGACCAGACCCAGGGTCTGGGATTGTTGGGGAGGTGTGAGACTGTCAGAAGGGCACAAGACCCCATTTATTTGCTAATGAAATGTCCCTGCTGCCGGAAGGAAGAGAGGTACATTTAGAAAAAATACAATAAATTGAAGTGAGTATTCAGTGCGTTGCAGAAAGAATATTGTACTCCATCTTCAGGATTAGATTAAGTAGCTGTTGGTAACAAGGATTAGTGGGGAAGCTATATAATCATACACTGCTTTTCACTTTTGAAAGGATGCCCTGTCAAATGGTGTAGTGCTTTATGCCATTATGGCACATTGACCTAATAAATCTCTATTTTTGATAAAAATGGGAAAAAAATAATGTTTTGTTATAGGATTTACAAGGTTTGAACTCTGGGATCCAAGACTAGAAAACACCATACTATGGTTGGAAACTTTGTGTCCTCCCCAAATTCACAGGTTGAAGCTCTAACCCCCAAGGTGATGTTGGGAGATGGGCCTCTTGAAAGGTGATCAGTACTCTCATACAATTGGCCTGAGGGAGCTCATTCAAACACAGCAAAAAGTCATCATCAATGAATCAGAAAACAGGCCCTTGCCAAACACCAGATCTGCTCGTGTCTTATCTTGGACTTCCCAGCCTCCAGAAATATGAACAATACATTTCTGTCATTTAGAAGACATCAGTTGATGGTATTTTGTTGTAGCAGCCAAAATGGACTAAGACACATCACCGGGAATCTGGAACCAAAACTGTAGGAGCTGCATGCCTGCAGTTCTGGCATCCTCCTTTATCCTACTCTTTGCTCATTTGCTTCCTCAGCCTACTTTCCTGATAGTTTTGACCTACAGATGACCTTGGCTTTTTCTTTGGCTAATTGCTGATGTTGCTTTTAAAATTAAAGTAATACATGCATAAGCAGAAAATGATTTCTCCTCCACTCTGCATCCTTAGTCCCCTCCACCAGGAAGCAATTTCTGTTAATAATTATCTCTTAGACATCATCTCAGGTATTTTCTATGCGTATATATCCCCATTCTGTATACAAATAGGGGCATGCAACGTACATCTTTCCATTTTCACCAAACTTTAATAAAAATTATACCCCAAAACAGACGGGCTTATTATTTTACCTTCTTTGGCCAATGCAGAGTTCATATTAGAAAAAATCCAATAAAACTCTTTGTATTTTTTCTGTAGTCTTATTCATTCTTCAGATTTTCTTTTTCTTTTTCCAAATCAGATGATCCCTTGGGAGGCATATTAAAGGGTTTAAAATTTAGATCATACACAGCCAATATCATACTGAATGGGCAAAAACTGGAAGCATTCCCTTTGAAAACTGGCACAAGACAGGGATGCCCTCTCTCACCACTCCTATTCAACATAGTGTTGGAAGTTCTGGCCAGGGCAATTAGGCAGGAGAAGGAAATAATGGGTATTCAATTAGGAAAAGAGGAAGAAGTCAAATTGTCCCTGTTTGCAGATGACATGATTGTATATCTAGAAAACCCCATTGTCTCAGCCCAAATCTCCTTAAGCTGATAAGCAACTTCAGCAAAGTCTCAGGATACAAAATCAATGTACAAAAATCACAAGCATTCTTATACATCAACAACAGACAAACAGAGCCAAATCATGAGTGAACTCCCATTCACAATTGCTTCAAAGAGAATAAAATACCTAGGAATCCAACTTACAAGGGACGTGAAGGACCTCTTCAAGGAGAACTACAAACCACTGCTCAAGGAAATAAAAGAGGATACAAACAAATGGAAGACCATTCTATGCTCATGGGCAGGAAGAATCAATATCATGAAAATGGCCATACTGCCCAAGGTAATTTACAGATTCAATGCCATCCCCATCAAGCTACCAATGACTTTCTTCACAGAATTGGAAAAAACTACTTTCAAGTTCATATGGAACCAAAAAAGAGCCCGCATCGCCAAGTCAATCCTAAGCCAAAAGAACAAAGCCGGAGGCATCACGCTACCTGAATTCAAACTATACTACAAGGCTACAGTAACCAAAACAGCATGGTACTGGTACCAAAACAGAGATATAGATCAATGGAACAGAACAGAGCCCTCAGAAATAATGCCACATATCTACAACCATCTGATCTTTGACAAACCTGAGAAAAACAAGCAATGGGGAAAGGATTCCCTATTTAATAAATGGTGCTGGGAAAACTGGCTAGCCATATGTAGAAAGCTGAAACTGGATCCCTTCCTTACACCTTATACAAAAATCAATTCAAGATGGATTAAAGACTTAAACGTTAGACCTAAAACCATAAAAACCCTAGAAGAAAACCTAGGCATTACCATTCAGGACATAGGCATGGGCAAGGACTTCATGTCTAAAACACCAAAAGCAATGGCAACAAAAGCCAAAATTGACAAATGGGATCTAATTAAACTCAAGAGCTTCTGCACAGCAAAGGAAACTACCATCAGAGTGAACAGGCAACCTACAAAATGGGAGAAAATTTTCGCAACCTACTCATCTGACAAAGGGCTAATATCCAGAATCTACAATGAACTCAAACAAATTTACAAGAAAAAAACAAACAACCCCATCAAAAAGTGGGTGAAGGACATGAACAGACACTTCTCAAAAGAAGACATTTATGCAGCCAAAAAACACATGAAAAAAATGCTCACCCTCACTGGCCATCAGAGAAATGCAAATCAAAACCACAATGAGACACCATCTCACACCAGTTAGAATGGCAATCATTAAAAAGTCAGGAAACAACAGGTGCTGGAGAGGATGTGGAGAAATAGGAACACTTTTACACTGTTGGTGGGACTGTAAACTAGTTCAACCATTGTGGAAGTCAGTGTGGCGATTCCTCAGGGATCTAGAACTAGAAATACCATTTGACCCAGCCATCCCATTACTGGATATATACCCAAAGGACTATAAATCATGCTGCTATAAAGACACATGCACATGTACATTTATTGTGGCATTATTTACAATAGCAAAGACTTGGAACCAACCCAAATGTCCAACAATGATAGACTGGATTAAGAAAATGTGGCACATATACACCATGGAATACTATGCAGCATTAAAAAATGATGAGTTCATGTCCTTTGTAGGGACATGGATGAAATTGGAAATCATCATTCTCAGTAAACTATCGCAAGAACAAAAAACCAAACACCGCATATTCTCACTCATAGGTGGGAATTGAACAATGAGAACACATGGACACAGGAAGGGGAACATCACACTCTGGGGACTGTTGTGGGGTGGGGGGAGGGGGGAGGGATAGCATTGGGAGATATACCTAATGCTAGATGACGAGTTAGTGGGTGCAGCGCACCAGCATGGCACATGTATACATATGTAACTAACCTGCACGTTGCGCACATGTACCCTAAAACCTAAAGTATAATAATAATAATAATAAATAAATAAATAAATACAATTTAGATCATAAAATAAACCACTCATTCCCAATAAGTAATACAATACCATGCATTATTCAGACACACTGACCATGGTGTGTGTGGCAGGGAATGTTTTATGACTTAAAATTCACAGTGCTGTCATTCTTGCCCAAAACTAGACCAATTTCTACTTTGTGGTGGATATACAGCTGAGGTTTTCAAGAAATAGAGCATTTTCTATTGTTCTATAGCCTATTTATTTATTTATTTTTTGAGACGGAGTCTTGCTCTGTTGCCCAGGCTGGAATGCAGTGGTGCAATCTCAGCTCACTGCAGCCTCCGCCTCTTGGGTTCCAGCAGTTCTGCAGCCTCAGCCTCCTGGATCACTAGGATTACAGGGACAGACCACCACGCCCAGCTAAGTTTTGTATTTTTTTAGTAGAGATGAGGTTTCACCATGTTTGTGAAGTTGGTCTCAAACTCCTGACCTCAGGTGATTGGCCAGCCTCTGCCTCCCAAAGTGCTAGGATTACAGGCATGAGCCACCATGCCTGGCCTATAACCCAATTTAACTTCTACCCAGGACCCCCAGTTGACTAAGGTTGTGGAAATGTGGCATTCTTCCCTGCCCTGGGGTATTGTCTAAGCCCCAGGGCTTCCGTAATACCAGGAAGTTGGGATTTGTCCTCTATGTTGCCTACCAGGTGTCCACACAGCCATCCATCCACGTCTGCCTGGTCAGGTCCGGTGGACTGGTCCATGCTGTCGTGAATAGGGTCAGGGCTATTCTTCTGCGGCCTCCATTGCTGTGCACAGGCTTAGGAAGTAACTGTCACCCTCTGTGACCACATCCCCCTAGACGCCTGTGTGTTCATTTCCTTTCTGGGGTTTTGCAACTTTCCCACACAGGAGAATACAGGCCTCCTATGCTCTCAGATCCTTTGCTTGCAACGTGTTTTCTTCCACACTGTCTATGGGAAAGCGCTGGTTCTCATTATCCACATTCATCACTTTCCCTCTCTTCTCTTTTCTTGCCCCACCCAGTCTGCCAGCCCCTCAATCAAGGCCTCTTTTGCTTTTGTGTGGGATAAATGCAGGCAGGGGGTAGGGAAGGGCAAAGGTGGACCTTCTTCTACTACAGCGTTATTATTCTCTTCGCATTTCTTTTGGTCTTAGTTCTGGGAACTGCCTGGCTGGTCTTCTCCTTCACCTGTATCTGGTCCCATAGCAATCAGCCCTTCCTGTGACTTCATGTAAAGAATAATCTAGGCTGGACGTAGTGGCTTACAGCTGTTATCCCAGCACTTTGGGAGGCTGAGGCAGGTGGATCACCTGACGTCAGGAGTTGGAGACCAGCCTGGCCAACATGGTGAAATCCCATCTCTACTAAAAATACAAAAAAATTTGCTGGGTGTGGTGGCATGACCCATAGTTCCAGCTACTTAGGAGGCTGAGGCACAAGAATCACTTGAACCCGGGAGGCAGAGGTTGCAGTGAGCCGAGATCACGCCACTGAACTCCAGCCTGGGAGACACAGTGAGACTCCGTTTTCAAAAACAAACAAACAAACAAACAAAACAAAACAAAACAAAAACAGTAAAGAATAATCTAGTAGAAATGTGCTACCTGGTGTGCATTTAATTTTCCTGAGGGCTCTGTGTCCTAAAGTTTGATCTTCTTTCTGTCCCATGTCATAAGGTTAGAAGGCGCAGGGTTTTGGCAAGCCTGAAGCAGAGGGCATAGATTCTGTTCTTTGTCTGTCCTGAGAAGAGAAGCCCTAAGGAGGGCAGCTCAGATGGCCCAGGCGGGAGGCAGAGCCACCAGGTCCAGAAGGCGGCCTGGATCAAGCTTTTGGTCTCAGGAGATAGAGTAGTTTCAGGTAGGGCGTGGGAGGTGCCTGTGTCTCCCAGGCTCACACTGGTCCTCTCTCCCTGCTGGACAACTGGCCTTTGTGATTTCCTGCCTCTGACCCCACTTTCCAGATACTTCTCTACCAACTCCCACTAACCATAGACAGATGGATTATAAAAGATCATGAGTCCAAGACATAGTGAGTATGGCTCTTGATTTAGGGCTGTAAGATGTGGGGGATAGGGGATAATTTAGAAATACTTAAAACAAAAACAATTTTATTATAATAAATACGGACTAAAGTGGGATATACATTCTATTAGGCTGAAAAAAATTAGGTCCTTTTTTTGCTGTCTAGTGTTATTACAGATGAAGTTTTTAGGAAAGAAGTGAAAATGTACAGTTTTGCTTAAGGCACAGATGTTAGAAAGTCAGTGTCCAACATAGCCTGAGAAGTTGGGATGTGGACGACTACGACATGCTCAGGTGCCGCCTGTGGTCGGAATGCAGGAGTGCGCTCTCAGTTGTGTTTGTGCCACTCTGCCTGGAGCAGGCTCTGTCATTTTTGCAGCAAAATTTCACATCTCTCTAGCTGTGCTGTCACTATGGTGAAGGAGGCAGTAAAGGCACTCATCTGTTTCCCTCTTTCAACACCATTGATCATGCTTCATCATCTGAGAACTAATGTTTTCTAACCACCATTACACCTCAAATTTAGGAAAACACCAAGCATGTAATTTAAAGTTGCTAAGAGGCCGGGTGGGTGGATCACTTGAGGCCAGGAGTTCGAGACCAGCCTGATCGACATGGCCAGACCCCGTCTCTACTTAAAATACAAAAATTAGCTGGGCGTCTTGGCACACGCCTGTAGTCCCAGCTACTCAGGAGGCTGAGACAGGAGAATTGCTTGAGCATGGGAGGCGGAGGTTGCAGTGAGCCGAGATTGCATCACTGCACTCCAGGCTGGGTGACAGAGAAAGATTGTTCAAAAAAAAAAAAAGTTGCTAAGACTTCATAAGACTGGGACCACAGGGACTGGTTGGAAAGTGACTTTGTTTCTTGCCCTGAGTAGTGTTGTATCAAGAACCCCAAATTTTGGCTGACAGCTTCGAGAGTATCATTTCAAAAGTAGAACACTTATAATAAGATGGTGTTGGGCCAGATGTGGTGGCTCACACCTGTAATCCCAGCACTTTGGGAGGCCAAGGGAGATGGATTGCTTGAGGCCAGGAGTTCCAGAGCAGCCTGGGCAACATGGTGAGACTCCCATCTCTACAAAAAA
This sequence comes from Pongo pygmaeus, assembly GCF_028885625.2. Classification (NCBI taxonomy): domain Eukaryota; kingdom Metazoa; phylum Chordata; class Mammalia; order Primates; family Hominidae; genus Pongo; species Pongo pygmaeus. The sequence goes on from NC_072391.2 coordinate 44,053,258, forward strand.
ATTTAAAAAATTATTATTTTATTGTAGAAATGTGTAAAGTAATGGCGTTAAGCTTGTTTTATATAAGGTTTGTACAAGGTTCATTTTGCTTCATGTCATTAGTGATATTCTTTTTCTTTTTATGACATTTTGAAGGAAATCATTTAGACCAAGAAGGTATTTGATATTCTAGATCAGGACTGGGAAATTCGATGCACTGCAGAGAGGCACGTGCGGGGCAAGCTGGATGTTGTACAATTTGGATGGAAGAGGACTGTGGTGTTCTGGAGGGCCCATAAGTCAGCTCGATGAGGAACGTTCTTTTCAGGTCCAGCTAGTTGTAGCCATACGGAAATGTGAGCCTCGGGTTGCCAGAACTGCTGTTTCAAGAGAATATAGAAATCCAAATTTTCATGTAAAATTGTTTGATTGTTTTTTTAAGTTATATGGGACTTACTAAAATAAACCTATGTGCCGAATTTGGCCTGTGGGTTGTCAGGTTGTGACTTTTATTTTAGATTTTCTGGTTTATACTTCTTTTGTTATAAAAAATGGAAGCATGAGACTCCATAGGTAAGTTTTGGCAGCTTATATCAAATAAATACAGACAGTAGAGAGATTATTTTTAATCCAGTGATAAATTAAAACTCCTTCCAAATGGTGGCACTGTTGGTATCTTTCTTCAGAGAATAAGCATAGAGCAAAAATTTGCGCTAAAAGAAATTTGCGCATGGAGAAAATGCCTTTTAGAACAGGACATGAATGACAAGAGCTGCGGAAGAAGCCTTGGAAAATCGGAATGCATTCCAGGCACTAAATGCAGAGGAAATGCCTCCAAGGGTATTGGTGGGATACGATATTTTTTCTCTCTCTTTTTTTTTTTTTTTTTTTTTTTGAGATAGGGTCTCACTCTGTTGCCCAGGCTGGAGTGCAGTGGTGCGATCTTGGCTCACAGCAAGCTCCACCTCCCAGGTTCACGCCATTCTCTCACCTCAGCCTCCCGAGTAGCTGGGACTACAGGCGCCCGCTGCCACACCCTGCTAATTTTGTTTTTGTATTTTTAGTAGAGACGGGGTTTCACCGTCTCGATCTCCTGACCTTGTGATCTGCCCACCTTGACCTACCAAAGTGCTGGGATTACAGGCGTGAACTGCCACACCTGGCCTAAAATGATTTCTATGAAAATAGCAAACCTTTATATAGCACCTATTATGTGCCCAGAATTTATATTTATTCACTCATATAATCTTTGCAATCTTTCAAGTAGGTACTGTTATTATTCCAGTTTCACAGATGAGGAAACTGAGATACAGAGAGGTTAATGTGCCTGGTGTCATGCAGCAAGTGGCAGAGCAGCCTGATGTCGGAGTCCACTCACTCTGCCTCCTTAGCAAGCTTCGTCTTTCTTTGAGGATTCAGGAGACACCTCAGAGTCATGATTCTGCGTATCGATTCTAAGTATTCCGCAGATGCATGACCAAGGTTATGGTTTATTGAACATCAAGTAACCAAGAGTTTTACTTTCTTTTTGGTTATATGGAGTTGTCATATTTTCTACAACTAGCATCTATTAACTTTATATTAAGAAAAAATGTAAACATTATACACACATTTAGAATAACAGGAGCTGTCTACTCCTCCCCACCTAGAGATTCTCCCTCTATTTCCAATACTGGAAGATCAGGGTTTAATTTTATTAAGGTAGGGCAGGGCATGGGAGGTTCACTCCTGTAACTCCAGCACTTTGGGAGGCTGAGGCAGGAGGATTGCCTGAGCCCAGCAGTTCACGACCAGCCCGAACAACATAGGGAGATTCTATCTCTACAAAAAATGTGAAAAATTAGCTGGGTATGGTAGCAGGCGCCTGTGGTCCCAGCTACTTGGGATGCTGAGGCAGGAGGATTGTCGGAGCCGGGAGGTCAAGGCTGCACTGAGCTGTGCTCGTACCACTGTACTCCTGGGCAACAGAGTGAGACCCTGTCTCAAAAAAAAATTGTACTAAGGTAAAAAGTAAGTTTTTCTTATACTTGACAATATTTTCTTCTTTTGTGTATGTGTGTGTGTGTGTGTGTGTGTGAGAGAGAGAGAGAAAAAGAACCTTGTATATATCTCATTTCCCTTTGGCTGTCAGGAAGCTCCATGTAACAATTACATGGTTTTTTTTTGGACAGTCTTGCTCTGTTGCCCAGGCTGGAGTGCAGTGGTGCAATCTCAGCTCACTGCAACCTCCACTTTCCAGGTTCAAGCAATTCTCCTGCCTCAGCCTCCTGAGTAGCTGGGATTACAGGCGTGTGCCACCACACTTAGCCAATTTTTGTATGTTTAGTAGAGATGGGGTTTCACCATTTTGGCCAGGCTGGTCTCAAACTCCTGACCTTTTGATCCACCCACCTTGGCCTCCCAAAGTGCTGAGATTACAGGTGTGAGCCACTGCGCCCAGCCAATTACACAGGTTTTTATGGCCTACTCTAAATTTTTTTTGGTCTTAATTTATACTACTTAAAAAAAATAATGACTATGGGTTTCAGAAGATGATACAATGAACTAATGTGGATCCCCCTCTTCCTGCCAATAATAAATTTAAAAATATATTTTTTAGGCCAGGCACGGTGGCTCACGCCTGTAATCCCAGCACTTTGGGTGGCTGAGGTAGGCGGATCACTTGAGGTCAGAAGTTAAGACTAGCCTGGCTAATATGGTGAAACCCTGTCTCTAGTAAAAATACAAAAATTAGCCAGGTGTGGTGGCATGCACCTGTAATCCCAGCTACTTGGGAGGCTGAGGCAGAGGTTGCAGTGAGCCGAGATTGGGCTACTTGGGAGACAAAGCACTCTAGCTTGGGAGACAAAGCAAGACCCTGTCTTAAAAAAAATTATATATATTTAAAAATTCAAATCCATGGCCAAGCCATAAAGAAGAGAATTTCCAGGTACCAGCCATGAAGGGCAGCTTGCACCAGAGTGGTACCCATGCGAGCTGGTGCCATGATGGCTTAGGGAGATAGTGGCCTAGATATCGGCCCAGATGGCTTATTAGCCATGGTGGGATAGGAGACCCAGCCTCCAGCGTGCCAATGGTGGGGAGCTGTAACTGGCCTCTGCTAAAATCTGAGGCCTGGAATGGCGGGACCACTGTGTCCAGGAGACTGAAAAACATTGCCTTCCTACCCAAGCATAGGAGTTAATTTTGCCATGGCTCTGGGTGAGAAAAGAAAAAAAGCTTCCTTGAGACTCTGAACCCCCAAACCTGTACCACACAAGGATGTGGAATCCAAATGGACTCTTCCTGCTTGCTGTGGCCATAAGGAGCCAATAAATGAACATGAAAATGAATCATAGTGTGGTGAAATACCGGGGTCCTGAGCAAAGGCAAACCTAGAGCTGCTCTATGGGGCCATTTCCACATGCCAGAGCTCACGGGACACATGCTTGTGCCCACACATGCACACACACACACGCACGCATGCACACACCCGCGCACGCGCACAGGTGCATACACACACACGCACACATGCACACACACGTGCTCGCGAACACACACGCACACACATACACACACACGCACATACACACACACACACGTGCTCGCGAACACACACGCACACACATACACACACACACGCACATACACACACACACACGAGAAAGATGCACTCATATGAGAAATGGACCTACCACCAGAGGGGATCAGCAGACACAGCATCAAAAGGATGAGTGCCCTTGAGAATTTGAGATAATTGAACACTGTGAAGAATGACCCTATGGAAAAAGAATAGTCAGGTTTGCTGCAACACAGGAATCTCCGAATGAAGAAGTACTCTGAATGCTGAGTAGAAGGCATAAAACTTGGTGCACCCTTGAGGTATTTGTTTTGTCAATTCAGATTTTAATAAATTGAGTGTTCAAGTGGGGCCCACAGTACACAAATGGTGCTATCTGGAAGGCTTTGAGAACACCTTCGAGCAGCCTTGACAAAACAGGTCATTGCTCTCCACAGGCCTGGATGAGGACTCAGGCCACTGAAACTCTTTCTATCTTGGAGCATTCCCCACAGTCCCTGCCCCCAAGGGCTTGGTGGTCCACTGCATGTGTTCTCCTCCTGGTCTGCACAGGACGCTAGATTGAAAGGTGGTGGATTCACACGGGAGGAAGGAGTAAAGGAGCTGAAAATGAGTACTCGGTGGAGTGACATATCCAAGCTCTCATGATAGCTTCCCGCAAGGAGCTGTAGCTGACAATAGGTGGATCATCCTAATGAAGAGGGAGAGAGGCGCTCCCAGTCACCACTGCCACCAAAGGCTTCACGGACCGGTCCACCGGGTTAACAAAAGCAAACACTGAAACGGAGAAACGGAAAGTGTAAACGGATGTGTGCTGGAGAACTCTTCTGCCAGAAACACTTTTCTCAAGAGGAGATGACTTTTGCAAGCAGAGAGAACGCCACACCACACAGGCCACACAGCATGTAGTGAAGGGCTGTGCAGCAATTAGCTGGTCAACTCAATACCTGGAGACAGTATGACCTGCCACTTGTTCTCCTGTTCATCCTACAACACACGGCTGCAAAGTCTCCTCCTGTCAAACCTTTCTGCCTGTCCCCACCCCAAACTCAGTTGAGTTCAAGACCAGCCTGGCCAACATGGTGAAACCCCATCTCTACTAAAAATACAAAAATTACCCAGGCGTGGTGGTGGGTGCCTGTAATTCCAGCTACTTGGGAGGCTGAGGCACGAGAGTCGCTTGAATCCAGGAGGCAGAGATTGCAAAGAGCCGAGATCATGCCACTGCACGCCAGCCTGGGTGACAGAGTGTGACTCTGTCTAAAAACAAACAAACGAAAAAAAAAAAACCCTGCAAGTCTTAAAAAAAAATATGTTTTCTGGCCAACTCTGCAGGAAAGAGCCTCAAGAGAGCCAGCCATTTATTTTTAAATGTTTAAGTATGGCTATATAACTATATATTTTCTTTTACAGAGTATTTAAACATTTACTTTTGCCACTAAGTTATTGCTCCTTAAGGCTTTCTGTGAGTGATAGTTGAACACAATAGGGTTATAGTGTTTTAATAGAGAGAAACACAGTCCTTATGAAGTAAGCTACTGTTTAGATAGACTCTTTGGCTTAGTAAAAGTGGTTCTTATCTAAAGCTCAGTTTCTGAATCGGGAAAGGCATTTGTTAGAAGCGTCATCTAGCATGCTTCAGTGCTGGAAACAGAAGCTGGGCAAGAAGTCCATAAAAAATTCATTTATAAGCTCAATGAGTCTGCTTTTCATAAGTAGCAACTTGTCTCCTGAATTGGTTGAGACTCACAGTTCTGACTGTAGAGATAGTTCTGCTCTAGAAAGACATGATTCCAGTCTATTAGTGCCTTGGAGGGCACATAACTGTACCTTTAATGCAGCTCTTGGTCTAATCTTCCTGCCAGAAAGGAACCTGCAGAACTCCAGGAACCAAAATTGCTGCTGTAAAATTGGAGGTTGACTAGGAAAGTGCCTTTTCCTATCAAGTCACGTGTGCTGGGGTAAGAAACATATTAAATGTCTTTCTGTGCAGGGTGAGATGATGGGGCTCAATTTCTGCCTCTAGAAGGTTATAGTGTGAGAAGCGCACAGGGCTGAAGGGGTCTGCAGTGTTCGTAGTCATGGAATAAGTACTCTTTTAGAATAGAGAGATTTCGTCAGTAAATAAAGGACTTTATATATTGAGGTGCCAAAAGGCTTGATTTGAAATAATATCAGGCATGATTTATGAGTTAGACACTTACTTGTTAGCCTATTGTATAAAGCCAGTGGTTAAATTGGGCCAAGGCCACAAACAGCCTCATAGGGCCATTTTGTTTGGATTTAGGGAAACAATGGCTTCCCTAATGTAGCTGATCTTCAGAGTTCCCCAGGAAACTTTTAAAACACAAATTCTCAGGCCCGTTCCCAGATGTACTGAATGAAGAGTGGGAGGATGGGGTCCAGGAACCCTGAGTTTGGGATTCAGGTCACTGGATGGGACCTTGGAGAAAGAATTTAGGCCAGACAGATCTGGTTTTCAATCCTGCCTGTGTGACCTTGAGCAACTGTCTTGACTGTTCTGAGCTTCAGAACCTTTAAGAAGAGTAACTTTGGAGTGAGTTGATGACACAGCACATGTCAAGTGTCTCAAAGGGTTGGCACCAAGGATGCTTTGCTCCAGCAAATGATGCCACTGACGCCACCGCCCTTTGGGATTTTTGTGGACATGATGCCCAAGTAAACCATAATCAGATCGCCACATAGCAGGTCCGGCCACTGGCTGAATCTCAGAGAGGAAGTGTTTGACATCCTGGTTCTTTCTGATAACCTCCAATTGAACCTAATTAAATGTGTGTCCACCCACTCAAAAGCCAACAGCAGGCCAGGCATGGTGGCTCAGGCCTGTAATCCCAGCACTTGGGGAGGCCGAGGCAGGCAGATCACTTGAGGTCAGCAGTTCAAGACCAGCCTGGCCAGCATGGTGAAACCCTGTCTCTACTAAAAATATAAAAACTAGCTGGGTGAGGTGGTGGGCACCTGTAATCCCAGCTACTCAGGAGGCTGAGGCAGGAGAATCGCTTGAACCCAGGAGGCAGAGGCTGCAGTGAGCCGAGATCGTGTCACTGCACTCCAGCCTGGGAGACAGAGCAAGACTTCGTCTCCAAAAAAAAAAAAAAAAAAAAAAAAAGCCAACAGTAGGTGGATGGAACCAGTTGAGCAGCCTGGTGTAGGCCTTGGGGCTTCCAATTCACTTGAGGGACATCTCTTGCCCTGGGTCCCCCCAACATGTGATAATCATGCTTTGTGCTTGTAAGCCTCAATATCTCCAAGGCTCACTGGCTTCTCACTATAATTGGGTGAGGGGATTGCCTGTAGGCGGTGTCCCCCAGACAGCTCCTGGCTGGCCTGGATCTTCTTCAGCGATCAGAAACTAAGGGAAATCAGGGGCATTTGGAGGCACAGGTTAAAATGGCTGAGCTTCCTGGATTGACAACTGTACTGGACGCTTGGAAGGAAGAGCATTATTCCCTCCATAATAGCTTTTATGTATTTAGTGTTTGCTTTGTGCCAGGCACTTTTTTTTTTTTTTTTTTGAGACAGAGTCACCTTGCTCTGTCACCTAGGCTGGAGTGCAGTGGTGCAATCTCAGCTCACTGCAACCTTCACCTCCCGGGCTCAGGTGATCCTCCCACCTCAGCTTCCCGAGTAGCTGGGACCAAGGCACGTGCCACCAGGCCCAACTGATTTCTGTATGTTTTTATAGAGACGGGGTTTCACTATGTGACCCAGGCTGATCTCAAACTCCTGGGCTCAAGCAATCCTCCCATCTCAGCCTCCGGAGTAGCTGGGACTACAGGCGTGTGCCATCAGGCCCAGCTAATTTTTGTATTTTTAGTAGAGACGGAGTTTCACCATGTTGGCCAGGATGGTCTCGATCTCTTGACCTCATGATCTGCCTGCCTCGGCCTCCCAAAGTGCTGGGATTACAGGTGTGAGCCACAGTGCCCAGCCCCATTTTTAATTTAACTTTTTATTTTACTTTTATTTATTTTTAATTTTCTTTTGAGACAGAGTCTCACTCTGTCACCCAGGCTGGAGTACGGTCATGCTAACTCGGCTCGCTGCCACCTCTGCCTCCCGGGTTCAAGCAATTCTCCTGCCTCAGCCTCCCAAGTAGCTGGGATTACAGGTGTGCACCACCATGCCCAGCTGTTTTCTTGTATTTTTAGTAGAGATAGGGTTTCACCACGTTGGCTAGGCTGGTGTCGAACTCCTAAACTCAAGTGATCCACCTGCCTTGGCCTTCCAAAGTGCTAGGATTACAAGCATGAGCCACTGCACCCAGCCTAGTTTAAGATTTTAAATGGAATTTTAAAAATATACACACAGGGAAATTCAGTGAAAGGAATGAAACATACACTTCAGACGGATGAGGGAGCCATCAGTCACTGGCCAAAGGCTGTTCCTGGAGAGTTCTAACTTCCTGGCACCTCCAGTCTGCCTTGCCTAGGAAGAATGGCTTTTCCTGTCTTCCTTGTACAGATCCTGGTGGTTAGGCGTGTGCCAATGCCATGGACAAGGTCAGTCCTGTGGTATGTGGGTCAGGCACCAGCAGCATCTGCTATAGAGGCTGAGGGTGAGGGAAGTGTTTCAAAACAGACACAGGTAGGTGACTGTAGGTTTCTGGGTTTTGCACTGGAAGGTTGGGGAATCCTTCCTTGAGACAGGGAGCACCGGAGGGGTAATCCGGAGGGGCAGGTAGGGGAAGCGCCTGAGTTTGGTTTGAACGTGTTGAGCTGGGCTCGTCCACATGGAGATGTCAAGATGGCAGATGGAGTTTTGGGTCTCAGGCTCAGGGAAAAGGTCAGCAGTTCGAGACCAGCCTGGCCAACATAGCAAAACCCTGTCTCTACTAAAAATACAAAAATTAGCCGGGCATGGTGTTGTGCACCTGTAGTCCCAGCTACCTGGGAGGCTGAGGCAGGAGAATCACTTGAACCAGGGAGTCAAAGGTTGCAGTGAGCCAAGATCATGCCACCGTACTCCAGCCAGGGCAATAGAGTGAGACTACATCAAAAAAAAAAAAAAAAAAGAAAAAGAAAAAAGAAAAAAAGAAAAAAGAAAAAGAAAAAAAGAAACCCTCTGACTCCTCACCTTTAGGGTGGCTTAGATCTCAAAGACTTTGTCCACAGAGTTTCCTTATTTTCCTTATATTGACTCACAGAGGACCACTGACTACATTTGCTCAACACAAGATCCCTCAAACTATTTAATATTTGATCAGCATAAAATCTTTAGAATTCCTTTGCCAGTGCTATATTGGCAAAGTTTTTATCTGACCAAGACATTCTAAAGCATGAGTATATAATGGCTCATTAACATTCTGCTGACACTGATTAGTACATACTTACATCTAAGACATCTTGTGAATCCAGTGAATAAAAGCACACCCATCATAACAGCAGCCAGGCACATCTGGAAGATGAGGAATCCGTAACGCATTATCTTGTATCACTGAAAGTCCAAGGATCTTGATCCATGGACAATCATAAATCCAGAGGCTGGGCCTGGCACGGTGGCTCACGCCTGTAATCCCAGCACTTTGGGAGGCAGAGGTGGGCAGATCACCTGAGGTCGGGAGTTTGAGACCAGCCTGACCAACATGGAGAAACCCCGTCTCTACTAAAAATACAAAAATTAGCCAGGCATGGTGGCGCATGCCTGTAATCCCAGCTACTCAGGAGGCCGAGGCAGGAGAATGGCTTGAACCTGGAGGTTGCAGTGAGCTGAGATCACGCCATTGCACTCCAGCCTGGGCAACAAGGGCGAAACTCTGTCTCAAAAATAAATAAATAAATAAATAAATAAACAAACAAACAAACAAAGCAGAAAGAGGCTACCAGCAGCCTGGCAGGTGAGGTGGACACTTCGCCCCTTCAGGCCTCTGGGTTTGAACCATCAGGTAGAAGGGAGGCTGGAGCCATCCATTCCCCAGGCTTCTCCTATAAATGACCTCTGGTTCAGCGCTGCCCCCAGTCCGTCCTGGCCTTGGTAGGAGCAGAGAGCAGATGGCCTAAAACCCATCACGGTCAGGCTGACCTCCCACCACCTCCCTCCACACACATGGCCCCCAGCTGGGGTAGAGGCAGAAGGAGTGGGAGACAGATGTTCTAAAATATGTGTACAAACATTGAAATTGTTTTTCCGTCCTTATCTCCAGTTTCTGTTTCATGGGTCTTTCTGTGGAAATCAAACTCTAAGTTTACTGGTGGTGATTAAAACAATGAATTTCCCCCTCTAATGGAGACAAGTGCAATGGCTGGAGTTTTAGTGTCTAATTACCAGGAGCAGTTAAAGTAGCTTAGTAAGTGGGTATCCAGATGACTTAGGTGTTCTTGCATATTTCAATATCTACTTAAAGAAAGGGTGCCCAGCCTCCATTAACATCCAGAGATGCTCCTAGAAGCCACCCTATTTCCCATCATTAAGGTCAATCTGAGTTTCCAAACAAAGAGCAGGATAAATGAATTGGACCCGCCAGGCCCAGGCAGCCCTGGGCTCCTCAGCCCAGCAACGGCTCCCAGTGTTGTTCTTTTTCACTAAAATGAAGGTCAAAGGAATCATGTGGCCTCTGGCTTTGAGAGAAAGAAATCTTCCTAGGGGACTCCTGAGACAGTGAAGGGAACTGTGGGCCCACCACAGGGGAAGCAGGACAGACTCAGGCTGTGAGTCAATCTTGCACTTTCTTTTTCTTCTTTTCTTTTCTTTTTTTTTTAGATAAAGTCTTGCTCTGTCGCCCAGGCTGGAGTGCAGTGGCATGATCTCGGCTCACTGCAGCCTTGACTTCCTGGGTTCAAGTGGTCCTCCTCCCTTAGCTTCTTGAGTAGCTGGGACTATAGGTACTCACCACCAGGCCTGGGTAAGTTTCTTGCATTTTTTGTAGAGATGGGGTTTTGCCATGTTGTCCAGGCTGGTCTCGAACTCCTGAGCTTAAGCTATCTGCCCGCCTCCTCCTTCTCCCAAAGTGCTGGGATTTCGGGCATGAGCTAACATGCCTGGCCTCTTGCACTTCATGGTTGTACTTCAGATCTTATTGGGCAGAATCTTTCTACTTTCTTTTCTTTCTCTCTCTCTCTCATTCTTTTTCTTCTCCTTCTCCTTCTTCTTCTTTTCTTTTTTGAAACAGTCTCTTGCTTTGCTGCCCAGGCTGCAGTACAGTGGTGTGATCATGGCTCACTGTAGCCTCCAATGCCTGGGCTCAAGCAGTCCTCCTCTCTCTGCCTCCCGAGTAGCTGGGACTACAGCCACACACCACCAGGCCCAGCTTTTTAAAAGTTGTGTAGAGATGGGGTCTTGCTATGTTGCCCAGGCTGGTCTTGAATTCCTGACCTCAAGGAATCCTCCCACCTCAGCCTCCCAAAATGTTGAGATTACAGACATGAGCCATGGCACACAGTCTTTTTACTTTCTTTTGTGCTTAAAAAGAATGTACACATATCAATTATCTCCTAAGCTTTGGTGTGGGCAGGTTGAAGTAATCTGAAAAAAAAAAATGGATTGTGAATCGATATTATTCTAAAGCATTTATATGGAAAGTGGAAAAAATGCAGATGAATATGTTCTCTTTGGCATTGTGGAAAATTATACACCTGGCTTGCTAAAAGCTTTTTTCTTTTTTCTTTTTCTTTTATTACAGGCATGAACCACTGCACCCAGCCTTTTAAAAAACTTTTTGGCCGGGTTGTTTTATAGGCTCATGCCTATAATCCCTGTTCTTTAGGAGGCTGACGCAGGTAGATCCTTTGAGCCCAGGAGTTCGAGACCAGCCTGTGCAACATAGTGAAACCCCCTCTCTACAAAAATATACAAAAATTAGTCGAGCATGGTGGCATGCACCTGTGATCCCAGCTACTGAGGAGGCTGAAGTGGGAGGAGCTCTTGAACCCGGGAGGTCGAAGCTGCAGTGTGCTGAGATCACACCACTGCACTCCAGCCTGGGCAACAGAGCAAGGCTATCTCGAAAACAAAAACAAAAACAACTTTCAAATCCAGCTCTTTTGGCATGGCAAGGCACAGACTGAGAGATTATTATTTATTATAATTTCATGGCTGTTTTGCTCAGGGGTGATTTTCAATTTGAACATCAAATTTGGCATGAACACCAACCAAAAGCAGCCAATACTATCTATGGTGTTTGGGTGTGCTGGCTGATGGCAGCCCTGGGACTTTCAGCGGGAATTTCCTTTTGTGCTAATGCCTTGCTGTCAACAGCAGGTGAAACGATGCTGGTGAAGAAACCAAGTGTCAGGTGTGCCTGGCATGTCCTGAGAATCTGATTCCTGGGGTTGGCGCCTCCCTGGCTGCCAGGGTCTGGGGCAGGCCTGCTGCTGTTCTCTCACTCCTGGTGCAGGAGAACGCAGATGCCGAGAACTTGGAATCTGAAGATGGATCATCCATAATATAAAAAATGACACTCCAAATCGGTTTCAAATAAAAGGATATTTCGTGATGGTGCTGGCACTGATTGTCTCACGTGGCTTCATGCTTCAAATGTTTTTCGGTCAAATTAAGAGGCCTAGTAGCCATCAAACTCTTGTACAGTGCAATGACCAGAAATCATTATAAGTGAGTTCGAATATTGCTAGGGACATAGATGCACAGCAGTGGTCACGGGGAAGTGAGACCAAGAGATTGTTTCACCAAGGAAATGCCATTATCACATCACTCTCAGAGCCCGCATCTTTGCTCAAGGAAGGGAAACAAATCCCCCCAGGAAGTCTTATAATTGTTACAGGTGCCACCAAATGTGGGAAAGAACTAAAATGCAGGAATTCCAGGAGAAAAATTAGTGGAGATATCTATTGCAGTAAGCGCTGTTTAAGCAATAATAATAAAGGTAAGGGCTCACATTTATGCAGCATTTACTATGAGCCAGCCATTGTTTCAGATACATCTATTAACCACCTTATAAGGTATGCTCAGTTATTATTCCCACCTTAGTGATGAGGAAACTGAAGCATGGAGAGGTTGCAGAACCTGCCTAAAGTTATGTGGCTGGAAAGCAGCACAAGCAGGCTCCACCTGGGTCACAGCTTTTTCTCTCGAATCAATTCATTTCACACCAAGTATTGATGCCCTCTAGGTGTCGTGGGGGAAAGTGTCCCAATTTCTGTGCTTAAGGGTGGGGTTGGGGTGATTAATTTGGAGGAAATCTTCCACATGCTGGGTGTGTCCTGCAGATACAATCGTTGGAGAGGCTGGAGAAAGCAACATTTTAGCAGAAGCTTAAGGAACAGGCAGTTTTCCTTGTTTTCACCATCCCTAGATGACGTGGCTGTAAGTTCCATGTAAAAACGTGAAGTTTGCATTACTGTTCTCTTCTCCCTGGCCTAAATTGGATTTAGACTCAGCCCTCCTGCCCTGTCCCAGTCTCTCTGAGGACCTCTATCTATTCCTTCATTCCCCTAGCCCCATTTTGCTCAGATGGGTTTTTTATGGCCATGACTCCACCCAGCTAGAGTTGTCAGATTTAGCAAATAAAAATAGAGGTCTGCGAGTGGTGGCTCATCCCTGTAATCCCAGCACTGTGGGAGGCCAAGGTGGGAGGATCACTCGAGCCCAGGAGTTTGAAGCCAGCCTGGGCAACATAACAAGACCTTGTTTCTACAAGAAATAAAAATATTAGCCAGTTTCGTGGTGGTGCATGCCTGTAGTCCCAGCTACTCAGGAGGCTGAGGTGGGAGGATCGTTTGAGCTCAGGAGTTTGAGTCTGCAGTGAGCCAAGATAGTGCCACTGCACCACAGCCTGGTGACAGAGTGAGACCCCGTATGAAAAAAAAAGGAGGCTGTCAGTTAAATTCAAATTTCAGATAAACAATAGAAAAAATTTAGTGTAAGTATGTACCACGCAGTATTTGGGACATACTTCATTACTATTTAGAAATATATACATATGTAAAATTAAATTTCCATAGAGATGAGGTCTCACCATGTTGCCCAGGCTGGTCCTGAGACTCCTGGGCTCAAGCAATCCTCCCGCCTTGGCCTCCAAAGTGCTGGGACCACAGGCGTGCACCACCGCGCCCGGCCGGGACATACTTACACTAAAAAAAAAGTACTTGCTGTCCATCTGAAATTCAGATTTGGGTGGGTCGCCCTGTATTTCTCGAGGCAACCCCTCAGCAGCCCTTAGGGGGGACTCCCTCCGCACGCCAGGCCCTCGGGTGGCGCCTTCGCTGGTTTATCTGCGGTTCACTTGCACCTTCTTCAGAAGTGGCCGAGAGCCCACAGCGAAGGCGGCCCCGTGCCAGACTCTTCTCTGGGGATGAGGCTCCGGGGATGCGCCTCTGGCGGGATCTCCCCTGGAAGAATTTGAGTCCAGTGGGGAGAGGAACACGTCCCGCAGCTGCCCCGTTCCACGGTGGGAGGCGCCACGCGGCCGGGAACACAGGCAGGCGGGAGGCTCCGGAGGCGGTGGCTGGGAGGCCCCCGCGGGAGGGCGCCGGGGAGGCCGGGAGGACCGCACCCGGGTGCTGCGCCCAGGCGAGCTGTGTCCCTCCGGGGCAAAGATAGGAAGCTGCCCCGCAGCGCGCGGTCCCCAGGCAGGGCGCTCACGGGCGAAGTTAACACAGCCCGGTCTCGGCCCCGGCTCAGGCCGCCAGAGGGCGCGCGGGTTCGGGAAATGACTTCCCCGCCGTAGGAGGAGGGCCGAGCTCCCCGCGGGGAGGGAGGATGAGGGAAAACCGCGGACAAGCCCCCGCCTTGGCGCCGAGGGTCTCCACCAAAGCCCCACGCGAGCACGGGCCGCGTGTTTCTGGTGAGAGGGGTCTCGATCGTGCCACCCACCGCGAGGCCCGACTCCCAGCGGCGTCCAGGAAGCAAGGGAGGGAGGGCGGGGAGCGGGGACGCGGCGGTTCCCACCCGGCTCCTCTCACGAGACCGTGACAGATAGCTGGTCGGAGAGAGAGTGCACGGCTACCGAGGAAGGGAGGCACTCAGAGCCCTGTCCTTCCAGACATTCAGAGTATTAACTGGTGGTTGGTCTAGAGGGGACAGGACGGCAGAGAGACAGAGAAAGTTGGCGAAGGACTCGCAGGATTTCAGATGTACTGCGTGACTCGGAGAGATTGCATAACTTCTTCCAGGCCTCAGTTTCGACGTCTGTCAAATGGGAGTACATTTTCCCTCAGCGGGAAGATCGTTTTGAGTCCAGGAGTTTGAGGCTGCTGTGAGCCCAGATCGTGCTACTGCACTACAGCTTGAGGACAGAGTGAGACTGTCCCACCCGCCAAAAAAGAGGATGTCAAAGTGAAATTCAAATTTCAAATAGACAATGAATTTATTTATTTATTTATTTTATTTTTGAAACGGAGTCTTGCTCTGCCCCCCAGGCTGGAGTGCAGTGGCGCAATCTTGGCTAACTGCAAACTCCGCCTCCCGGGTTCAAGTCCTGCCTCAGCCTCCCGAGTAGCTGGGATTACAGGCGTGCACCACCACATCCAGTTAATTTTTGTGTTTTTAGTAGAGACAGGGTTTCGCCATGTTGGCCAGGCTGGTCTTGAACTCCTGACCTCAAGTGATCCATCCGTCTCAGCCTCCCAAAATGCAGGGATTACAGGCGTGAGCCACTGCGCCCGGCCAAAAAAATTTTTGGTGTAAGTATGTACCATGAAGTATTTGGGACATACTTCATTACTATTTAAAAATATGTACATATATAAAATTAAATTTATATAGGGACGAGGTCTCACTATGTTACTCAGGCTGGTCCTGAACTCCTGGGCTAAAGCCATCCTCCCGCTTCAGCCTCCGAAGTGCTGGAACTACAGGTGAGTGTACCTCAGTGGTCCAATGAGAAAATCCACTCATCATGTGACTGTGTTTGTAAACCGTGAGGTGTGCAAAATGAGGAGCTGTTGCCCTCTCTTTCCTCCCCTTAAAAAGCAGGGGAGGTGGCTCACTCCTGTAATCCCAGCACTTCGGGAGGCCAAGATGGAGGGATTACTTGAGCTCAGGAGTTTGAGAACAGCCTGGGCAACATAGTGAGACCCTCCCTTCTCCACTAAAAATCAAAACAATTACCTGGGTGTGGTGGTGCCTGCTCATGGTCCCAACTACTCTTGAGGCTGAGGAGGGAGGATCGCTTGACGCAGATCCAGAAGGCAGAGGTTGCACTAAGCTGAGATGGTTCCACTGCACTCCAGCCTGGGCAACAGAGCGAGACCCTGTCTCAAACAAAACAAAACAAAACAAAACAAAACAAAAAACCAGGGGAGAGAATATGTGTTGAATAAAAGAAAGGAAGGAAAGAAGAAGGGTGGGAGGAGAAAAGACAAGAGGAACACAGTCAGGGTGGGCTCTGCCTTTCCTCCTTCTCCTCTTCCCTTGTTAAACATTCCAGAGAGGCCGGGCCTTTAATTTCCTTACTTTTCAGATGAGAAGATTCATTCATTATTCGGCAAGTATTACCGAGTCCCCAGTGTCTGCCCTCCCAAGAGGACAGAATCTAGCGGGGCCATAGTCCTGTCCACATAACATTCCCTCATGTGTCTACACTGCTTCAGATTTTGCAAAGCATTTTTACAGCCACTTTCTAATTTGTCCTCCAGGCAACCTTGGCCAGGTGCAGAGACAGGATTAATTTAATTTTCCTCCATTTTACAGACAGGAAGCAAGATTCAGAGACACCGAGCACTGCCCAAGGTGGCTTAGTAGTGTGGGGGTCAATACGGCTTCTTTCCCAACAAATGCTTCAAATGTAGTGAGTTGAAAAACATAGCAGGAGGAAGTGACCTTGTTTGTTTGAATAAAAGAGCGAACGGTGAAAACTGGAAACAAGCTCCGTGTTCTTCAGCAGGGTGAAAATGTGGTGGCCCATGGAAGGCTATGCAGCTATCCTTGCGGCTGGCTCATTTTGGAGGTAACAGTCACAGTTTCCATCATTTAGGGCCCTCTCTGAGCTGGGTGCTCTGCCAAGCCTCCCATACAGATTATTACTTCACCTTCACAATAGCACCCAAGGCAGGTACTCAGGCAGGAGGGTGACCTCAAGGTCACATGGCTGTGGAGCGTGGAGGTGGGCTCTGAGCCCAGGTCTTTCTGCCTCCAGAGCCTGCCCAGCACTGCAGGTGTTTGCAAGGTTTGTGGAAAGGCCAAAATGTCTTAGGCTGACTTGCTTCTCCTCTCTGAGCAAACCTTCATATTGATGAGGCTGCTGTCTACGCACTGGCTTGGAAAAGGCCCATGAAGGCTTGTTGAGTGAGTGAGAAAAAGAAGTATCTGTGTGTGATAAAAAAACACAATTTCATATGGGCTCATGTTTTTGTCTATGTCCAAGAATAACTCTAAGAGGATGCTAACCTATTTTCAGTGGTCACTTTTCTGTGGAGAGTGGAACTGAAGTCGGGGTGGGTTGAGGGAGAATTTCTGATGTAAGTCTATGAACTTGGTTATTGTCTGAATTTCTTGTAACAAGTATGGTGCTCTAAAAATCTTGGAGGCTGAGCACAGTGGCTCATGCCTGTAATCCCAGCACTTTGGGAGGCTGAGGCAGAAGGATCACTTGAGTCCAGAAGTTTGAGACCAGCCTGGGCAACACAGTTAGACCCCCGTCTCTACAAAAAATTTAAAAAAATATTAGCCCGGCATGGTGGTGTGCACCTATAGTCCTAGCTGTTCAAGAGGCTGAGGTGGGAGGTTGGCTTGAGCCCAATAGTTCAAGGCTGCAGTGAGCTATGATTGCACCACTGCACTCCAGCCTGGGTGACAGAGCAAGACCCTGTCTCTAAAAGTAAAGTAAAATAAAACAATAAAAACCTTGGAAGCGCATTATTTGTAATAGTGAAAATTTATAGACCACCTAAATGTTTCCCACCAAACCTGTGAATCCTTCCCAGCCACTCCAGCCTCAGGCTGCCCTCCCAGCTCAACCTGGGGTGGGATTGAGGATTAAGGCACATCCAAGAATGGGAGTTGGGGTAGATTTGAGTCCAAGGAAAGGGGGCTGGGCATGGGGGCTCACACCTGTAATCCCAGCACTTTGGGAGGCTGAGGCGGGCAGATCACTTGAGGACAGGAGTTCGAGACCAGCTTGGCCAACATGATGAAACCCCATCTCTACTAAAAATACAAAAATTAAGACTGGGTGCCTTGGCACACACCTGTAATCCCAGCACTTTGGGAGGCTGAGGTGAGTGGATCACTTGAGGTCAGGAGTTTGAGACTAGCCTGGCCAACATAGTAAAACCCCATCTCTACCAAAAAATACAAAAATTAGCTGGTGTGGTACACACCTGTAGTCCCAGCTACTCGGGAGGCTGAGGCATAAGAATTGCTTGAACTCGGGAGAGCGAGGTTGCAGTGAGCTGAGACTGTGCCACTGCACTCCAGCCTGGGCGACAGAGCAAGACTCTGTCTCAAAAAAAAAAAAAAAAAAAAGTGGCTGTGCGGCTGTGGCAGGACCACTCCCTCCCTCAGTGGTTGCTGGACTGAAGATGGAGGTCTGTGTGAGTGTGTGGTCACACTCATACAGACATGTATCCCTCCACCCCTCCACCCCCGCTCTCGTCAGTCCTCTGCTCCACAATCCATGGAGACCCCGCCATGTGCACGGAGGTCTTGCCTCCTCCTGGAAGCCTGCTCAAGGCTGAGGGGAGCAGATGTGGTCCTGCCTCCGTCGCTATC
The DNA here is from genome assembly GCF_028885625.2 of Pongo pygmaeus. Classification (NCBI taxonomy): domain Eukaryota; kingdom Metazoa; phylum Chordata; class Mammalia; order Primates; family Hominidae; genus Pongo; species Pongo pygmaeus. Next base: position 44,071,421 of record NC_072391.2, read on the forward strand.
CCGAGGACCCTCACAGCTAAGCCTTCTCCCTGACTCACAAACATCACAGGGATGTTTGTACAACATCCCTGACTCTGCTGGCAGGGATGGGCTGGGAGAGGGGACACAGGCTGGTTTGGTGTCCTGGAAGATCAAGGCTCCATGCAGCTAGCTGTGGTCCCAAGTTCTCTCTCATTTTCTTTCTCAAGGGGAAGAAAGTCTTCCCCAGCCCTGTGGCCTTCACAGGCCTCCTCTTCTCTGGAGTAGCTCAGGAAGTGTGAGCTCTGTCTACTTGGGATCCCAGTTTTGTGGTGAGTATGTTGATGTGTGTGGATATGTGACATATGTGGCTACGTCTATAGAGAAACTTTTGGGCTGGGTGCAGTGGCTCACGCTTGTAATCCCAGCACTTTGGGAGGCCGAGGTGGGCGGATCACGAGGTCAGGAGATTGAGACCATCCTGATCAACACGATGAAACCCTCTCTGTACTAAAAATACAAAAAATTAGCCGGGCGTGGTGGTGGGCGCCTGTAGTCCCAGCTACTCAGGAAGCTGAGGCAGGAGAATGGCGTGAACCCAGGAGGTGGAGCTTGCAGTGAGCCAAGATTGCGCCACAGCTTTCCAGCCCAGGTGACAGCGAGACTCCATCTCAAAAAAAAAAAAAAAAAAAAAAAGAAACCTTTGGGGAGATGCTGACCAAAATGTTCACTGTGGTTATTTCTGGGTGGGGGGGGATTGTGGGTGAGCCTCGCTTTCTTCTTTTCTCACATGCGTGGTGTGCATGTGTTTAGTTTGTTTTCTAAAGTTTGTATACAGCCCCAGAGATAAAATCATCGAGAGAGGAAGGGAGAGCGAGAGAGATCTCCAAAAAGCCAGCAGGAAAGGCAAAGCAATGAAGAGAGAATAAAGCGAGAAAAAGAAGGTCCAGAAGAGGCAGAGGATACCTAAGGGGGAGGCAGAGGATACCTAAGGGGGAGGCAGAGGGCAGAGGGGACAATGGCTGTTTCCTGGAGGCCTGGGTGTGGCCCTGGACGGGAGCAGCTGGTGCCCTCAGAACCCACAGTCTTTTTTTTTTTTTTTTTTTTTTTGAGACAGGGTCTCTCTCTGTTGCCCAGGCCAGAGTGCAGTGGTGCGATCTCTGTTCACTGCAACCTCCACCTCCTGGGTTCAAGCAATTCTTCTGCCTCAGCCTCCCAAGTAGCTGGGATTACAGGCATGTGCCACCACACCCAGCTAATTTTTGTATTTTTAGTAGAGATGGGGTTTCGCCATGTTGGCCAAGCTGGTCTTGAACTTCTGACCTCAGGTGATCCGCCCTTGGCCTCCTGAAGTGCTGGGATTACAGGCATGAGCCACCGCGCCCTGCCAAAGCCCATAGTCTTTCCAGGGCCCACAGGCCTGGTGGCGATTGGCCCCATAGCTGCTCATGGGCTGCTTCCAGATGGCACGACAGTCTCCCTTCCCTCTGGCTCTGTAGGCAGCCGCGGCATCTCTGCTGGTGATGGAGGCAGCAGATGTTAGATGTGGCGGCAGCCCAAAGTCCAGGCTGGGGCAGCTGTTAGGAGACAATCCTCCATGGGCCTCACATGTCTGCACATCTCGTGAGCAGAAGCTGCCTTGGTTCTAGGTGATCTTTCTAGGATGTTTGTACAACAAACAACCTTAGAGGTGAGTGTTAGTGTTTCCTCCTAGAGCGAAAAGCAGATGTGCCCACTGCCCATTATAAAATATTCTGCTCCCCGGCTGGGCACGGCGGCTCAGGCCTGTAATCCCAGCACTTTGGGAGGCCAAGGCAGATAGATTGCTCCAGGAGTTGAGACCAGCCTGGGCAACATGGCGAAACCCTGTCTCTACTAAAAATACTAAAATTAGCTGGGTGTGGTGGTACGTGCCTGTAATCCCAGCTACTCAGGAGGCTGAGGCACGAGAATCACTTGAACCTGGGAGGCAGAGGTTGCAGTGAGCCGAGATGGCGCCACTGCACTTCAGCCTGGGAGACAGAGCGAGACACTGTCTCAAAAATAAATAAATAAATAAATAAAAATAACATATTCCACACAACCCGTAAGGAGCCCTAAGCTCAGGGCTCCTTTTCAGGAGGTTTACACTGCACACAACTTTATATGGTACATTAGACTCTTTTCAGAAACAGGGAGGCAGTGTAGCCTGGCAATTAAGAGTCAGACTCTGAGAGGGAGCCTGCATAAGCTCAAATCTGAGCTCTACCACTGCTGGGCATGTGGCCTGGAACAAGCCACTTAACATCGCTTCCCTGCAGAAGGTGATCTGAGAGTAGATGCTCAAAAGAAAGGGTAAAGCCGGGCCGGGCACGGTGGCTCACACCTATAATCCCAGCACTTTGGGAGGCTGAGGCCAGGAAGGATTGAGGCCAGGAGTTCGAGACTAGTCTGGACAACATAGTGAAACCCTGTTTCTACAAAAAAATTACAAAAATTAGCCAGGCATGCTGATGTGCACTTGTAATCTCAGCTACTTGGGAGACTGAGATGGGAGGATCAGTTGATCCTAGGAGGCTGAGGCTGCAGTGAGTCATGATTGTACCACTGCACTTCAGGCTGGGCAACAGAACAAGACCCTGTCTCAAAAATAAATAAATAAAACATAAAAGAAAGAAAAGATGGGATGAAAACCATTTGGCACTTGTTCTATTAAAGATTAACACAGCCAGGCTCAGTGACTCACATCTGTAATCCCAGCACTTTGGGAGGCCAACACAGAAGGATTGCTTTAGCTCAGGAGTTTGAGACCAGCCTGGGCAGCATAGTGAGACATCATCTCTACAAAAAAATAAAAATAAAAATAAAAAAATTAGCCAGGCATGTTAGCACACGCCTGTGGTTCCAGCTACTTAGGAGGCTAAGAGGAGAGGATCACTGATGCCCATTATTTCAAGGCCCATGATTTCAAGACTGCAGTGAGCCTGGGTGACAAAGCAAGATTCTGTCTCAAAAAAAAAGAATACACGACTACCCTATGAACCAAAAATTGTACTCCTAGGCAGATACCCAACAGAAACACAGGCCTATGTGTGCCAAAAAAACATGGACTAGAATGTCCAAGGCAGTGCTAGTCATGATAGCCAGACTGGAAACTACCCAAATGCTCATCAACAGTAGATGAAAAACATTTATTTCCACAGGAGAGACTATGATGAAACAATGAGAATGATTATCTAAACTACATACAACCATGTGATTGAATCCTGCAGATATCTTGTGGGGTGGGAGAAGCTGAGCGCAAAGCATCTATGGTAGGACTCCATTCACAGATACAGAAGCAGGCACACATGTCGGCCGTTAGAGGTCAGCTTTGGAGACAGTGACTGGAAGGGAAGTTTCTGGGAGCTGAGTGTGCTCTGCGTCTTGAACCGAGTGTGAATGTTAATGATGTAATTTTCTGTATGTAAATTATTTTCCAACAAAAATTTAAAAAGTGGAAGGCGATGGTTGGAATGGATTTAATTCAAGATAATGGGAGTGGGTTCTTTGGAGCCTGAAAGGATTGTTTCAGAAAATTCCACAGGCTCCTGTTCTCTTACAAGGCCAACAATGCTGGAGCAGAGAGCATTTAGTTGCCTTCCAGGAAGTGCTGTCCGTAATGGGACTAAGAGGAACAGGTTTAATAACCTTCCTATGCTGGCCGTACTTTGTGGTTTTCAAAGCACTTATCTGATCTGCATTTACTGAGCGTGAAAAAATTGTTATTTTAGTGGTTGGCACTTCTAAAGAAGGGTGCCCATTTAGGAAGTAAATTTCCCTTTCCTCTCCCCTCCCCTCCCCACCTCCCCTCCTCTCCCCTCCCCTCCTGTCCTCTCCTCTCCTTCTTCTCTTCTTTCTCTATCTCTCTCCCCCACCTCTTTTATCTCTCTCTTTCTCTCTGTCTCCCCACCTCTTTCTTTCTCTCTCTCTCTGTCTTTCTTTTTTTCCCCTCAGGACTTCACTCTGTCACCCACTCTGTCTGCTGGAGTGCAGTGGCATGATCACAGCTCACTGCAGCCTCGACCTCCCCAGGTTCTGGTGATCCTCCTACCTCAGCCTCCCTAGTAGCTGTGACTGCAGGTGCATGCCAGCATGCCTAGCTAAGTTTTGTACTTTTTGTAGAGAAGGTGTTTCGCCATGTTGCTCAGGCTGGTCTTGAACTCCTAGGCTCAAATGATTCACCTGCCTTGGCATCGCAAAGTGCTGGGGTTACAGGCATGAACCACTGTGGTTGGCCTGGATCATCTAGTTGCTCAACAGAAATGCAAAAAAAAAATTTGAGTGTGGCTGGGTGTAATCTCCAAGGATTCGCAGAAATCTTGGGGCACAGGGATATCGGATTTCTATTGACAAGGGATCTGAGGTCCCTGCCAATTTCATTTAAATTTCCAGAACAGGCCGGGAGCAGTGGCTCACGCATGTAATCCCAGGATTTTGGGAGGCCAAGGCGGGCAGATCGCGGATCACTTGAGGTCAGGTGTTTGAGACCAGCCTGGCCAGCATGGTGAAACCCTGTCTCTAATAAAAATACAAAAATTAGCGGGGTGTGGTGGCACATGCCTGTGATCCCAGCTAGTCGGGAGGTTGAGGCATGAGTCTCACTTGAACCTGGGAGGCAGAGGTTGCAGTGAGCTGAGAGCGCGCCACTGCACTCCAGCCTGGGTGACAGAGCAACACTCTGTCTCAAAAAAAATTTTTTTTTTCAAAGAACAGCATGACTGTAGCAGGCTCACACCTGGGTATGGGGAGATGGGGAGGAAGGCTTTGTGATCCCGATTACACAGGATAAATCAATCCCCGAGAGGTTAAGAAATGTGTCCGAGATTACACAGTGAGTGTGGCCCTGCGGGATTTGAACCACTGGGCATAGAACACCTGGAGAGGATTTGGGCCCTGAAAGTCCTGCTCCTGCCGCCAGGTTTCCAGGCTGGCCTGACTCCTGCCCTCCTCCAGGCTGGGAAAGTCCACGCAGCCCACTTTTTCATCTGTGAGCTGCCTGGAGCCTTCTGATGAATCACCTTCTCTGGCCTTGATAAGTCAGGGCAGGTTTCTGAGTTGTCCTTGAAGCACCCATCTCACAGATGTGATGAGGCCTACCCTGTGTCCAGCCTCAGCCTGGTCCTGGACACGCGGACCCAGCCCCTCTCCTAGAGGAGCTCACAGTCAGGAGTGGAAGCAGGGGGCAGCTGTCTTCAGAAGGGGATGTGCACAGGCTGCCCGCTGCACAGTGCTCATCCTGGGCTTGCCCAGTGACCACCGCCCTCAAGGAGCTGGAGCCGGAGTAGTGGAGGATGGGGGAGGAAGAAAATGTCCCTAATTTGCAATGACAGGCCTCTAATCTATAAATAGCTATCGGAAATAGAGCAGAGAGAGAGAAAGAGAAGTCATTTGCAGGCTTACATTCAAGTCAACAGCAGCCTTTTTCTTCCTTCTAAGACAAGCTATTTGAGTCTATTCAAACTGAAAAAAACCAAAAACCACTTTGAATGACCAAATAATCTATTCAGCCATCTTGATGCCTCTCCCGGCTGGGAATTCACATTTTAGGCAGCCTTTGTCCCAGGGGTGGGTAAAGGCAGGTGGATTCTGAGTGTGGAGGTGGAACAGTGAATACCCAGGCCCCTTTCCACCCCTCTCTCCAAGAAGTGTACCTGCAAACTCCTCAGCACCAGCAGCCACCATGGGAGAAATTCATTAGCGGATCTGGTTTTGCATAATTTAGTAGCTAGCATTCACAAATTAAGTCTGCTGGCTCCCCTTGTGGTAATGGCCTTTAGACAGATGTGAGGAAACACAGGCTTGTAATCCCAGCAGTTTTCTGGAGATGATAATTAATAACAACAATAAACTGCTAATAAGACACATCAGTTTTTCCTTCCACTCATGTCTTCCTGCTTGTTCCTCACCACTGCAGAAGAGGAAAGCAGGTCTGATGTCCTCCATCTGATAGACAAGGGAACTGAGATCTGGGGAGGTGTTCCCAGCTGGGGAGGAGGCTGTTCCGGAAGCCGCCTCTTCAGCCAGCCTGGGGAGGGTCCTGGTGCCCGCTGAGCTCAGGGCTGTGGCCCACTCAGGAGGCCATTGGGGGATCATGGGAGAAGCAGGGCTCGGGAGCACTAAGGCTCTACCCACAGTCTGCATAGCAGGAACCTCAGTCTTTGCTGGAGTCCTTGGCAGAGCAAATCCTTCTATTAGCAACACCATCAACAGCTGCAATAATCAAAGCTAATCTTTGTCAAGTCCTTTCAACCACCAAACACTCTTTATGCATGCACCACCTCATCAGGAACTCATAATCGCCCATGAAGAAGGTACCTATCACCTTTTTGTTTTGTTTTGTCTTGTTTTGAGACAGTGTCTTGCTCTGTCACCCAGGCTGGAGCGCAGTGGTGCAATCAAGGCTCACTGCAGCCTCAAACTCCTGGGTTCAAGCGATTCTTGCACCGCAACCTCCTGAGTAGCTGGGACTACAGGCGGCACCACATGCCCAGCTAATTATTTTTCGTATTTTTGTGGAGATGGAATCTCACTATGTTGCCAGGCTTGTCTCAAACTCTGGCCTCAAGCAATCCTCCTTCCTCTGCTCCCCAGAGCGCTGGGTTATAGTCATGAGCCACTGAGCTGGCCAAATATCACTTCAATTCACTGGTGAGGAAATGAAGGCTCAGAGAGGCTCCAACAGACCCCAGTTGGAGTGGCTTCCTGGTCCCCAGAGTGTCTCCTTCTCTGGGATTGATCTGGACGCAGGTAAGCCTGGAGGGTCTGCTTCGGACACATGGCCTTGTCCCCTTGCCAAAGCTGATTGGGCCAGGAATGGGCTACTGATCTCTGTTTGGCCAACCACAGCCTCTGTCTGGGACGCGTTAGGCTGGTGCTAAGGCAAGGGAGGCAATATCCCTCAGGCGATGGCTGGAGCCATGGCAGCCCTGCTCTTCCCCTGCAGAGGAGGCCAGGCAGCAGAAGGAAGGCAGCTTCAGAGATGGGGAGCGCAGGGACAGGCAGCATCCTGTGGTGTTTCAGTCCTTTATTCCAGTTGTCCCTGAGGCACCCCAGTGGTGACCAGCCCCGGTGTCCTCTGAATAAGCCCCCTTTACTTGAGTTGGTTGGATTCAGGTTTCTGTCTCTTGAAACCATAAGTTGTAACCTAGGACCTTGGCTGGGGTCCCTGGGAAGCATGACGTGGCAGGGACTGGAGTCTTGTCCCCTTTCCACCAAGGCTTCCAGGGCCTCCCGGAACTCTTCTCCTTGTGGGTCTCTGCAGGGATTGCGGCAGCCAGGGAAGGCCCCTGGTTCTCAATGCCCGCTGCAGAGGAACCCCAGTTAAGGGCAAATAGTACTGAGACTACATCCTCTCTGAACCCCCAAATCACAGCATCAGTGTGGCACAGGGCTTATTCATGCCACCTCTGTGTTCTGGGCAGGACTGGCTGAGCCAGCCATGTGGGGCCTTGATTTTTTTGAGGGAGAGGAGTCCATGGCCACCTTGTGGTTGGAGGGGTTCAAGAGGCAAAGGTGTCCATGAAGTGGCCCCTGGCCTTTGCCCTGGGCAGGACTTGGAATCCCTGGAGGCTCTCACTCCAGGAATCAGGGTGGAGACATCCCCTGCCTTCTCCCCACTCACCCCGAGGGCCTCCCTGAGTGATCAGGAATCCAAAGAGTGCTTTCCATGATTTGTGTCTCCTCTCCATCCCCCAAATCCCTTGCAGAAAGGTAACAGGCTCCCACTGCGCCAAAGAATCCCCCAGCCCAGCGCGTGGGCAGCTGCGCATGCAGGGCTGTGGTTGGACCACCTGGGCTCACACCATGGCTCTGCCCACTGCCAGCCTTAGGACCTTTAGGCGCGTTCTTCAACCCCTGCATGTTTGAGGCTTCTAAATCCATCACAGAAAAAGACAACAATAATAGCGAGTAACTACCTTATGGAATGATTGTTAGGACCCAAAGACATATTACAAGTCAATTGCAGTGCTCAGTGAGCTCAGTAAATGATGGTTAGAGGCAGCAGGCCAACAGAGGGAAAGGGATTCACCGAAGGTCCCACTGTAAGTCAGGACTCAGCTGGGACCAGAAGCCAGACCTCCTGGCCACTGGCTGATCTCCTCTAAAGACCCAGAAAGCACTGCACTCTCTCCCCCGCGCCCACCCCAGCACCCACTCGAGCTGCCAAAGACTCGCAGAGGCATGTGGGATGCCCAGAACCAGGGCTTTATGTTTGGCAGCTGCCTTAGGAAGGGAATGCACTGGGGAAGGGGCAATGGGTTTCTGTGGATGGGAATTTATAAAGTGACAGTTGGTTCTGATGATTCAGGCAGTGATTTGTGATTTATTGACACATCAGAAAAACCTGTCAACTCACCCCAGTCAGCTCCTTCTCTGGAAGGCACCACCAGCTGGGAGCCCCCACCTCACTCCACCCCTAAACCAGTCCTTTGGAAGTGGGATGTGGGTGGCAGCCTCCCTCCCTCCCCCAGCAGGTGGGGGGATTGACCTTGCTGCCCACAGATGACCAAGGGACAGGGTGGATGTTATTTGCTGAGGGGTGTGCGCTGTGAACTCTTTCCTTCCCTATGAACATTTCAGTGAGGTTGACGTTGCTTGCTTAAGGGTGTACATGCAAGCTCATTTCTGTGAGTGGGGCAGTGTGGGCACTTGGGCAGGTCTGTGTGTCGAGTCCTGGGCTGTTCGGGAGTACAAGGAGCTGGCTTCTAGGATGCGGGGCTGAAGATGCAGGGTGGAGAGGCCCCAGCTGCCATCTGGAGGATGTGGCTGATAGGAAGGGAAACCTCTCCTTTTCCTCTTCTGCCTCCAAGACCTCTTCACTTTTTGTTCAAATCAGGACCGTTGGTTATCTTTACAATAATGGTTTTAAAAATCAATAAAGAAAATTTATCAGCAACTGAGAAGAGGTTTGAAGGCAAAATAACTGGATGAAGGAGGAGCAGATGACAAAGGGGGAAAGGGTCCTAGAGGACGGCCAGGTCCCAGGAGAAGGCCAGGAGCAGGCTCTGACATGTGGAGAGCTTAGGCCGCAACCACGAGGACAGCCTGGGAGTCGTGCCTTCTGTACACAGGCCAAGGTCTCTGTGGTTCACAAGTCTTACATGTGGCTGAACCACATACACACCTGCAAGGAGGGTGGAACAAATATCACCATACTCCTAGGTGACAGGCGAGAAAACCAAGGCTTGAAGATGCCATGACTTTCCCAAACTCACACAGGCGAGTCACGGCAGGGCCTTGATGGGCCCCCAGTAGCCCATCTGGCACCTTCGGGGAAACCCAGCCCTGCAGGTGCATGGCTGGCAGCTGAACCCTGCCGGACAGACGTGGGGCACAAGGCAAACAACTGCACCCAACAGCCCTGGCTTGGGCTCGAACCGAGGTCTCTGAACTCCAAAGGCCCAGCTCCTTCTGCCCTGCAAGAGCAGTCCCATGAACGATGAAGGAGGATGAGGAAGGGCCCGGAACTCCATGATGGGCAGGCCCCTGGAGCATGCACTGAACAGTTTTATTTTCTGCTGTCTGGTCCTGGGCCGGGCTTTTCTCTGGGTGGAGGTCATCGAGGCACATGCTGAGAACTGCCATGGGTAGGAGTGGCCCGCACTGTGTGCCTCTCCTCGACATGTGACCAGCTGATACCCAGAGCTTGGTGGAGACTTCACACTGTTTCTAAAACAAACAACAAATCATCTTCTATAAAACGTGTATCTCCTGGTGTCACGAAGCCACAGACAGCACCAGAAAAGGGTGGCCGGTGGAATGTGGCCTTCAGTTGGACACTGCCCTGGGAAATTTGTCCCCGACTCTATCCTTTTTTTTTTTTTTTTTTGAGATGGAGTCTCACTCTGTTGTCCAGGTTGGAGTGCAGTGGCGTGATCTCGGCTCACCACAACCTCTGCCTCCCGGGTTCATGCCATTCTCCTGCCTCAGCCTCCCGAGTAGCTGGGACTACAGGCACCCGTCACCACACCCGGCTAATTTTTTGTATTTTTAGTAGAGACGGGGTTTCACTGCGGTAGCCAGGATGGTCTCGATCTCCTGACCTCGTGATCTGCCTGCCTCGGCCTCCCAAAGTTCTGGGATTATATGTGTCAGCCACCACTCCCCGCCTTCTATCCCCTTCTAAGTGGTAAGTACTACAGCTGGAAAGGGGTAAGGCCAGGACCCTCCCCAGTGAGAACAGGGACTCTTTCCCCACTGTATGAAGCTTACTGCATCTGTCCCTGCTGCTGGACTCCAGCTCAAATGGTCAGCAAGAGGCTGGAAACGGTGGCTTACACCTGTAATCCCAACATTTTGGGAGGCCGAGGTGGGAGAATCGCTTGGACCCAGGAGTCCAAGACCAGTCTGGGCAATGTAGCAAGAACCCATCTCCACAAAACATAAAAATGTTGGCCAGGTGCGGTGGCTCACGCCTGTAATCTCAGTACTTTGGGAGGCCTAGGCCGGCAGATCACGAGGTCAGGAGATCGAGACCATCCTGGCTAACGTGGTGAAACCCCGTCTCTATTAAAACTACAAAAAATTAGTCGGGCGTGGTGGCGGGTGCCTGTAGTCTCAGCTACTTGGGAGGCTGAGGCAGGGGAATGGCGTGAACCTGGGAGGCGCAGCTTGCAGTGAGTGGAGATCGCGCCACTGCACTCCAACCTGGGCAACAGAGGAGACTCCGTCTCAAAAAAAAAAAAGTTAGCCAGTTGTGGGACAGCACATGCCTGTCATCCCAGCTACTCTGGAGGGTGAGGTGGGAAGATCGCTTGAGCCCAGGAGTTGGAGGCTATAGTGAGCTGTGATTGCGCCATTGCACTCTGGGCGACATAGCAAGACACTGTCTCTAGTAAAAAAAAAATACAAAACGGCCAGCAAGAACTTTGTGAGCAGCCCCAGGTCCTGGCCTCGAGCCAGTCCTAGCAGGGAGAGGGGAAAAGGCTGAAGAGAAGGCACACACGGTGGAAAAGGCTCAGCTTTAGGGGACAGACAGCAGGCTTCAACTTGCAGTAACACTTCTGTTTGCCTGTGTGTCTGTCTGTCCACTTATCCATCCAATACCCAGCACCCGCTTTGTGTAGAAGTTTCTGGTGGAAAGTGCACGCAGACACTGAGGGGAGAGGCTGAATCCAGATAGCAGTTTTTCCCCTGGTGGGTTCACCACAGTCCCTGGTCCAACCCTCAGCCCCAGGCTCACAGTCTCTACCTGGTCAGCATCTCAGACTCAGGAAGGCCAATGCACACCTCCAGAACCCTCAGAGACAGAGGCAGGATATGTACTCACCGAGAGATCACCCATGAAGATGAATACTGCCGGGTAGACCAGAGATCTATATGGCCTGACCAGCCCTCTTTCCTTGCTGGCCAATGACATGGCAGGCCTGGGTTCATGGTGGGCACACGTGACGGAGGTTGGTTAGGGATTCCAGTGACTTGTGCACTGGGAAGTGGTGGTCTTCTCCCAGTGTGGCCCTGCCTTCCTCCGGAACCCATGAGGTCAAGCATTTCTTTTTTTAATGAACTGAGGCAGGGTCACTTGCTCTGCTGGACACTGTTCTGGTCTGTCTCTGGTGCTGGTTCCCCTCTTGTCTGCTTGCAGAGCTGGCCACCCCCTTCTCACAGACACATGCTGCCTTTATTTTTATTTATTTATTTTTTTGAGACAGACTCTTGCTGCGTTGCCCAGGCTGGAGTGCAGTGGCCACGATCTCGGCTCACTGCAACCTCCACCTCCTGGTTTCAAGCAATTCTCCTGCCTCAGCCTCCCGAGTAGCTTGGATTACAGCTGTGTACCACCATGCACCACTAAGTTTTTCGTATTTTTAGCAGTGACAGGGTTTCACCATGTTGGCCAGGCTGGTCTCAAACTCTTGACCTCAGGTGATCCATTTGCCTTGGCCTCCCAAAGTACTGGGATTACAGGCACGAGCCACCACGCCTGGCTGGAACACATGCCATCTTTAGACATGTTTTTGTTTTCATAATAGGTCCTGGTTGGCCTTGCTGTTTCTCTAGTATGACAGCGCATGGTTCTGCTTTGCCCTGAGCTGATTTTATAGTTTAACTCTCATAAAGAGACCTTTCTCTCTGTTTTCTTTTTCTTTTCTTTAATTTTTTTGAGGTGGGGTTTTGCTCTGTCGCCCAGGCTAAAGTGCAATGGCATGATCATAGCCACATGGCCTCGACCTCTTGGGCTCAAGCAATCATCCCGCCTCAGCTTCCCAGGTAGCTGGGACTACAGGAATGCTCCTCCATGCCTAGCTAATTTATATATATATTTTTTGTAGCCATGGGGTTTTACCATGTCACCCAGGCTGGTCTCAAACTTCTGGGCTCAAGCAATCCTCCTGCCTCGGCCTCCCAAAACCTTAAGATTACAGGTGCGAGCCACTATGCCCATCCCCCCCGTTTTCTAGTCTTCGAGGGCACCTTAATTCACTTCAAAACACACTCTCTGTTGGCACAAGGAACACGGAGGTGAACAGTACACGTCTCTCCTGGCCTTCCTAACCGGTTGGGAGGGAAGGAAAGCCATGCCCTCGCTCATTGGGGCTTCCTTTCTGTGCACTGCAGGCAGATCGTTTGCTTGCAAGGACGCAGGCTACCAAGGAAGCCATGGCCAGGCCTGGTGGGGAGCAGACGCCAGTGATGCTGCTGGGACCACCGCTGTGGTATTCTGGGGTGCGAGGGCTTTGGCTCTCCTTCCCTTTGGGTGTCTTCCATTCTCCGGCTGTCCCTTCTGGGGAAAGGGAGGCCCCAAGATTACTGACATTGTTAAGGGATCTTTGAGGAGGATGTTGATATTCTTCCTGGAAACCTCTGTGGCCTGTGGGCCTTCACCTGAGTTCTAAATGAGGTACTCAGACAAGTGAAGGATGAAGAAGACAAAGAGAAGCTTTATTTAGTGTTAGAACAGCTCGGGAGATCTGCAGCGGGTAGCTCATCTCTGTAGGCAGGTCGCCCCTCCAGTTCAGCTCTCAGCAGAGAGGAGGCCCTGGAAAGGGTAGCTCCTCTTCAGGAGGCAGGTTGTTCCCACGTGTCTGCAGGTCTCTGAAGCTCTGAGCAGAAAGGATAGCCTCTCTCTGTAGCTGGTCTTCCTGTCCTCTCTCCGTCCTTCACCTTCTCTGCCCAGCTCTGGCCATCCTCTTTCTTGCTCTGGCTGAACCCAGGGCTTTTATGGCGCTAAAGAGGGGAGGAAGTGCATGCCGATTGGTCCATGGGTGGCCATGGGTGGGCCTGGAAGAGGCACCATGAGTCTGCACTCAGGTCCGCAGGACTGGAAGCCCAGCCCCCAGCCTTCAGGCCCTCTCTGGCCTGAAGGTGGGGCCTTACTGGGGTCCCCCGCTTCCACCCAGGAATCTGTCTGCCTCCCGCTGCCATTCATGACCCGTGGGGCTCGGCCCCAAGCCCTGCTCCAGTATCGGAGTGGGTGCCAGGAGAGGAGAGAAGCCAGGCAGCAGGAGCAGGGACAGGAGGCTGGGCGGTCTTCCTCAGCCACCTTAAGGATGCAGGCTGCAGAGATGACCGGGGCCTGCGCCTGGGAGGGTGGCCGCAGCTGCGTCCGGGAGCTCCCGTCAACCCGGAAGGGGCAGGACTCCCGCTTGTCCCCGGCTCCGGCCTGCTCTGTGAAGCGGGAGGCCCAGGTCTGCAGCCACAGTTTGGGGGATTGCGGCTGCACCAGCAAGGGCAGATCCTGCCTGCTCCCGGGCCCCCTTCAAGAGCACAGTGAGTCTCGGATCCACAGCCGCAGTTTGGGCGGCTGTAACCCTGCCCCGGAGGGCGGGGCTTTTGCCTGCTTCATAGAGCAGGAGGTCTGGGTCTGCAGCCGCGGTTTGGGCAGCTGCAGCGGCACCCAGGGAGCTACTGCCTCAGCTCAGAAGGGGTGGGGCTCCCACCGGCTCCATGGAGTGTGCAGCCCACCGCTCCGCCTTCCTGCTGCCATCAGAATCTCCAGGTAAGGCGGGTCGCACTGGCTTTTGTGCCCTTCGTCCATCCTATCCTCAGCCTAGAGGTCTTAAGGGCTGAAAATGGAGTCAATAATTTGCCTTTTAGTGGAATTTTTGGCTCAGTTCCTAATGGTGCGCTTCCAGCGAAGTGGGCATGCTTAAGTCTTTGTTAGAGCTTCCAAAATTCAGTACAGTAGAAGTTTCTCTCTCACTGGGGGACTTAGGGCAAGTAATTGAGCCCCATCTGAGCCTCAGTTCCTTTGTCTGTAAAATGGGGATGGAAAATGCCAGAACCTTTCCTACAGGGTCATTGTACGGGGCTTAGAATAGGGGCTGGCATTGGCAGCCAGGAGCGGTGGCTCACGCCTGTAATTCCAGCACTTTGGGAGGCAGAGGCGGGCGGATCACGAGGTCAAGAGATCGGGACCATCCTGGCCAACATGGTGAAAGCCCTTCTCTACTAAAATACAAAAAATTAGCCAGGCGTGGTGGCACGCGCCTGTAATCCCAGCTATTTGGGAGGCTGAGGCAGGGGAATCGCTTGAACCTGGGAGGCGGAGGTTGCAGTGAGCCGAGATCACGCCACTCCACTGCAGCCTGGCAACAGAGCAAGACTACGTCTCAAAAAAAAAAAAAAAAAAAAAAAAAAGAACAGGGGCTGGCGCTTGGGGGCAATTGCCCCCTAAATGTCAGCTCTTCTTATTACTTGGCCTCTCCTGGAAGCTGACTTTTTAAGGAGCAGCTTTCTCTGCCTCTTTCTTTTTTTGATTTTTATTTTCACTCATTCAAGTTGGAGGAGTAACTGTCTTTCTTTCATTCTTCTCCCTCCTTAGCCTCTGCCACACTCCTTGGGAGCCCAACTCACTTTCTTCAGGAAAGGAAGCATCTGCAATGGGGTTTGGAAATCTCATTGTTTGGGGGCCACTGGGGGTGCTTTGGCAGTGATGCCCCAGCCCAGAGAAGACCTCGCTTTCTTCTTTGAATTAACTGAAATCTCTGCCTCTCATGAGTTCTTGTCAGGAAAATTGCTCTCAATCACTTACAGTTATTTCCGTTTCCAAGGGTCTAATTCCCCTAATTCCCAGAATGCTGCCCTCATTGTATTGTAGTTTCTGAGAAGGTGACGATGGTAGGGGCTGGGTGTATATGTGTGTATCTGTGTGTGTATCTGTTTGTGTCTGTATGTGTGAGGGTGTGTCTGTGTGTCTGTGTATCTGTGTGTAAGGTTGTGTTGTGTGTATTTGTGTGAGAGGGTGTGTGTGTGTCTGTGTGTGTCTCTGTGTGAGGGTGTGTGTCTGTGTGAGAGGGGAGTGTGTGTGTCTGTGTGTATCCATATGTGTGTGTGTGTCTGTGTGTGTCTCTGTGTGTAAGGGTGTGTGTCTGTGTGTCTGAGAGGGTGTGTGTGTGTCTGTTTGTGTCTGTGTGTGTATCCGTGTGTGTGTGTCTGTGTGTGTCTCTGTGTGAGAGTGTCTGTGTGTCTCTATGTGTGTCTGTGTGTGTATCTGTGTGTGTCTGTGCGTGTCTCTGTATGTGTCTGTGTGCATGTGTGTGTCTATGTGTATTTGCCAAATGGGGTTCCCAGCACAGGGAATGGGGATCTCTTGGTGACTTCCTTTTAAAGCCTGCATTTTCCTGGACACTGAAGGTGTCCCAAAGACCCTGGCCTCCTTCCCGAGCCTCATCCACTGACCTGAGACAGTGGCTGGGAAACAGGCCTGGGGGTGAGGATGAGGCCACCAGGTTTGACCAGGAATGAGTCAGAAACGTTGTGGACTTGAAGAAGGCCAGCTGGAAGTCTTGTTTTCAGCAGCCCCTGCGGAGGGCAGGAAGGTTGGCAGAGGAGATGGCATGAGCTCATGCCCAATAGGACTACCGTGGCCCAGTAGGTCCCACAGAGCAATGTCCTCTTCTGTCTCCTGGGGTTTACTCAGGCCTCGTATGGCCAACTACTGTAGCCTCATCTGAAGCAATGTCTGTGTGCAGGGAAAATTCCAATTCTCTTCCACAGCTCAAACAGAACTTCTGACACCAAATATGTGGGTTTTTCCACACTAAGCAATTTTCCAATTCTCTGCAGATACCAACTGGGCATCCTGTAACTCAACCCAACTCCCACAGGCGGAGGGCTGCTGCATTATTCCATAAGACCATTTCCCATGTCAGACACCAACTGCAGGTGGTGGGTCCCCAGGTTACCCACGCTTCTGTCCCACTTGGCTGTAAATAAGAGGTTCCCAAAACCCCCTCCTTAGATTCAATCATTTGCCAGAATGGTTCACAGAACTCAGAGAAGCATGATTACTAGCTTATTATAAAGGATATTACAACTGGCTGGGCATGGTGGCTCACGCCTGTAATCCCAGCACTTTGGGAGGCTGAGGTGGGTGGATTGCTTGAGCCCAAGAGTTGGAGACCAGCCTGGGCAACATGGTGAAACCCTATCTCTACAAAAAATACAAAAATTAGCCAGACGTGTTGGCATGCGCCTGTAGTCTCAGCTACTTGGGAGGCTTAGGTGGGAGGATCATCTGAGCCTGGGGAGGCTGAGGCTGCAGTGAGCCATGATCATGACACTGCACTGCAGCCTGGGTGAAAGAATGAGACCCTGTCTCAAGAAAAAAAAAAGATATTACAACAGATACAGATGAACATCCGGATGAAGATGCACATAGGGTGAGGTCTGGAAGGGTCCTGCGCTCGGGAATGTCTGTCCCCATGGAACTGGGGGGTGCCGCCCTCCCCAGCATGTGGATGTGTTCACCACCCTGGAAGCTCTCCAAACCCTGCAGCTCAGGGCTTTTTATGGAGGCTTCATCATGTAGGCATGATTGATTTTTAACTCACTCTCCAGCCTCTCCCCTACTCAGAGGATGAGGGTGAGGTTCAAGGTTCCAAGCCTGTAATCATGGCTCTGGTGATCAGCCCCATCCTGGCACCAACCCAGAGTCATCTTGTTAGAACAAAAGATGTTCCTACCACCCAGGAAGTTCCAAGAGATTAGAAGCTCTGTGTCAGGAACCAGAGTCAAAGACAAATACAGTTGTCCTTCTGTGTTCATGGGGAATTGGTTCCAGATGATTCCCTTCCCCCATAACCAAAATCTATGGATGCTACATTCCCTGATGTAAAATGGTGTAGAATTTGCATATAACCTATGTACATTCTCCCATATACTTTAAACAATCTTTAGATCAGTTATACCTAATACAAGCAAATAGTTGTTATACTGTGTTGTTTAGGGAATAATAACAAAGGTCTATACACTGTTACAGTGTTCAGTACAGATGCAACCATCCTTTTTTTGTTGTTTGTTTGTTTTTGAGGCAGGGTCTTGCTCTGTCACCCAGGCTGGAGTGCAGTGGTATGATCTCAGCTCAGTACAGCCTCGACCTCCTGGGCTTAATGGATCCTCCCACCTCATCCTCCCAAGTAGCTGGGACTACAGGCATGTGCCAACATACCTAGCCAATTTCTTTAGTTCTTATAGAAATGAGGTCTCCCTATGTTGCCCGGGCTGGTCTCAAACTCCTAGGCTTAAGGAATCCTCCCACCTTGGCCTCCCAAAGTGCTGGCATTACAGGTGTGGGCCACCACACCCACACCTAGCCCATTTTTATTCTGGATATTTTCAATCAGAGATTGGTTGAATCCATGGATGCGGGACCCATGGATATGGAGGGCTAACTGTATAAGACCAAAAGATATATCTAGCATCCCTACCACTCAGGAAATTACACGGGTTTTAGGAGTTCTGGCTAGGTGCTGGAGACAAAACCCAAAATATATACTTCTTATTATATCACAATTATCACAGTCTGTGAAATCATGTATTTGATGAACTCACTGTATTTTTTTTTGAGACGGAGTTTTGCTCTTGTTGCCCAGGCTGGAGTGCAATGGTGTGATCTTGGCTCACTGCAACCTCTGACTCTCTGTTTCAGGCAATCCTCCTGCCTCAGCCTCCCGAGTAGCTGGGATTACACCAGCTAATTATGCCAGCTATTACACCAGGCACATGCCACCACACTCAGCTAATTTCTGTATTTTAGTAAAGACAGGGTTTCACCATGTTGGCCAGGATGGTCTCGATCTCCTGACCTTGTGGTCCCCCTGCCTCGGCCTCCCAATTTTATATTAAATATATAACTATTGAAACAAAGCAATTCATGTTGCATTTCACCTAAAACCTCCCATCCCCCTAGTGGCAGCTGCCATTCTTTGGAAACTTGGCTTGAGCTTTGGGAGAGGGATGAGGGCGGAGTGCACAAACAAAGTCCTCTTTGCCAGACTGGGAGCTGGGCAAGGACAGACTGTGCCCAGTCCTGTGCCTGGCACACAGAAGGTGCTTGTGGTGACATGGTGTGGGTAGAGGAAGAAGCACAGCCTCACGTTCAGATCCGGGTTCAAAAACTGGCTGTGCTCTACTGTCTGTGCAATTTAAGGGAAGCTAACCTTGGTTTTCCAATCTGTACAATGGGTATACCATCTGTCTTACAGTGGTGTTGGGAGGCTAAGTGGGATGGTATATCCCGGACTTAGCACAGAGCAAACTCTTAATAGATGCCAATTTCCTCTCTTTCTCTTCCCTGGTATTTTATTAACCAATTGGTGCTAAGCTGTTAGTGAGGTAATATGGCCATCTCCTTTCCCAAAGGAATCTACATTTGGCCTCAAGGATCAATCTGAAGTCCTGGGATCAGCACTATGGTGGAGAGGCACTTAGGCTTGGCAGGTGGCCCCTATTGGGACCACAGTCTCAGTTTTCACAATGGCTGATCATGGCTGCTGCTGGCCAAAGAGGCAGGAGTTGCAATGGGGACCGCCTGCTTGTGAGCTCGCAACCTCAATTCTTCCAGGGGCAGAGTGGGTACTACAATCTGGCAGCAATAAAACTGATCACAGGACTAAACTGAGACAGTAGGGAGTGGTAGTGCTTGTGGCAAACTGGAGAGCGCTTAACACATTCAAGCCCATCTGAAAGCAACACCACCATTACACTGGCTGAATGAGGAAGTCTGACCAGGCCAGGTGCCTCTAGTTGGAAACCCTAGAAGGGCTATTCCAGGCAGGAGTAATATTCACAATATTTACCCCCCAGAAGGCCTGGTTAAGCGACGCCAGTAACTCCCCATTTCAAGCCTCTCCACCACCTAAAACTCTGGGTAGAAGCAGGAACGAACTTTTCCCTGGGCCCTGAGGCCTGAAGCTGCCATGTTCTGCAGCCATTTAACACCCAGTCCATAAACAGTCACCACCTGCTGCACCCTCCCTGGGCTACTCTCTGGGCTTCCTTCCCCAAGGTCCAGCAGCTGGGAAGTGACTGCTTCCAGGCTGTGTGGGATCCTTGGCACGTGTGAGCTGCTCCCTCCACCCCTGGGAAGCCGCATCCAACCCAAGCTGGCCTGAGCTGACCTCAAATCCCGGCCACCCTGCCAGAGGCAGCTTCCAGTCCTGGTTCCTGGAGCTCAATCAAGGGATCTGAATCCTTTTACTTCTGCCTCTCGAGCTCGTGCCCGTTCCTGAGGGGAGGTCGGGCTTAGCAAGTGTGGCAGAAGCAGGCTGGGTGTGACCTTCTCTGAGAGTTGGCCTCCTACACCCGGGGTCACTGGTAGGACTGAAGGAGATGCGGATCTGCTTGGCACAGTGAAAGTCCCGAATGTTAGGAAGGGAATCATGTGCAGCTTGTAAAGCCACACGATTCACCGAGCTCTAATCATGCCACGAGGATGATCTGGCCCCTGCCCTGACCTCCTGGTGGGAAGCGTCCCTTACTCCTGATGTGCTCTGGTTTGGAAAGTGCTTCCACGCCTACGCTCTATGGGATCCCATTCACTGCCTCCAATGTAGGCAGGGCAAGAAACGTTCTATTTGTGTTTTAGGGACAAGCGGTCAAGGGGCTTACTTAAAGTCACATAGAAAGGTGAGGACAGAGTCAGGATGAGAATGCAAATCTCCTGGCTCCCTGGCTTTCCTCACTGCCTTCCACCCCTCATCCCACCTAAGCCTCCAGCTCACCTCTGACACCCCCCTGCTGGGGAATGCGGTGATAGGAATAGGTGCACTCCTCCCTATGAAACTGGTAAATGGTGGAGCTAGGAGAGGGAGCAGTGAGCATTTGAAGCCCAGTAAAAGACTCATATTTCAAGGCTCACAGAGCACATCGTGTGTGATTCACCTGTGATGCAGCCTAGCCAAAAATGTGTAACTTGAATTAATCAAGTAGGGGGTCCAACTAAATGACACCACATGGAAGCAACCAGAACATGGGGTGCCCTGCAAGACAAGTGGCCCAGCCTCTCCACGTTTCATCTCATAAAAGGAACACCATGCTGGACTAAAAGACAGAGAGGGAAGTTAGCCACCAGGTGCAGTCTATGGTACTGGATTGGACAGTGGTGTGGATGAAGTGGCTGTAATCAGGAAAGTCTGACTGTCATCTAGGTATTACATGGCAGGAACGTGTATTAAAATGGAAGGGAGACTGTGGACTGAACAAAGTGAGTTAGGAAGCTCCATGTTATCAGACAAATCCAAAAGGAGGATGTTCTGCAAAACAACTGCCTGGGCCATTCAAACATGTTAATCTCATAAAGGATAAAAAGGCAGGGGAAATTGCCATAGACAGAGTGTTGCTGTACCCCAAATTAACATGTTGAAACCTAATCCCCACTGTAGGGTATTTGGAGGTGGGAACTTCGGTAGGTAATTAGGTCACAAGAGGGACGTCTTTATGAATGGGATTAGTGTCTGTATTAGTCCGTTTCCACACTGCTGTAAATACCTGAGACTGGGTAATTTATAAAGAAAAGAGGTTTGACTTACAGTTCCACATGGCTGGGGAGGCCTCAGGAAACTTACAATCATGGGGGAAAGTGAAGGGGAAGCAGGGCATGTCTTACATGGCAGCAGAGGAGAGAGAGCAAGCAATGGGGAAGTGCCACACTTTAAAACCATCGGCCCTCATGAGAACTCACCTGCACAGCATGGAGGAAACCGCCCTGATGATCCAATCACCTCCAACCAGGTCTCTCCCTTGACACATGGGATTACAATTTGAGATGAGATTTGGGTGGGGACACAGAGACAAACCGTATCACTGCCCTTAAACAAGAGGCCCCAGAGAGATCCTCCACCCCTTACACCATGTGAAGACATAGTGAAAAGACAGCCATCTATGAACCAGGAAGAGGCCCTCACCAGGTACTGAATCTGCTGGTGCCTTGATCTTGGACTTCCCAGCCTCTAGAACTGGGAGACATACAGTTCTGTTGTTTATGAGCCACTCAGTTTATGGTATTTTTGTTATAGCAATCCAAATGGACTAAGACAGAAATGTTATAATTTAAAGGAGACTGAAGAGACGTGATGACTTAATGTAACATGTGACCCTCGATTGGATCCAGAAGATATGGAGGTGTGCCACCCAGATAGCCCCACAACGGGCTGCCTCCTGCTGAGAATGTGGCCAGCAGACAGCCCCTGCTGTTTGCTCTTCAGGATCTGCTTTGGCTGGAGAGCTACCTTGCCCAAGGTCAGCCCCATGCATACTGATTCAGGAGGGGCCATCAAGGCCCTTCTGGCTCCATATAGGACAATGTGATGGGCAATTCTCACTCCAGAGCTTCCCCGTCAGGTGGACTGAGGCTGTGTCAGGCCCGTGTGGCAGTTCTTCCTCTGCTCAGTCCTGCTTCCTTTCCCAGGCACAGATGCCTTATGAGGCGGAGCTTGCAGTGAGCTGAGATGGCGCCACTGCACTCCAGCCTGGGCAGCAAAGCCAGACTCCATCTCAAAAACAAACAAACAAACAAACATTTTGTACTCCTAATCCATCTTGGTGTGAACTCCTGAATAACCCAACCTTTATTGCCAACTGTAAGGGACAGGATTAGGAGGTAAGGATTAGGCAATTAAGGGACACTGAATATCAACTGTGTATTAGTTAATAATATTGTATCAGTGTGAAATATGTTTTTTTGTTTTTTTTTTGTTTTTTGTTTTTTGTTTTGAGACAGAGTCTCACTCTGTCACCTAGGCTGGAGTGCAGTGGTGTGATCATAGCTCACTGCTGCCTCAACCTCTTGGGCTCAAGGGATTCTCCTGCCTCAGCCTCCCAAGTAGCTGGGACTGCAGGTGTGCACCACCACGCCCAGCTAATTAAAAAACTTTTTCATAGAGATGAAGTCTCATTATGTTGCCGAATTTGGTCTCAAACTCCTGGGATCAAGCAATCATCCTGCCTTGGCCTCCTGAAGTGCTGGGATTACAGGCGTGGGCCACATGCCCGGCCTAAATTTCTTGGATGTGATAATTGTGTGTGGTGTAGGTGGACATCCTTGTTCTCAGGAGATACACGCTGAGGTATTTAGGGGGAAGGGTCATGATATATGCAACTTAGTCTCAAATGGTTAATCTCTCTCTATGTATTACTCTATCTATATGGGTCTCGCTATGTCTGGACATAGATATAGAGAAATCTATATAGACATTAGGGAGACAGACAAGACGACCGTGGCAAAATGGCACCAATTCATGAATGGAACCCTTTTTTTCAATTTATTGTAGGTTTGACATTTTCACAATGAAAGTTGAAAGGAAAAAAATCAATATGTATGGTGTGACCTCATTTTAGTAAAAACAATACACATATATATTAATACACAGAAAAATCTGGAAGGATGTAGACGAAGGAGCTATAGTGGTAATCTCTGAGTGGTTGGAAATGTGTTACTTTTATTTGGGAATCATCAGTATTTTCCTGTTTTCTAAAATTCACATATATTGCTTTGGTAGTGAAAGATTATTAAAATAATTAATAAAGGCCTATGGTGCAGGAAAAGGTGGCCTCCTTTTGATCCAGGAGGGCAGTATCCTGGAGCAGGGGCCGACGTCTCTGCTCCTCCCAACGTGTGAGGTGAAAATCCCAATAAAGTCACTTTCTCCATTGGCTGTTCCAGCCTCAGACCGAATTGGCACTGGCTTGATGGGTAAATCCACAGCAGGGAACGGCTGAGGTTGGCCTCCTGGTGGAAGGTGCTGGGTTAGTCCAAGGCTCAGGGTGCCCAGAGCTTGTCTATGGCCACAGTCACATGCAATTTTCAATTTCCAGTTCTGCTGGTGTGGGGAAAGTGTATGGGTATAGCTCTGAGTTATAACTATAGTTGAATTTTTTGTTTTTCCTTTTTGAGACAGTCTTGCTCTGTTGCCCAGGCTGGAGTACAGTGGCATGATCTCGGCTCACTGCCACCTCCGCCTCCTGGGTTCAAGTAATTCTCTTGCCTCAGTCTCCTGAGTAGCTGGGATTACAGGCGTGTGCCACCATGCCTGGCTAATTTTTGTATTTTTAGTAGAGACGGGGTTTCACCATGTTGGCTAGGCTAGTCTTGAACTCCTGACCTCAAGCAATCCACCCAACTCGGCCTCCCAAATTGCTGGGATTACAGGCGTGAGCCACTGTGTCCAGCCTATAGTTGAAATTTTTTAAACCCTTTTTTTAATGCCTCTAGAAGGAAGATTTTTTTAAAAATCTTTTTTTTTTTTTTTTTTTTTTTTTTAAAGAGTCATGGTTTATGTTGCCTAGGCTGGCTTTGATCTCCTGGCTCAAGCGATCCTCCTGCCTCAGCCTCCCGAGTAGCTGGGATACAGGCATGCACCCCCGACGCCCGGCTTTTTCCATTCCTCTTGTGTGTTATTAGCCATAATCAGTTTTGATCTTTCTGTGAACTTGAAAAAAATCATTTCCCTCTTACCACATGTATTTCAGTCTGAGAAAGCTTTCTCTGCAATCCTTGGTTTACAGGGGATATTACATTCAAATACTCGTAGTGTCAACTCCAGAACTGTGGGAAACTTCAGCACTTTCTCAGTCCCCAACCCGTGGCTGAGGCCCACCTAGAGGGCTCTGGTGAGCCTGGGGGTGGCACCACCCTTAAGGGAAGGGCTTAGGGAGGCCCAGAGCTGGGTCTGGGAGGGGCTCTTCCAGGGAGCCCGGAGAATCAGAACTGTCATTAAGAGGAGCAAAGGCTGGAGGAGGAGAGGGAGAAAGGAGGAGGAGTGAGACTGGTGGCAAGGAGATGTAAAAGCCAGCCAGGGGAGGGGACAGAGGTGGGAACCTCGCTATGCTGAGCTCATGTGCCAGGACCCCCCACCAGTGCCGCCCCCCTCGTCTCTGCTTCTCACCCCTTTCTTTGACCCCACGCTGCTTGTTATGCCTGCCTCAGTTAGAACTCTTGTTTTTGTGGCCCATCCCTGGGAACCATCATCAATCAATCAGCAAATATTTGCTGCCCCCTTCTTAATTGCTTGGTGTTTAGAAGAAAGCTTTTTTGACAACTCAGCATGATAAGCACAGTGTGTAATTATCGGCTTCCCAGAAGCAGCTCTTGTTTCACACAGAGCATCTTTTTAGCTCCCTTTCATCTCTTTTGCTGGCCTGGGACATTTTGATGACAAACCTGGATGTGTCAGCATCATGTTCAAGTTGAACTTGGAGAGCATGGGGCCTTTCAGGCCTGTGTTGGCTGGGTCCCTGGGCACTGGGTTGGGTCTGGGTGGGAGAGTGCTTGCCCCGAGAAGCAGCAGGCCACACAATCCAAAGCACGAGACACTCACCTGGATGTCTCCAGGTCCTGCACATACAACACAGCCCGCTTTGAACTCATCATTTGTTTTTCAAACTATCTGGTGTTCACAGAGCCCTTCTCTGAGCACTAGACTGGTTTAGGGTCTTGCCATGTGCTCTTGCAGGCCCTTCTAATTCCTATCACTCATCAGATTTTTATTTTATTTTAATTATTATTATTTATTTACTTATTTTTAGAGGTGGAGTCTCACTCTGTTGCCCAGGTTGGAGTGCAGTGCTGCAATCATGGCTCACAGCAACCTCAAACTCCTGGGCTTAAGTGATCCTTCTACCTCAGCTTCCCGAGTAGCTGGGACTACAGGCATGCGCCACCGCGCCCCGCTAAATTTTTAAATTTTTAGCAGAGATGGAGGTCTCCCTATGTTGCCTAGGCTGGTCTCAAACACCTGGGCTCAAGCAATTGTCCCACCTCGGCCTCCCAAAGTGCTGGGATTACAGGCATGAGCCACCGCGCCTGGTCTCATGTATTCTAATTGCTTAACAACCTTCTCTAAGGGCACCTAAGTTCACATGAACAGGGACCAGGTCTACCTTGTTCAACACGGACCCTTTATACTTGGCAGTTGGTAATGCCCTGGCAATATTTGTGGAATGAATAACGAATAAAAGTTCAAGCCACAGTTGAAGAAGGAAGCCAGAAATCTGTTCAGAAGGGAAGCAGCCTCACGTACAGGCCCATGGCCATAGCCAGAGGGAAAATGAGCGACAGTGAGCCACAGTCAGGTGCAGGCTGGGAGGTGACACCAGGCAACCATGGTTTGGGCCATAAACTATGGGCAAGGGAGAGCGCTGGGATGTGGTCACACAGAGAACAAACCTCATGGTGAGCTGGGCAGCCTAGAGACACACTCCCACCGATCACCAGCCAGGTGTGGCTGAGTCCAAGAGACTGAGGCTGTAGTGAGCTATAATCATGCCATGGCACTCCAGCCTGGATGACAGAGTGAGACCCACCTCTAAAAAATAAAAATAAAAATAAGAAATAGAAATAAAAACGCCAAAAAACTGGTTGTGTTAGGTTTTATTTTTATTATTTTCAAGTCAATGAGTCTTGACTAACACAAAGGCTTTGTTTTAAAGGAGGGAAGGTGATTGTAGTTTTGTCCATTCTGTCTTGAATGAGAAGAAACATTATCCCCAAGGGCATACTGACCAAGATCAAGGGAGCCCCAATATTGTACGGCTCGGGCTCATCGATTTCTTTTCAGGGCTCTCTGCAGCTGCATTCCCACTGCTGACATGAGCTGTGGCATTTTTTCCATCAAGTGGAATCTGAGTCTCTCAAGTCTTTGGAGTTATTTGAAGAAACTGAGGTCCTTTCATCTCTTCTGGTTTCCTTGGAGCTTGTTCTATTCCCTTTCATCTCCAACTCATTAAGATGGAAAGGTGTAACGGCGTCAGATCCAGGAGTCTGGATGTGCGTGAAAGTACACAGGCGATTCTGAACAACCTCAATAGTCATCTGTGTTCTACTTCCTTTAGCATCACAGGCTGCTTCTCCTTTAAAAAAAAAAAAAAAAACCTGGGTGAGTGGGACACCAGGTATATGCTAGAGGTGCAGGAAAGGGGCTGGTTACATTTAGTCAGAGGCACAATGGGTTCCTTCTTACTTTCTTTCAGCAAAACCTTCATTTTAGCCCACAGTTCTCAATTTGTTGTGCACCTGAGGAACGCCCCCTGCAATCTGAGTCTTATGGTTGTTAGGAAGTCTGCTCACCTCCTCCTCAGCTGGTCCCTCTCCTCCTTCAGAAAAGCGCTGGAAGCGCTGCAGGGCCTCCCTGCTTGATTCCTTCCTAGTCAGTCAATCCAGCATTTGTTGTTTCTCATGTGCTCTTTTATTTCTTTGAGTCCCCAATGGACGACACATTAGTTGGGGGCAAGAACAGTGTATCCCTAGATTTCATTTAGGAACATCACAGAAGGCCAGGCAGTGATTCAGGGTTTTAATCCCAGCTACTCGGGAGGCTGAGGTGGCGGGATCTCTGAAGCCCAGGAGTTGGAGGTTGCAGCGAGCTATGATCGCAACACTGCACTCCAGCCTGGGCGACAGAGTGGGACCCTGTCTCTTAAAAAAAAAGTATAGAAAAATAGGGAATGAGGGTCTCAGGGCAGTTTAATGGATGCTGGGGCATGTCAAGAGTTTTATCATCAATGTAAGGAAACTGAACTGGAAGAAACTTACTCTGCAGTATGTACTTCTAGGTTACAAAGACTGAGAGCTGTGACCCACTTTGGGTTTTCTCTTCATACAATGCATAAGAAGAAATAAAAGATGATGTTTCTCTAGTCTCTACTTAGTTTATCTTTGCTCTAATTTTTATTATTTATAATATTATTTGATCATATTTATATTTCCTTCCTTCTAACTTTGGGGTTAGCTTGTTCTTCTCTTCCCAGTTTGTTTCGGTGTGAAGGTGAAGTTGGGTAGCTGGTTCAAGATCTTTTTTTTTTTTTAAAATCTTTTTAATTTTTGGAGAGGGTCTCGCTTTGTTGTCCAGGCTGGAGTACGGTGGTGTGATCTTGGCCCACTGCAACCTCTGCCTTCTGGGTTCAAGCAATTCATGTGCCTCAGCCTCCTGAGTAGCTGGGATTACAGGCATGCACCACCACGCCTGGCTAATTTTTCTATTTTTAGTAGAGACAGGGTTTCACCATGTTGGCCAGACTGGTCTTGAACTCCTGGTCTCAAGTGATCCAACTGCCTTGGCCTCCCAAAGTGCTGGGATTACAGGTGTGAGACACTGCACCTGGCCTAGAGATCTTTATTTTTAAAATGTGTTTACTACTATAAACCTCCCTCTGAGCACTGCTTTTACTACTTCACATAAGTTTTGGGATGTGTTTTCATTTTCAGTTTCCATTTCAAGATACTTTCCAATGTCCCTTGTGATTTCTTCTTTGACCCACTGGTTAAGAGTGTTAATTTCCACATATCTGTGCATTTTCAGGTTTTCCTTCTGCTATTGATTTCTAGTTTCATTCCATTGTGGTTTAGAAAACATATTTTGTATGATTTTAAACGTCTTAAATTTGTGAATACTTGTTCTGGGTCCTAACGTGTGTTCCAGCCTGGAGCACATCCTGTGTGCCCTTGAGAGGAACGCGTATCCTGCTGTTGGTGGTGACAAAGACTCCTTAACTAAACGTCAGATTCCTCCGGCCTTCTAGGCCTCAACCTTGGAGTCTGTCCTTGTTCAGGCCTCCGTCACCCAGCTGTAGCAGAAATCTTCATAAGTCAATGTGGAGGACCCCCATCCCCAACCTCAGTATCTAATCACCCTCGATATTGGCTCGAATTCTTCTCCCACCCCTCACCCCCAGGTAATGCCTGCCCACTGTAACCTGCCTTTGGGGAGAATCCTGTTATATCTGATGAACCAGAATCCCTCTGCACCCCTCACGTACTCTCCGTAATTTTCCACCTGCTGCCCCCACCCTGCTCCTGGCCACCGTCCCTACTTGTCCATGCTGTATTCGGAAATGAGCCCAGTTCCACACTGAGGGCTCTTTCCCCAACTGCAACAGTTCCTGAATAAAATCTGTCTTTACTGCTTTAACTACTGTCACTCGTGGTTTTTTTTAAAATTGGAAAGAGGATGGTTTTGAATATTCACATAAATGTGCCAGTGCCCACACAGGCTCTTTTTGGGCTTATCTCTTAGCATTTGCAGACAAAAATTGTACTATGTAACTTCACCACAAACTAGTCAACCCATCACATCTGAACAAAAAGTCAATGGTGACGTGCAGCCAATTCTCTGGGGGGGTCTTTCTAGAGCTCCAGGGGGTTGGCAGGAGTTGTGGGCCCCAGGAGGATGTGAGATCAAACTGAAGCTCTTGATGGTATCTCTCTCATACTGTTGAAATGACCTTCTGGAAGAACAAGAGGCTCCTTGATTGCTTCTTGATTTGACAAAAATAAACCATATAAAAAAGATTTCAGGACAAATAATTTAAACAGACATCCCTCAAAAGAAGACATACAAATGCAACAGGCACATGAAAAATTGCCCAAAATAACGAATCATCAGATAAATGCAAATTAAAAGCACAATGAGATATCACTTCACACCTGTTAGAATAGCCATTAAAGGAAAACCCTGCACACTGTAGGTGGGAATGTAAATTAGTACAGCAATTATGGAAAACAGCACGGAGGTTTCTCCGAAAATTAAAAGCGGATCTACTATATGATTCAGCAATCCCACCCTGGGTATTTTCCAGAGGAAACGAAATCAATATGTTGAAGAGATATCTGCACTCCCATGTTTACTGCATAGCACTATTCACAATAGCCAAGATACAGAATTTACCTACGTGACCATCCGTGGAAGGAAGGATAAAGAAAATGTGTGTGTGTGTATATATGCATACCCCCATGGGATAACAGTATCCCATTACATATAATAGGATACTACTGAGCATTAAAAAAGAAGGAAATCGGGCTGGGTGCAGTGGCTCACGCCTGTAATCCCAGCACTTGGGGAGGCTGAGGCGGGCGGATCATGAGGTCAAGAGATTGAGACCATCTTGGCCAACATAGTGAAAACCCGTCTCTACTGAAAATACAAAAATTAGCTGGGCGTGGTGGCATGTGCCTGTAGTCCCAGCTACTCAGGAGGCTGAGGCAGGAGAATCGCTTGAACCTGGGAGGCAGAGGTTGCAGTGAGCCAAGATCGCACCACTGCACTCCAGCCCGGTGACAGAGCGAGACTCTGTCTCAAAAAAAAAAAAAAAAAAAAAAAAAAAAAAGGAAATCGGCCGGGCACTCCAGTGGCTCACGCCTGTAATCCCAGCACTTTGGGAGGCTGGGGTGGGCAAGTCACCTGTCAGGAGTTCGAGACTAGCCTGGGCAAGATGATGAAACTCTGTCTCTACAAAAAATGCAAAAAATAGCTGGGCATGGTGGCATGTGCCCGTAACCCCAGCTACTTGGGAGGCTACGGTGGGAGGATCACTTAAGCCTGGGAGATCAAGGCTGTAGTGAGCTGTGATGGTGCCACTGCACTCCAGCCTGGGGAACACAGCAAGATCCTGTCTCAAAAAAAAAAAAAAAAAAAAAAAAAAGGTTAAATTCGTTAAAGAGAAAGAAAAACACAGGAAAAGAAACCATAGAAAAAGAGCAGGCAAATTTTTAAAAGAACTAGGCCAGGTGCAGTGGCTCATGCCTGTAATCCTAGTTTGGGAGGCCAAGGTGGGTGGATCGTTTGAGCTCAGGAGTTCGAGACCAGCCTGGGCAAAATGGCAAAATTCCGTCTCTTTAAAAAAAAAAAAAAATTAAAGGGACTAAATAGGATTTCTGGAAATAAACAATATAATCATTCACATTAAGTACTCATTAAGTACTCATTGGGCAGTTATACAGAAGATGAGACGTGGCTAAGAGAAAATGTGTATCACAATGAAAATATGAAGACATGGAAATACTGAAAGTTAAGAAACATGAAAGAATTTTCCAGAATGATACTTATCTTTAGACTGAAGAAGCATATGGAATCACAAGAAAAATATAAAAATAAATACACATGTAGACATATTGCAGTGAAATGGCTAAACAATATTGTGGAATCAGTTAAGTGGGAAAAGACAGATTAAAGATATGGGAACTTAGGTTTATAAAAGAAGTCATGATCATGATCATGAAATAAGCACTGTGGGAAAGGAACTGTCAATGCAGTCTTTCATACCCAGATAAAGTATCATACAAGAAGGAGGAAACAGGGATTTTCCGAAAAGCAAAAACTGAACAGATCACCCAGTAGTGTCAATAAATAATTTTTAAAGGAAGGCAGAAGGAAAGTGATCCCAGATGTAAGGTCTGGAATGCAATAAAGTATGATGAGAAAATGAGCAGATAAACATAGAGAAAAATCTGAGTATTTACCATAAACACAAAAACATTGGGGTGGGATAATGGACTCAGCTCTGTCTGCTTAATGCCATTGTGCAGAGAAGTACCCTAATGCATAAGCTTTTTAATGCTGTAAAATATAATAGCTGAAATTAAATGCCACTTTTTTCAGAGGCGAATTAACGGGCAGTCTGGTGAAATTCACAAGCTTTTTGATGTATAAAACTTGATAAATGGAACGATTCCATCAATAGGCAAAAGTGTAACAACGCATCTAGATGGATAGTATGTAATTTCTGCACAGGTCTCTGTTTAGTAAATACATCACTGTATACCGATCAGGAATCTTGTTCCAATAAAGGAACATAAAGATTAAAAAAAATTGGCCATTTTGGGGAAATATAAAAAACAAGTAACTAAAATACTAAATGAAAATAACATAAGATGGAAGAGGGGTGAATACGGCTCAGGCATTGTATGGTTCTTGTTTTGTTCAGAAAAAGGGTAGAAATAGCAATTGTAGATTTGATATATGCATGAGAAACTCTGAAGATCAGCCACAAGTGTTAGAGAAACAGCAGTTAACTTCTAACTAATACCCGCAGGGGAAC
Organism: Pongo pygmaeus; assembly: GCF_028885625.2. NCBI lineage: Eukaryota > Metazoa > Chordata > Mammalia > Primates > Hominidae > Pongo > Pongo pygmaeus. The sequence goes on from NC_072391.2 coordinate 44,102,432, forward strand.
GATCACCACCATGGTCAGGATCTCTGGGGGAAAGTGAAGCCAGGAGAGGACCACAGTGGGGTGTAATTGTGTTTACAGACATAACTTCTTTAGCAGGGTCCAGGTATGTTGGTGCTCATTGTTCTCCAAACCCTTTCATAAGTTTGAAATATTTCTTTAAAGTAGAATTCAACAGTTTTTAGTGTAGTTTTGTTTTCTATAGCAGTGGTTCTCAACTGGGCTTGACTTTGCCCCTCTCCATCCCTGTATCACCTTCTCAGAGGAGACACTGGCCATGTCTGGGGACAGTTTTGCTCATCACTGCTGGGGGTGGTCTGCTGCCCCTTGCAGTACACAGGCTGGCCCTCCCACTGCGAGGAGTTACCCAGTCCAAAACATCAGCAGTGCTGAGCTTGAGAAACCCTATCCTTTAGGATAAGAATATGTGTTTTTTCAAAAGTTAGATTTTCTCCTCTGCTATTTAAAAATAAATGGAAAAGCAGAAATAACACATGGTGACTTTGCAGTACTTTTCATGTACATAATCACTTTCAGAAAGTAAAAATGCTTGATAAAGTCATCAGGAAAATCTCCAACTTCATAAATGGGCAGCATAATATTTCAAAGTGTTAAAAATTAATCTTTGGTTGATTGCTAAAGTGGCATGAACATAGCCACAACTATGGTGGATGCTCTTGATTGGAGTTTCTTTATCAGATGAAGTTTCCAAGAAAGTTAATTGCTTTCAGTTTCTCCATCTTCAAGAAAGGGACAAAAAGGTAACTGATAAAGAAGCTGTTTCTGTTTTCTTGCTAGTGGAACATTAGTATTCGACAGTAGTACTGTACTAAATTCTGGGGCTGCTACTGAAATGTCATTAAATCCCAACTTTACACATCTGGCATGCTACCTAAATGCAGCTCAGTGTGTTAAAGTGTAGATTACAGTCCAACAAATCAATGCCCTCGAATTGTGGGTTTATGTAAACCTGCAATTAAAAACAGTGTGCAATCACTTTCTTTGCCTACCTGATGAGGTGAAGAGAAGCAAGCTGTTTTTTTTCAGGGCGAAGAGGTGAGAATGCCAGCTTAAAATAGAAGCATTGCCCGGCACATGCTTTAAGACATGGCTTTGGATAAAGGCAGTTTCTGGCTGGGCATAGTGGCTCGCGCCTGTAATCCCAGCACTTTGGGAGGCTGAGGTGGGTAGTTCACCTGAGGTCAGGAGTTTGAGACCAGCCTGGGCAACACGGCAAAACCCCGTCTCTACTAAAAATGCAAAAATTAGCTGGGTGTGGTGGCACACGCCTGTAATCCCAGCTACTTGGAAAGCTGAAGCACAAGAATAGCTTGAACCCGGAAGGTGGAGGTTATAGTGAGCTGAGATTGCACCATTACACTCCAGCCTGGGTGACAAAAGGAGATTCCATAAAAAAAAAAAAAATCTGTGAGTTATTTGTGGGTAATGGGGAAAAGCCAAGAAATGAGGCAGTGGCCAGGCATGATGGCTCACAGCTGTGATCCCAGCACTTTGGGAGGCTGAGGCGGGTCAGTTGCCTGAGGTCAGAAGTTCGAGACCAGCCTGGCCAACATGGCAAAACCCCGTCTCTAATAAAGATTAGCTGGGCGTGGTGGCGGGCACGTAAATATTCCAGCTACTTAGAGGCTGAGGCAGGAGAATTGCTTGAACCAGGAGGCGAAGGTTTCAGTGAATGAGATCACACCACTGCACTCCAGGCTGGGTGACAGAGACTCTGCCTCAAAAAAAAAAAAAAAAAAAAAAAAAAAATGGAGGCAGTAACAGCAGGACAGGAACAGTGTATGGCGTGTGGGGAGTGCTTATTTTTAAATGATGGAGAGAACACCCACAGGGCTCCTGCGGAAAGGCAGGCCCTTCTCCCACCCCTGCAGAAGAGCAGCTCAGTGAGGTCCTTCCAGAAGCAGAGACTGCCATCTAGCCATTAAAAATGGCAGGATGGGGAAAACAGAGGCTCATTTGGTGCCTCTCTTGCAGAGTTTGGAGTACAAGGAGGTGCTTCCAAAGTAACAGGCACCATACTATTTATAGTGGCAAAGAGCTGATAGATTCATATTAGAAAAGGACTTAGGCTAGGCCGGGTGTGGTGGCTCACGCCTGTAATCCCAGCACTTTGGGAGGCCGAGGCGGGTGGATCACGAGGTCAGGAGATTGAGGCCATCCTGGCTAACACGGTGAAACCCCGTCTCTACTAAAAAATACAGAAAAAAAAGCCGGGGGTGGTGGCGGGCACCTGTAGTCCCAGCTACTCGGGAGGCTGAGGCAGGAGAATGGCGTGAACCCGGGAGGCGGAGCTTGCAGTGAGCCGAGATCACGCCACTGCACTCCAGCCTGGGCGACAGAGTGAATACTCCTTTTCAAAAACAAAAAACAAAAAACAAAAAACAGAAAAGGACTTAGGCCATAACTATACCCACAGGGCAAAACAATGTTAGCAATAGCAGCTTCCTTCAAATTCAAAGGAAAAATTTATGCACTGATACAGTTAAAGACATAATTTTATCTTTTATAGCAGGTAGCTGTGGCTGTCAGTCAGCTATCAAAAACAATTCAGAAAGAAAAACTTTCCTGACTTGGTCTTTTAATCATTTTGGCCAAAGCAAAGCAAAAAAGAGCATTCTCTTCCAGGAAATCTTATTTATGTATATATTTTTTATCATAATAGAAAAATTTCTGTATAGAACTGCTTTGGCTATACTTTTCATCTTGAGGGTAGGATGTGTTCTGGACACAAAAGGCTTTTCTTTCTCAGTGACACACCTGCCTTTTTGTTGTGTTTTTTTGTAAATCAGTTGTCCCAAGAATCTTCTCAATGATAGAGTTGTAAATTAGCCATGGCTTCTAGGAAACCCAATGTTAATATTACATGATTGGAAATATGAAAGAATATAGAATCAGAGTAAGAATTTTATCCTTTATTCATTTTTAGATAATTTCATCTTACTCAAAGGAGATTTGGTGACTTAAAAGGGATGGTATTCAAGAGTTAGAGTTTAACTGTAATCTGATTTACAATTCAAATACAGAATCATCAAATTTCAATATCTTTTGCTGTCCTTGAGAGAGATAATGTATTTGGTTAAGTGTTTTTATTTAAGGTAAGACTAAGATAGCTGACAGGTGCTCATGCGGGAGGAAGACCAGTTCTCCTTATTTCAGTTCTTCAGATGCTGGCAGACTCATTAAGATGCTGAAATTTGTATTATGCCTTTTTCTTTTTCTAGCTTTGTATTAGTTGTCTGTAACTGCATAAAAATTATCCCCACATTTAGCACTTAAACAAACATCTTGGTTTGTCTCTCACAAGGCTTCAATCAAGGTGTTGGCTGCAGTCATCTCAAGAGTTCCACTGGGGTGGATCCCCTTTCAAACTCATGTCTTGTTGGCAGGATTCAGTTGGAGGCTGTTGGAATGAGGGCCTCAGTTCCATGTTAGCTGTCGGCTGGGAAGTTCTGCTTCTTGTCACATGGGCCTTTCCAAAGAATACCTCACCTTCTGAGCAGGAAAGCATGAAAGTAAGAGTGGGCAAGGAGACAGAAGCCAGAGCCTTTCTGCCACCAAACCTCAGGTGTGCTCTCTCCCTTCCCCCATGTTCTACTCCTTAGAAGCAGGTCACTAAGTCCAGCTCACACCCAAGGATAGGAGGTTATACAAGAGTGCACACCAGCAGGTAGGCTTCACTGGGGACCATCTCAGAAGCTGCCTACCACTAGCTTTGTTGTTTCAGATGAAAAGCTAATGACTGAGGAAGTGACTGCCTGCACACATGGATTTGAAGGGCGCAGGGCTACGCATCATCACCAGCTACACATTTCCTATCTGTTCCTTGTGCTCATTCTCAGAGTGGAATTTTCTTATGAGGTGTACACACAACAGTGATAAAATAACTCAAGGATGCAGAAAGAACTCCCCTACTATTCACATAATTTTTTGGTTTGAAATTTGTGAATACTTCTCTACACCACCACTTAATAGGACCAATATTATTAATGGAAAAATAAAGCAAGATTTGGAAAGCATGGCTGAATACCTAGATTTCTGATGAAAATTCTTTTAGCATCAACAACTACTCCAAATGTTTCAACACGCTTGTAATCCCAGCTCTTTGGGAGGCCAAGGCAGGATTGCTTGAGCCCAGGAGTTTGAGACCAGCCTGGGTAACATAGTGAGACTCCATTTCTTAAAAAAAAAAAAAAATCAGCTGGGTCAGGAGCAGTGGCTCACTCCTGTAATCCCAACATTTTGGGAGGCCTAGGCGGGCAGACTGCTTGAGCTCAGGAGTTCCAGACCAGCCTGGCAACATGGCCAAACCCTGTCTTTACAAAAATAATTTTAAAAAATTAGCCAGGTGTGGTGGTGTGTGCCTGTAGTCTCAGCTACTAGGCAGGCTAAGGTGGGAAGATCTCCTGAGCCCAAGAGGTTGAGGCTGCAGTGAGCTGAGATTGCGCCACTGCACTCCAACCTGGGTTACAAAGCAAGACTGCCTCAAAAGAAAAAAAGTTTCAATAAAATGTGTACTGGCTCAGAGGCCTAAATGGCATCAGATATTGTGGAGTATGACAAAGGTTGGAGGGTAAGAGGACTTTTAAATAACACTTGTTTCTTGATCCTAAATAACACAAAGTAAAATTGCTCTGTAACAATTTACAGAGACAGACCAGTGGTAACTACCTTCTTTCTTCTTCCTTTGTGCCCTGATCTGTGCCTGATGCTTGTGAAACTCAGGAGTTTCTGCCTTCTTTCGCTCCCCACTCCGTGTTCACCTGTCTTGAGGTATACTCATCCATGTTTCTAAGCTGTGTTATGGCTGGTGCACTGTGCACCCCGAAAGGACATCTTTGCTCTCCAGCCCACTCTGTGACAGTCCTCACTGCCTCTTCAGTGACCAGATGCAGCAGACTGGAACTTGCAGGCAACGTGGGACAAAACGCATTTTTTTCTTTAGTTCATCTTCACTTGAAGATTAATGAATTTGAAAACATAAAATGGTTCTAAGTGTAATAAAATAAGGTTGCCTTTATCATAACTAGGATCATTGTATTTTGGAAGCTAGTGGATAGGAAATGCCAACTTTGCCCTGGAAGGAAATACAGATTCTGTTGGTATAAGTGATCTAAATTCTTTGCCACTTGTAGACTTTAGAAATTGAGGCAAGCAAGGAAATCAGAACAAGTTTTTAATTCTAGTTCAAGAGTCAAAATTCTTTTCTGTAAAAATGCCAAATCTAGGATTAAGCATATTCTCATATGGCCTGGAAGTTCATCTCTAATGAAAATCTACTGCTTTTAAAAAACTTACACTAGACAGTGCATACTAAACATGCACCGTAGTCATTAGCTTTTTAGGCTTTTGTAGTCATTAAACCAATTGCAAAAATACATTTTTAAAAAGTTAAAGTAAAGCAAATTCAGAGTTTTGAATTATTAGCAGAGGTATATAAAACATAAGTGATTTTGCAGAAAACTAAAAAAGATATCCAAGATAATCTTGTTATTTATAGTAACTCGAACTCCAATCATTCTCCGAAAGTCAAGAGATATGGCACACAAATGTTTAATTTCTAGAATACACGTCTCCTCTAGATTTAAAAAAGATCAGAAAAGCAAGAACACAGGAGCTCTTCCTGCCTAGTATCAAGCCTGTATACTGTTAACAAACATTGCTTAGTAAGAATTCACGGTGCCAAGGAATCATGGCAGCAAAACTGTAGAACACAGTGTTACATACATTTACAGAAAAGGGGAAATATAATGCATTGAAAAAATTACAGAATAAATTACATTTCAATTCAGAATGATTGACAAGCTTACATGGAACATCTGGGCTGCTAAACAGAAGTGCTTGACTTTTAAAACCTACAGCTGGGCTGGGTGCAGTGGCTCACTCCTGTAATCCCAGCACTTTGGGAGGCCGAGGCGGGTGGATCACGAAGTCAGGAGATTGAGACCATCCTGGCTAACATGGTGAAACCCTGTCTCTACTAAAAATACAAAAAATTAGCCGGGAGTGTGGCGGGCACCTGTAGTCCCAGCTACTTGGGAGGCTGAGACAGGAGAATGGCGTGAACCCGGGAGGCAGAGCTTGCAGTGAGCGGAGATCACGCCACTGCACTCCAGCTTGGGTGACAGAGCGAGACTGTGTCTCAAAAAACAGAAAAACAAAAACAAAAACAGAAGGCCGGGCGCGGTGGCTCACGCCTGTAAACCCAGCACTTTGGGAGGCTGAGGCGGGTGGATCACGAGGTCAGGAGATTGAGACCATCCTTGCTAACATGGTGAAACCCCGTCTCTACTAAAAATACAAAAAATTAGCCGGGCATGGTGTCAGGCGCCTGTAGTCCCAGCTACTTGGGAGGCTGAGGCAGGAGAATGGCGTGAACCCGGGAGGCGGAGCTTGCAGTGAGCCGAGATTGTGCCACTGCACTCTAGCCTGGGCAGCAGAGCGAGACTCCGTCTCAAAAAAAAAAAAAAAAAAAAGAGTACTGGGGTTCTTGAGACACTGGTGCTGACTTCACTTCTGTGGGCTTCAGTCTTCTCATTAATACACTTGGGCCAGATAGTCTTTCTTGGATCTTTAAAACCACCAAAAACTCAATGATCCTTCTGGGTCTAATCAGTGTGATTCAAGGCATATTATTTTTAATACTTGCAATGAAGTGACATGAACAATATATAGCAGATCCCATTTTGCAATAAGAGTATAATCTCCTTTGAGAATTATTCCTGAAATCACAACCAGGCTTCTCCCGTCCCCCCTCATCAGTGAACACACTCCTGAAACAGGGAAGCATTCTTCTCATCAGACATTGGCAGAACCATACAAATGTTCAGAGGCACTTTCAGGAGGTTCTTTTAAAGTCTAACAATTCTATGAAACATGACAGAGACACTGACATAAGTGCTGTCGGGTTAAAGGAGTCTTTGAAATCTCTTTTGTGATGTGAAATGTGAACATTCTTTGCCTTTTGTTAAGCATTTAGATTGAAGCTCTCCCCACACACAAAAGGAATATTCCTACATGCTTTAGATGTTGGGATTAGGAGGTTTCCTGCAATAGATCTGTGGGCACTTGGGGGATGATATGGTGAATTGCAGATGGAAGATAATGGTGATAGTATTATACAGGTATACTTAATGCTGTTTCTGAATTGAAGATATTTACCCCCTCCAGATTTGCATTTTGTGTTTAACACTGGGACACTGTGTGGGGTACCCTGCGTGACAGTTAATACTGTGTAATGAATTCCACAAGATGGCTAAATTTCATGTCTTCTTTTATTAAATTTTATGGCCTTCATTTTAGTAAGCAATCTGTAAAGTTTTCTCACTGATCTCAAAGATTAAAGGCTATATATACAGCAATTAGCATTATTCTGGCAATAATGCCTAAGATTTATTAGTTCCATTCTCACCTCTTCCAAAAGCATAGACAAGTTTAAGAAATAAATGAGATCTAATGCCCATCTATGATTCAATGAAGGTGTATAACATGTGACAGGCTAAGGCTGGCTTAGCTATTGTTCATCTGGTTCTTTAGTTGTATCTCTGAAAATACAGACTGACCCCAAACCAATGTTCCTAGATGACATTAAGTTGTGCCTTCACTGGGTTAAGACGCACAATTATAACCTCTGTCTGCATTTTGCATCTTTTTTACATTCTGAAGAAATGTTCCTATATACAGACCCTCATGCTGTAGTTCAAGAGGAAATCAGCCTCTGCACATAAGTTTTTCTACTGTGAAAAGCAAAAACTGTTTCAGCAGCCAGAAAATTCAGAACCAAACTTACTGTCTAAACGTTACTTGCTACGTTGACTCGTATAAAACTGTGTACTTCTGTTCTATTTTACTGTTATATCTCCTTTAAAGGCTCTGTATTTTGTAGGCCTCTTCAAGACCTTATAAATAGAAATCAAATTTCAAAAACAAAAATATAGTTACAAATGACTATATAGTTTAGCATACTGTATTATGTTATTATAATCTAAAGATTAAATATAGGTTAACAGCTATTTTAAAAAATGAATATAATTTTACATAGAAAATATGCTAACTTCCTTTTATCATCATGAGTAAGATCATAGTTGTTATATTAAGTATTTATTATGCTGTTCAAATGTTAGCTAAGTTACCTACTAAAATGCTTATTCAGCATAACTACTGAAAAAACTTAGCTGTCTCTGGTATTAGTTCATTGAATATTATATGCATCAAGTCTTTTCATGTTTCCATGTTGTATTTTTAAAAGAAACTATGCTGACTTAAAAAAATTTAAATCATGAATACATTATGTATAGGTTTTTCTGTCTCCTAAATATTATCTACTTTTTTAAAAAACAAAAATTTTGATATAAGAAAGCATTCTGAGGCAGTGTATGTGTATCATATTTAAGGTCACAATTTTCACTAATCTGAGAAAACATGTATATGTAATATTTAAAAGTTAATGAAATCCAGTGAAACTTCAACTGATTTCATTGAGAATTTACTACCAAAATATAGAAAACAAGAATTTACCTCTTTTAAATGACATGTCTGTATTACTTACAATTTGATAAATGAGTTCCTTTCCATACATACCTTAAGATCCACAACCTTGGTGGCATAAATAACATGATTAAAGGGTCAGGTACAATGTATATTTTAATATGGGATTTGTGTAGTGATTTAGAGCATAAATATCACACAGTGAAAAATTTATCACAAACTAAATACAGTAACAAAAGGAAAGAGCTTATGTTCACATTACCAAGGTCTTTACAATAAATTATAGCGTCCAGGACCAACACAGCATATTTGCATACAAAGCCGCTGATGTGAACACCGAAAGGAATCTGTCCTGTAGGTCTTTCATCTTGATTTAATAAAGTTTGTACAGTATCAAATAATATCAAAAGTCTAAAAAACACAATGAGCTTTTATATTGTTTATAAATTATTGTTTATATACCATAAAAAAAGTCAAAAGTGCAGTTTAAAAAAAAGTGGAAGTTGTTATTCTTGATAAGAGCTAGAAAAATGTCGTGTCCCAGGTAAGAAGCAATCTCAAGGCTCATTCAATTTCTAAGGAATTTTAACTGGCATCTAACCTTGGTTACCATATGGGGTAAGCAAAACCAATAGAATGGGAGCTATGTAACAATCTAGCGAAGAGAAACACTGCAAATAAATGTAATTATAGGCCTCTCCCAAAGTGAATGAAATGACTCTGTTTACTGGAATGAATGGGCTGTCACTGAATGTGACTATACTTGGTAAACTTCAAAGGCTTGCTAGAAATTTTTATCTTTTTTAAAGTTTTAGTCATAGCTGGCAATGGTACATATATCCCAGGATTTCTAGTATAACTGAGAAAAATACAATTGAAAGGTAATAAATCGTATCATCTATTATTTCTCACAGAAAATAAGGAATAAGGGCCCAGTAATTAAAAGGCAGAAGTACAGAGATTAGCCAAGAAGAAACAGATGGATGAAATACAACTGGGTCTTAATTGGCACAGTAACTAGCTGTATTTTGACACATTCAAGAACAAATGCCTATATTGAAGTATGTGGTACATTAACCACTTGTATTTATGTAAGAAAATGAAATGGTAAAATTATAGGCTTACAAAACAAATTAAATTTAGAGAAAGGAAAAATAAATGTAAAGAAAAATCTTAAAGTTTATTGTGGCATCAAAATATTGACAGAGCTGTATCAGTCAAGAGCAGTCTTCTTGTTGCTAAAACGAATAGGCAGCCTGAGCCTGGCTCCATCCAACCACCTCTTCCAATGCTCTTTAACTGGCAGTGCTTCCTATAAATGACACCAAGCAATAAAGATGATTATTGTTTCCACTGAATAGAGTAAGTTCCTTGATTGGTTTAACATATATAGACTGCCTGAGAGAATAAAAACATCACCATACAATAGGTTAATGGTAAATCAAGGTCTTCGTAGTTGTGATGGGAGAAAAGGGTTGGTTGCTGGAAACAGTATGGTGCCCTGGAGGCTGCGTACGTACACACTTAAGAATTCACATCACCGTTAGCAGAATATTAGAAGTCAATGGATATGGATGCTTGTGCAGAATCTTCTCGCCCCCTGACATAAATTTCACAGGGAATCTCCTCCATTACTCGGTCTTCCAGGGCCTGCTCAGGGCACTCATGTCCCTGTTTGAAAGTGTAACTACTTTTCTTGAAGGTGCTATTAAATGTTTTCATTGGCTGTGGTTGTGCAAAGTCATTTCGGAAAGGAAGTTCCATGGAACTGAGGTTGGTCCTGCTTTGTTTGACGCTGGAGGCCTGCGACCCACAGTGGTGGTCGTGAATGCAGCGGGAGGCGGTGGAGGAGCGCCGCATCTTCTGGTAGTTGTCCAATTCTTCCGACAAGTCTGCCAGGTCTGCAGAAATCTCTTTGTCCCTTAGTGAAAACAGTTCATAATGAGGAGGATCAAACACTTCTTGGAACCCGGTTTTATTAAAAGCAGTTTTGCAAGCCATGACCTTTTTTCGAGGCTGTTTCACTTGTACTAAAATAGAAATAATGAGAAGGACCAAGACAATCCCTGAAGTAACGCCAATAATTGTCCCATGAGTCTTAGTGATTTGTTCAAATACTCCTGCTTTTTTCTTTTCTGTAGAAAGAAAATGAGAAACGTTAAGTTTTCAAAATACATTAATATGAATCCTGGTACAAATCAGTAAGGTATTTTTAGGTAAAACAGAATACTTGGGCCAAATATACTACAGACAATGCAATTTACAAGTAGGTTTTTAAACAAATAAAACAACCCTATTATAATTTCTGGTTAAAGTTACCAATCGCAGTACTGATAGATAGATTACAGAAGATAAAGTTCTTGGTCTCTTTCTTCAGAAGACACATAAATGCATACATTCTGCAAATCAAATCAAATACACAAATATAGACTACGCCAAATAAATACTCTTGTTCTATCAAGTTTAGCTTTCTGCTTTATGGTAGGTTTGACCAACTGCTGTGTTCAGGTGTACCCACATCTACTGATGACCCCAGGGAGAGCAAACTAACATCATCAGACTAACCCATCCAGTATATTATCATGACCTACTGTTTTTGAATGATTAACTGAAAACACTTCATGTCAAGTATTTACGACAGCCATATCAGATTAGATCCCCTTTCCACAGTAAGGTATTTATTGAACTCTTTCAGCAGGGTTCCTTGACCCCTGGGTCTCACTGCAGGAGGTGAGCTGCGAGTGAGCGAGTGAAGCTGCATCTGTATTTGCTGCTGCTCCCCATCACTCGCATTACCCGCAGCACTGCCTCCTGTCAGATCAGCAGTGGCATTAGATTCTCACAGGAGCAGGAGCCCTATTATGGATAATAATAATGGATTATTATTAGTCAGTGTGCTTACTTCTGTTAGGAAATAAACTCCTGGCTTGGAGGCAGAAGTCCAATAGAGTAGTATTAAGTACTTCAGTGTAAAGAAACAAACAAAACATATGAAAGTCAAGAAGTGAGGCAGCTTATTATTTTCCCATTCAGTACGACAGAAGACCAAGTGCATGTGAGGGATACAGGCTGTGAGCTCCTTAGGAGAATCTAATGCCTGATGATCTGTCACTGTCTCTCATCACCCCCAGATGGGACTGTCTAGTTGAAGGAAAACAAGCTCAGGGCTCCCACTGATTCTGTGTTATGGTGACTTGTATGATTATTTCATTATATATTACAATGTAATAATAATAAAGTGCCCAATAAATGTAACGTGCTTAAATCATCCTGAAACCAACCCCCCTGCCCCACCCCTGTTCTGTGAAAAAATTGTCTTCCATGAAACCAGTCCTTGATGCCAAAAAGGTTGGGGACTGCTGTCTTACAGGATAAAAGGAAGATCACCTTTAGTTCTTACACAGTGATCTGACAACCAGCTTGCAGACATTCAACCATTACCGCAAGCTGCATTTATCTTTCAATGAGTACACACTGGGAATACAGCATAGGAAATGTTATAAAATAAAAAAAGCAGTTCATAGAATGTTTCTGTTTTTGTGTTGTAAGATGGAATCTGCAAGTTGATTTTTATTAAATAGTGTTTCCACATACTTCAGGCTAACCTCTAAATTATTTTGACAACTAAATAAGGTATGTTTACAATACAAATGACAAACTTCAACAACAGTAACAAAATAAGGGCAAGGCATACCACGATATACTTTTTTTTTTTTTTGGATGAGACGGAGTTTTTCACTTTTGTTGTCCAAGCTGGAGTGCAATGGTGCGATCTCGGCATACTGCAACCTCCGCCTGCCAAGTTCAAGCGATTCTCCTGCCTCAGCCTCCCGAGTAGCTGGGATTAAAGGCATGTGCCACCACGCCTAGCTAATTTTTTTGTGTTTTTAGTAGAAACGGGGTTTCACCATGTTAGCCAGGTTGGTCTCAAACTCCTGACCTCAGGTGATCCACCTGCCTCAGCCTCCCAAAGTGCTGGGATTACAGGTGTAAACCACTGCGCCTGGCCACAATATGTTTTAGAACTTAACAGTTTGTAGACAAAAAATGCTTTTGTTTAGATTATGCTTTTCACCACATCCCAGGTCTATGATCCATTTAAAAGAACATTTATATGTTTCCATTTCTGTCAAAGCAGCTATGCTAGGCCAGGCGCGGTGGCTCATGCCTGTAATCCCAGCACTTTGGGAGGCCGAGGCGGGTGGATCACGAGGTCAGGAGATCGAGACCATCCTGGCTAACACAGTGAAACCCCGTCTCTACTAAAAATACCAAAAAATTAGCTGGGCGTGGTGGCAGGCACCTGTAGTCCCAGCTACTTGGGAGGCTAAGGCAGGAGAATGGCGTGAACCTGGGAGGCAGAGCTTGCAGTGAGCTGAGATTGTGCCACTGTACTCCAGCCTGGGCGACAGAGCAGGACTCCGTCTCAAACAACAAAAAAAAGCAGCTATGCTAAGCACTGTTGTAGAAAATAACATTTTAAGTTCTTAATGAAGGGCAATAGCCACTCTTTTCTCAAAAAGGTTGGCCTTTACATCAAACTCACCTTTACAATGATTTTCATCCCAAGGGTATGCACAATTTTGGACACCATTACAGACTAAAGAATTATTGATGCACATGTTGCTATGGCAAAAGAAAGTGCTGCTTGTGCAGGGAGCTGCAGGAAGAGAAAACAGTGTTGCGAAGAGCAGGCATACCACCTGATTTTGATTTATTTCATACATTACAAATCTGACTTTATAAGAGTACTTTCTTACCGCAAAGGCCTTTCCATGAATAAATTCTGTACTATTCAAACAATAAGACAAACGTCAATATTCTCTGATGCTGGCTCATTCAAACTTTTTCTTATGCTAGGCCCCAAAAGGTCACTTTTAATGTAATGATAATGAATGTATTTTCAATGGTTCTTATGGAACCAGTATAGAGTCTGGTAGATTTTTTTTTTCAAAACTTTGAAAGACAATGTTGGCAAGGATGTGGAGACACTGGAACCCTTCTGTACTGAGGGTGAGAATGTAAAACGGTGCAGTCATTGTGGCAAATTATCTGGAGGCTCCTCAAAAAGTTAAAGATAGAATTACCTTATGATCCAGCAATTTTACTTTTAGCTACCTACTCCAAAGAACTGAAACCAGGAACTCAGTTACTCACATACCAATGTTCACAGCAGCATTATGCACAACAGCCAGAAGGTGGGAACAAACAAAATGCCCATTGATGGGTGGATGGATAAACAATGTAGCATCCACAAGACAATGGAATGTGATTCGGTCATAAAAAGAAATGAAATTATGATGCATACACCACGGACAAAGCCACATATTTCACTTAGCATAATTATTTATAATTAAATTTTTTTTTTCTTTGAGATGGAGTCTCGCTCTGTCGCCAGGCTGGAGTGCAGTGGTGTGATCTTGGCTCACTGCAACCTCCACCTCCTGGGTTCAAGTGATCCTCCTGCGTCAGCCTCCCGAGTAGCTGGGACTAGAGGCACGAGCCATGCCTGGCTAATTTTTGTATTTTCAGCAGAGACGGGTTTTCACTATGTTGGCCAGGCTGGTCTTGAACTCCTGACCCCGTGATCTGCCTGCCTCGGCCTCCCAAAGTGCTGGGATTACAGGTGTGAGCCACCGTGCCAAGCCCTATAATTACATATTAATTATTGTATGAGAAATATTGTATGATTCCACTTATTGAGGTGCCTAGAAGAGGCAAATTCATAGATACAGAAAGTAGAATAGAGGTTACCAGGGTCCAAAAAGAGGGAGGAATGGGGAGATGATGTTTAATGGGTACAGAGTTTCAGTTTGGGAAGACAAAAACTTTCTGAATATGGATAGTGGTAATGGTTGCACAATAATGTGAATGTACTTAATGCTACTGAACTGTATACTTAAAATGGCTAAAATAATATATTTTGTTACGCATATTTTACCCATAATAAAAAAATCCACTCTTCTGGATTCAAAAAAATTTTCTTAAGGACACTAAAGGTATATGGAATATATACCATGTAATTTCCTACTTGTATAAGTTGTTCTTTCAGCCTGGAATGGCTCCTTCTTTCTCTTTGTGGCGGCCACCTACTCATCTTTCAGTATCATCTCAAATGTTACCATCTGTGAAAATCCCCTTGCTTCTCTGGGGTAGCCAGTCGCTCCTGTGTGTTCCTATCACACTCCACATACTCCTCTACTTGGCACCTCCCCTTGTGTATGTAAACCTTTGTTAGAATGGATGATTATTAGTCAGTGTGCTTACTTCTGTGAGGAAATAAACTCCTGGCTTGGAGGCAGAATTCCAATAGAGTAGTATTAAGTATTTCAGTGTAAAGAAACAAACAAAACATATGAAAGTCAAGAAGTGAGGCAGCTTATTATTTTCCCATTCAGTACGATAGAAGCCCAAAAACCTTAGCAATTTTTTTTTTCTTTTTTTTGGAGATGGAGTCTCTGTTGCCCAGGCTGGAGTGCAGTGGCATGATCGCAGCTCACTGCAACCTCTGCCTCCCAGGTTCAAGCAATTCTCCTGCCTCAGCCTCCCCGAGTAGCTGGGACTACAGGCACGTGTCACCATGCCCAGCTAATTTGTGTATTTTTAGTGGAGACAGGGTTTAACCATGTTGGCCAGGCTGGTCTCGAACTCCTGACCTTAAGTGATCTGCCTGCCTCAGCCTCCCAAAGTGTTGGGATTATAGGCGTGAGCCACTGTGCCTGGTCCAAAAACCTTAACAATTTTGACTTCTAAAATTATAATTGGACAAAATGTATTTCCTGCCCAAAAGATTCTGTACTTTTGATTTTCAGAAAATATTTGCTACACCAAGGAGGGAGAATCGAATATTGCTCTATGTTATACTGACATATCTCAAATATTTTTTATATTGTTTTCAGAAGGTTTTTCAAGATAGAGTAAAATTTTACTTGACTAATGAGATTTTTTTCTAAATATTATCTTTCTCTTAATAAATATATAATAAACGTAATTTTAAAAACAGCCATAAGCATTATTTTTTTCCCCTCCAAAGAGAAGACTCTTTAGCGTGCAGTCATAGGAAGTCTGGAATATCTGACCACATTCTCCAATTGCACTACATTATCAGTAATAAAACTGACATTTTTTCATTCATCTGCCTTACCCACTTTGTCTATTTCTCAATGGGCTGTGAACATGGGCTGGAAAAACAGGCATTTATTAGGTACCTAGATAACTCCAAAACATAATCTGACAAATGTAGGTCCACAGTGAATATCCAAAATTGCTTTGCTATTAAGAGTATGATCATAATCTCTCTTTAAGCAGAATGCCCTAAACGGTATTATTCACCCAAGTTTCAGTACAACAGGTTAAAAATCTATAGTCATTATGAACTAGGGTTCGTTTATCCCTTCCCGCTCCTCACTGTAAGCCAACCTGCAGTTGAGTTTAGACTTCTTTCTCTACATACAGTTCAACAGTCTTCACACTAAACTGTTAAGCTTGTTCACCTGTGGAGTACTCAGCCGCTGCAGTTCAAGTATGACAATCCCTTGGTGGCTGACATGACTGAAGAGTCCACAATAGCTAAGAACTGTGAAGGAACTTGGGAAACAGCACCATGCAGCAGAAAGCAGAAAAAAACAATGGGCTAGTAATCAATAAAAATGGTTTCTATTACCAGTTAATCCACATTCTAAGGTATTTAACCTCCTTGGGCCTCGGTTTCCTCTTTTAAAATGAAGGGGATGGAATACAGTGTATCTCAGACTTCTGGTTCCAAAATTTGATGAGACTATGCAATCAGTGGTCTCAATCATGATACTTCTGTTTTAGATTTAAGTTCAAATGATGTATATATCTAACAAGTAATTTATCCAGAGACTGCTAACCTATCAAAATGGTATCACTAAAACCACGGAAATAATTACTTCATGGTTCTTAGATAACACTGATGGTTCCAAGGCTCATCGGAAAGACAACAGGTAGCAGTTACACAAACATGCCATCATATTGAGGGCTGGGGAGTGTATGGTGGTGTTTTATTCACTTTACAAATTAGCTACAAAATTAGCTAGTGCACTTACTTGGGTTTGTCATAGATAACATAAAGCTGTATCATACAAATCGGGGCACTGAAAAATATTTAAAAACGGCCAAGAGAAACATATAGCATTTTTGATTTCCTCATTTCTACAAACTGGAGTTTATTTATATACCACACAGTAATTCTATTACATACAATATAATTGTATATTATGTTCTAATTCTACTACCTATTTTATCTAGTTCACAAAAAGGGGATGTACGAAAGATAAGCCATTTTCAAGACAGGCTGAATAAGGTAATAAACAGCACTGTGGATCCTTGGCATTCGGATTTCATGAATAAAATTACCATTGGTTTTTAAGGTTTATCTACATAACATTATGTGACCCCCCGCTTTGATGGCTCTTTATAACATCAAAGGTGGCCTTAAAGACAGGTTTACCACTCCATGTTCATCACTGATTGAGCAGTGAGAGGAAAATGTCTTCAGTTTTTATTATAAATTCTTTACAGCTGCTCTCCATATTATTCAAAGTAATTAGAAAACAGCACTGATACTGTCAGCTTTTGTTTCATTGAAATGTGAGTTATATTAATAATTACACCTACATTAACCTTTATGGCTTTTCACTGGTTAAGCATGGCTAGTGGAAATAACAATCAAGCATCAGTTATTGATATGGGATTTTAATGGTATGCTTCAAGTCAAATAATAAAATGATTGAACTACAAGTCTTTATATAAATAAAAGACAGCAAAAATAGTGCCAGTTATGAACTCCACTTATAGCCTGAGAACTCTCTACCTACTGCCGTTCCTCACTGCTGGGTCATGGTGTGGAAAGGAAGGGAAGGGCTGCGATTTTGTGTCCCCCCCCCGCCAATTTCAATGAGATGTGGCTATGATGCTGAAGGATGGCTGTCCTTCAGCAAAGCCTGCAGGGGGCCTGCAGGCAGTGTGTCACCGAAAATCATATTGCGGGTTTATTCTAACAAAAATATCTGCTGTTGCTTTCACAGTTCTAGTCCTAGAAATTATTTTCCTAAAACCGTTTCTTTCTTAAAGAGTGAGGTATATATTAGTATTCAGTGCCTGGGAAGAAGCCAAATATATCCTGATTGCTATTCTGTATCATCCATTTTAGCAAAATTATTCTATTTCAGTTATATCTGCAATGTACAATGGGTAGGCATGAACTGAATCTCTCACGCAGAATTAGCCCATTTATATAAACCTCTTCTGAAATACTAATTGTTTCCATGGGTGAAATCGTAACAACTACAAATCACAGCTTAGAGGAGAACAAAAGAAATAGTTCAATAATTTGAATTAATGATAAGCATGAAAAAATTTACTAACTGGAGCTCTGAAATTTGCTTTCCAAATGGAGGTTTTTCAAGCTGGCTCTTGTTTTTAAAAAATTCTGTTAAATCCCTTATTTTAATCACACACAATTTTTCCGAAGGGGCGGCTTTCTTCTTGTTCTTGGGTAATAAAGCTAAATTTGGGATATGAAGTTAAATCTATTGCAGCCTTACAATTTAAACTTATTCTTACATTTGGTGATTAGTTAATATAAAGATATCACTTGAGGGAAGCTTTTCACCTGTTTAATTATCAGATTTGTATTAACAAAAAAAAATTAGTGTATATAGAGAAAATAACTTAACTAAAACACATTAGAGAAGAATTTCTCATCATGGATATAGACCAGTGCTGCCCAAAATAAATATGTGAGTAAAAAATGTGAGCAAGTAGCCACATTAAAAAGTAAAAAAGAAATTGGTGGAATTAATTTGACTTATATAATTTAACCCAACATATTTGTGCAGAAAGAGTTAACATTATAGCAGGCCTGAGGGTGCTACCTTTGAAAGGTTCTGCATGCAAGACTGGCCCTTGGGTGCCATCCATTCCCTAACAGATAAGGGTACTTCATTGTACCTAGACTTTGCATAAAAGATGTCATTTATGCCAAATACTTGCTTTCCTGCTGAGAGTCTGAAATTTTGATATATGCAAAGCAGAGGGTTCCTATGTGACCAGACCCTGATAAGAAACTTGGGTGCTGAGTCTCTAATGGGCTTCTCTGGGCAGAAACACTGCATATGTGCTACTGCATTTTTATTTTTTTTTGGAGACAGAGTCTCGCTCTGTTGCCCAGGCTGGAATGCAGTGGCATGATTCACAGCTCACTGCAGCCTCAACCTCCTGGGCTCAAGTGATCCTCCTGTCTCAGCCTCCAGAGTAGCTGGAACCACAGGTGTGCACCACCATGCCCAACTCATTTAAAACTGTTTTCGTTTTTTTTTTTTTTGTAGAGATGTTGTCCCATTATGTTGCCCAGGCTGGTCTCAGGCAATCCTCCCACCCTGGCCTCCCAAAGAGCTGGGATTACAGGCGTAAGCCACTGTGTCCAGCCCATGCCCATTTGCTGTTGTTGGAGAAACAGGCATACTCAGAATGCCCCTCATGGAAAGGACGCGGTATGTGGACCTGTGCAAGGATCGGTCCAGACCCTGGCAGCCTCTCCCTGGCAGCTCCCTTTTGTTGTCATCCATCCCAGCTGTGAGTGCAGTACAAATAAATGCTGGGTTCTAGAGTCCTTCCAGCAAGGCACCTAACATGGGGATGCTGTTGGAAGCCCTGAAACAATTTCCAAAACATTCTCATTTTAACATATAGCATAAAATACTGTTAGAGGGATACTTTACATTCTTTATTTCATACCAAGCCTCTGACATCTGGGAGGCATTTTTATAATGATAGCACATGTCGGTTTAGACGGGCCATGTTACAAGTGCTCAGAGGCTGCAGGTGGCTGGCGGACACTGGACTGGACAGCACGGGTGCACAGAAACCGAGGGAAAAATAAGGAGGCTAAAAGCCTTTCTTGTTAGCTACATCTTTGTATAAAGCACTGATTTATAGTTATTTGACATAGTGAAATAGCCTCTGTATAGTTTTTAAGTTTGAAAAGTTCTCAAATTTAAAAGGTTTTAGAAACATGCTCAGGTTCTCTCCCTGGTGAAGGAAGCGGCAGCAGCAAAGTTCACTCTCAGCAAATGCCACCGTGAGCTCCCTACATTTCCAGCTGCCCAAGGAGCTCACCATGTCCAAAACATGACACTTTCCCCATCTTGTCTGTTCAGTTTTCATTTTCCAAGTCAGTCAGACTCAAAATTGTAGGTGACTGACTCATTCTTTTAGCCTTCATTGAACGGGTCATTGAATCCTGTAGATTCCATTTCCCACTCTTCTTTGTCCTCACTGCCCCTGCTTAGGTTCAGACCTCCATGGCTTCCCGCTGTGACTATGGAAGTAAACTCTTAACTCATATCCATGCACAGCGCTAAAGATGTTACTTTATAGTGCCAACTCTCCGATGCCTGTAAGATGAGTCTACATTTTCCCTTTGATTTTTTTCAAAGGGCTTCATCTAGTTTTAATCTACCTTTCCTGCCTTCTTTCTCTGCCACTCCCTCTACCACACTTCTTGTGGCCCACCTTAGCTCTGCTTCAATGCTTTGCTCATTATTGCTTCTGTCTAAAATAACAGCCTCAATGAACATTTCTACCTTCAAAATATATCTACTCTCAAGGACACACTCAAAGGACCTGCACTCAAAGACCACCTCCTCCGTAATTGATGCTGCCTGTTTGAAGGAACTTGGATTTTTAACAGGAGAACACTTTGTTTTATGTCTCAAAGGGTCTTTGTCACGGTCAATCCTACACTGTCACTATTTGTGTATGTCACCTTACCTAACTGACTGGAAAACCCTTTAGGGCAGGTACTGTTCCATGCATGTTTGTATCTTCCTAGCATCAAACACAGTACCTCACATGACAAATGCCAAAGAAATGCATGGAAAGCAGGTAGGAAGGCTGGTTGACCAAATTGGCTTCATAACCCAATTGACCATTTGGCATCTCATGAAGACCTTTAAAATTCTAGATAGAAGAGTTCAGCTATAAGAAAGCCTGTATATGGTCATAAACAGTCATGATTTTAATACAGAATCCATGGAATAATATAATGCTTTGAAATTACAAGATTGAGAAAAACTATTAATTTTCAAATTTGTCAAAAATATCTGATATCTTATTGTTACACTTTTGTATTTACAAACTCTGTATTTGCACAAATCATACAGCTTACCATTACACCATATTCATCAGTCAGGATATAAAGGCTAAAATATTTGTTTCTTTTCATGACAATAGATAAGATATACCACTTATAATTTTAAAATATATGTGATGTGAACATACAAACTCAACTATATCTGGGCAGTTCATATGTGTCTTAAAATGGTATTTTTCTTCATACAGGAGATGAATCTGAGGAAACAGACAGTTGGGAGAGGCTAACTAGCCCTGCCCAAATGTAGATTAAAGTTAAGGGCCATTCAAATTTAAGTAAAAAAATGATGGTATTTTGGAAAGTAGATTTTGCCAAAGCTACTGGTAATATGATCTGCACTTATGATACGCAAAATAAAAAAAAATTAGGAAGTACTGATATATCACTTCGATTTTTTTTTAAAATCCTTAGCTAACTGGCTGAGGAGTTTAAGGAGATAGAAAAGCAAAGAAATATAGCAGAAACAGTTTTTCCTGGTGGGAATTTATTCACTTGATTTTTCAGGAACCTAAAGGAAGGTTTTATTTATTTATTTATTTATTTATTTATTTAGAGACGGAGTCTCGCTCTGTCACCCAGGCTGGAGTGCAGTGGCGCAACCTTGGCTCACTGCAAGCTCCGCCTCTCGGGTTCACGCCATTCTCCTGCCTCAGCCTACCGAGTAGCTGGGACTACAGGCTCCCGCCACCATGCCTGGCTAAGTTTTTGTATTTTTAGTAGAGACAGGGTTTCACTGTGTTAGCCAGGATGGTCTCAATCTCCTTGACCTCATGATCAGCCCGCCTTGGACTCCCAAAGTGCTGGGATTACAAGCATGAGCCACCGCGCCCAGCCATTTATTTTTTGAGATGGTGTCTTGCTCTGTCACCCAGGCTGGAGTGCAGTGGTGCAATATTAGCACACTCCAACCTCTGCCTCCTGGGCTCAAGTGATCCTCCCATCTCAGTCTCCTGAGTGGCGCATACCACCACGCCCAGCTAATTTTTGTATTTTTAGTAGAGATGGGGTTTCACCATGTTGGCTAGGCAGGCTGGTCTCAAACTCCTGAGCTCAAGCGATCCACCCACCTCGCCTCACAAAAGCTGGAATTACATGTATGAGCCGCTGTGCCTGGCCTAGGAACCCAAAGAAGAATCCTAAAATCTGTCTTCAAAATTTCTCCACTTTTAAGTTGTGGTGGTTGTCTGTGTATGAGCTACAACCTTTAATAAGAAAAACTTCCCACATGCTTACCAAATAGTGAAGATAACTTTTAAAAACTTAAGCAGTTCATAAAAACACAATCTCCATGGTAACCACAAGAACATATCTATAAAATATACACAAAAGGAAATGCAAAGGGAATCAAAACTTGTCACTACAAAAAAAAATCAATTAAAGAAAAGAAGGCAGTAATGGAGGAAGAGACAACAAAGCTATAGACACACAGAAAACAAGTAGCAAAGTGACAGAACCTTCCTCATCAGCAATTAAACATAAATAAACTCTCCAATCAAAAGAAGAGATTGCAGAATTGATGGGAAAAAACAAGATCCAATTATATGCTGCCTATAGGACACTCACTTTAAAGATATAAAAAAGTTGAAAGTAAAAGGATGGGCAAAGATATTTCATGCAAATAGTTGCTAAAAGACAGTTGGGGGGTGGCAAGACTAGTCTTGGATAAAAAAGGACATGGTATATTGATAAAAGGGTCAATTCACCCACAAGATATAACAATTATAAACATATATGGACTAAAAACAAAGGAGCCCTAAAATATACGAAATGAACATTGACAGAACTGATGGGAGAAGTAGACACTTGTATAATAGTAATTGGAGACTTCAACACCCCACATTCAATAAAGGATAGAATGACCAGGCAGAACATCAATAAGAAAATAAAGGACCTGAACACCACTATAGACCAAATGCACCTAACATATACAGAAAATTCCACCCAATAACAGAATACACATTTTTCTCAATTACGCATCAGACAGTCTCTAGAATAGACTACGTATGTTCAGCCACAAAGCAAGTCTTGATATATTTTAAACGACTGAAATATAAAATTTATTTTCAAATCAAAATGGAATGAAACTAGATATCAACAACTGAAGGAAAATGAAAAAATTCACAAGTCTGTGTAAATTAAACTACACACTCTTACACAACTTTTAAAGCTGTGATTTCAAAAAAG
This sequence comes from Pongo pygmaeus, assembly GCF_028885625.2. Taxonomy (NCBI): domain Eukaryota; kingdom Metazoa; phylum Chordata; class Mammalia; order Primates; family Hominidae; genus Pongo; species Pongo pygmaeus. The sequence goes on from NC_072391.2 coordinate 44,125,296, forward strand.
AAATCCACAGGAAATTATAAGATACCTTGAGCAAATGAAACCCAAAACATGCCAAAACTTATGGGGAGTAGTAAAAGCAGCAGTAAAAGGGAAATTTACACCTGTAAATGCCTACGTTAAAAAAGAAGAAACAACTTAGATCAACAGCTTAACTTTATACCTTAAAGAACTAGAGAAAGAAGACAAACTAAATCCAAAGCTAGCAGAAGTAACAAAATAATAAAGATCAGAGTGACAATAAAAAAAATAGAAAACAGAAAAAGAGCAAAAACCCAAAACTTGGTTCTTTGAACAAATCAACAAGACTGACAAACCTTTGGCTAGAATTATTAAGAACAAAAATCTCAAATTATTAAAATCAGAAATGCAACTGGAGACATTACTAC